>NC_070585.1:6475068-6809755 GCF_027409825.1 Scomber japonicus
CTTTTGGAGATTGTCCAAAAGTGTATACCATTATACCCATTTGCACAATGGACAACACTTTGTACAACCCATACTCTTTTAAGTATATTGAACCCTTTATACTTTCTATATACTGTAGGAAGTAAAAAATGAATGAATCCCTCTTGAAACCCTATTATCCTTGCACACTCCAAATCAAATCTCTAAAGAATTTCACTGTATTCTCAAAGACTTTCATTAACGTCAGTATGCAACGCACCATTTATTTACCAGCTCCAGTTCTTTAACAGTAATGAAGTGTTACCTTCTTCACCAGCTTTCTCTTATTTCTTTGACCTATTCATATCTTGCCTCTTGTTTTTCATGTTTTCTCTTGGATGTGTCTGCAGATGAATCTCTCTCATCCCCCGTCCATTCTGAATGCCTGCTGTGTACCATACCCCAAAGGATATGGTGCAGATGCATGATGGGGTTGCACTTGGTGAGCAGGGGTGAAAGTGTAAATAATGAACAAATCAATACCCTGTATTTTCATATACAGAGATGGGGGATTAAAGTGTGTGTCTACACGTGAGTGTGCATGTGTTTTGCATTTGCGTAAAAGTTTTAAGGCAAGCTGTGTACATTTGATGTATTCAAGCTTGTGTTTGTTCATGCATGGTTTGAAGAGAAAGTGAATCGCTATGATTTAAGTAGACATGGTTGAATTTCTTCGTGTATGAGTGGGTGGTTGGGTATCTGCCCATACAGGGATTTTTTTTGCATTTTATTTATTTTTCCATCTCTCTGAGGTCTAAGATGTGGAACATTTTTTAAAGATTTCACTTGCTACTTCGGGAGGATGGCTTATAGCAATTTCCACAAAATGAAAGTCCAAAATAGGAGCGTTGTTATGTTTAATAGGTTTATTTTGAAGTTATATACAGTCACTTTTGGATGTTTGCTAGCTGTATATACCGTGGTAGATTGTCCCCTAAATCAGTCTGTGATATAACATGATGTCAAGACTTAGAAGATAATGATTTCCAGTCAGTGTGCCCGAATTCCCACAAAACGTAATTCCCAACCACAAATGCATCTTTCATGTTCCCATGAAGTTGACAATTTGATTAACTGGAAAGTCTTTACCTTCTGGAAAAAGTATATCTTTAATGGTGACCTCATGCATAAGTTATCCAATAAAACTGCCCTTTTCCCCATGGCGAACATCCCATTGGTTTGCAGTCTGTGCCATATCATGACACAACATGTTGTTTCAACAAGAAACACATTAAGCAAGGGTAACGTTAGAGCATTACGATTCAGACCTTTTTTCAGAGCAGACATTTTAACTCATTGCAAGTACAGTACAGCAAATTTCAGCAAGTTTAAAATGTAGCTAATTCTAACTATTAAGTTTAAATACAAATCCCTTGATCATATACATCCCCCCTTTTGATCACTTAAAACAAACAGTCTCCATTTGCAACAACATATGTTTACCATTCATGGCTAGTTCGTCCAAAGACAAATTATATCTGTAGTTTTATTGGAGTAGATTTTAGAGAATGGAATGGGGCACATTTCTAAAAAACAATATGGACCACATTAAGCTATTGAGTCAGCATGGGCTAGAATCCCAAGGAAATGTTTCCTGCACTTTATTAAATCCATTGCACCTAAAATTCTGACAAGGTAATAGTTATGACTGAAAGCATAAACCCTTTCCTGTAGTCATTACTTTGATTTAGAGCTGTTGGACCATTATGTTGATACAATTTTGTTCTCTGTAGTTTCTTCAAGGCTTGGCTCTGAAACACGTTCATACTCCTGTTACAGTGTGTCAGTCAGAATGCTATACATCTTTGTGTATTGTATGTCTCCATGGCTGTGTTTTCTCAAAGCATGGTGGGTGTTTTTTCTTTGGCTAAAGATCGACACAAACGTACATGTCAGTCAAACACCTGTAATCTACTCCAGAATGTAAGGCGTGTAAAATATGCACGCCCACCTCGCCTCTCTGCTATTCTAAAGCGAAATTTAATCATACCTGTGTGTCTCCGCCATTCTCATCAACCATTTTCATCAACCATTTTCATCATTTCTTCCTTAACACAATAAAATGTAAATGCAATCAAGCACATAGGCCACAATCCAATTGAAATTCTCAGCAGAGCACATATTTTGAGTTTTTTGTTTTCTCCCTGCTGCATTCTGTTTATATAGTTACTAGAAAGTCATGTCATTACCTGTGAAAGTGGTAGAGTGGTGAGTCATCAGTTATTGAATCACACTCCTGGATACTTCCTCTGCGGTGTATCTTCCCTGTCAAATCACAGTAGCGAAGGGTTTCCATTTTAAATATGGCTACAAATACAGATGTTACCGACAGTGTCACTGATTAGACAAAAAACACTTTTAGTTGGGGTATTTATCTTAATTTTTGATTGTGTTAATAGAATGAGTTAAATTAAATGCATGCAGTTAATAGGGACCTAGACACAGATTTTTAGTAAATTAATTGTCTTAGCTTTATACCATATTGGCTTAAATATAAGATGAAACCCTGATAATATGAACCTTGTTGTTACATTTAAATAAAAACAAAATAATGAACCAACATTATAAGATGTAATTAACTGACGTTCCTTATTCCATTTTTTTCATCATTTTAGAGATTGTGAATGAATTAAATTAGTCAAATTAAAATAAGAAATAACACATCCTTCCATCAATACACTCTGAGGTTTTGACAGAGCCTTACGTCTACTGGTAGGACCATTAGTTTCCACTGGTCAATATACGCTTATGTTATCATACATTAAATAAATGCTACTTTATGACATAGTAACTGAGTCAGGTCATTAACTGCATGATTCTTGTCTACTCATGCTACTGTTACACTATGGTTTAGTTCATTATCCTGTAAATGTTTCTGTTGCTCATGCCTCCTTTCTAGCAAACTTATATAATGTTACTTTAATTAGTGGATGGAACTGTTTGGCAAGTTCCAAAACTTTAAACTTAATCGCTACCTGATAACAGAGAAGCCGTGCTGGGGAAAGGTCACAGAGATATATTAGTGACAATGTGACATACATCCCCCAACTGGGATGCAAAGCTAACAACTACATGTGGTGTAGCTGAGAAAACAACATTCTTAAATTTTAGCTTTCCTCTCATATGTTTTAATGGTAGTAATTGTTTTTTCATAAACACAGTGTGTAAAAGCCTAGAAGAGAGGGACCGAAGAGCTGGAAATGTACATTTTGACATGAAAACCAATGAATGTCGTCTCATTGTTTAGTGTCTAACTCCTCTGATCCCAATTCAGTACCAACATTTTTTAACAATGCCCTTTAGAGAGCAACATCTAATGAATGTGACAAACAACTAACCCCATTCCCCCATACTAATGTCTCCGACCAACACTGACTTTTAAATCTAATGCCACCCGCAGGTTAAGGTTTTCAATTATCCAGGAATCTGAGACTGTCCAGCAAAATGGTTAGCTCTCTAGTGGTCACAGGAATCATGGCTCCTTAAATTTAACCAAGTGGCTAAGACACTTATATCAGATTCTACAGCACTTCTTTGGACAACTTATTTGCATTTGGAATCACCTGGACAGGTTTATGATGCTCAGTTTAAAAAAAAAATCAGTTTACTTTTGCTTTAAGAATATTCTTCTCACAATCTCACAAACTCTACATTAGCAATGAGCATTATTCCAAGCTGGTAAGATACAAGTTATTTTAGGTACGTGTTACTTGTTTGTTGAGATGTGAGCTGTGTTGTTTCTCTGATAATCTGCCGAACATTTTCAGTCAGTTTTGCAAGTCTTCCCAAAGTTGACGTAATCTATTTCTGCATTTGTCTGATTTCTGTTTGTTCTTCGGTTTCATGTATCAGTCCTGTTGAAGTGTGGAATATCTTTTTCAAACTGTGATTGTTACTATGTGTGGTACTTTGGCTGCGTTCACACTGCAAGCCAAAATCTGATGTTTAGCCAATCTAGATTTGAACCAGATGCTCTTATGAAGTCTGAACAGTCATAAATCACATGAAATCCGATTTTTGCAAACCAGAGTGAAACCACCTTTGGGAGGAAGTTTCAAATCTCATTTGGACAGATGTGTCTGAGTCTGAACAGCTCCAAACACTCATATCGGATTTGACTGTCCGTGACGTCTCATCAGTCCATGGACAGAGGGCGAAACCAAATTGGGGGGATGGCTCGGTTCAAGCGAAGCTTGAGGGTTTGTTGTTGCTGTCGCTATCGCATTTATATGACATCACACAATACACGCTAGATGATGCCTCCGCTCTGACGACGTTGCCACAGCAACCTGTCAGATTGGTCATTAATGTGGCCCAGTCTGAACAGAGCCAGATCTGATTTGGACACTTGCTAAAAACAGTGTGGACAGTCAGGCCTAAAAATCAGATTTGAGAAGGAATCAGATTTGAATCAGATTTGCCTGTAGTCTGAACGCAGCCTTTGAATCATCTGAATTTTTTGTTGTAGACATTGACTTCCAAATGCCACACGTCCAACACACCCAAATACCAACTACAAATTCCAAATCTCCACCAAATCATGGCTACGTATGACATAGACCCAAAGGGGCATGATACATTTTAAAATCAATTTATCTTAAAAAATCAGCACTGCTTCAGATTCAGGAATTTAATGTAGACACAACGATGTATTCGACATGCCGAACATCCCCACCCATCCCTACAGCTCTTTGTGATTGGTTATTCATCACCAGCTCATCTCACCCTAATGAACCCAGTCACTGATTACAAGCACCCCTTCAAACAGAAAACACCGGCCCTTCCAGCTTAATTTCCTCACTCACGTTGTCAAGTCATAACTACAAAGCAGCCTGCACTTCTCTCCAGCGGGGCATGTTGTTAATATTTGATGTGATGGGCTACTTCTTACAAATAAAACAGACACCGTCATTGTTTCTGCTGATGTAGAGACTCTGCGGTTGTTTAGATTAAGAGACAACCTTCTCAATCAACAGGGTTGATTGAGAAGGTTGGCAGATATGGTTAAGAAAGCCATTTGTGGGGTAATATAAATTTGATCCACACATAATATGAACTGTTAAAAAGAGAGGATGGAGAGAGGAGCAACTTGAGATAAAGAAGAGTGTCAGTCCGCTTAAATAAGCACTGGGATTTTTCTTAGTGATAATGTAAATCTGATTTTAATACAACAGGGCTAGATAAAGGATTGACAGAAGGTAGAAGAAGAGGCAGGGAGGAGGGAGAGACTGATAGGATAATTAACTGTGTGACAGATATACTTGACTCAGAAATATAGGTTATACCCACTTTATTGAGGTATTGAGGACATTGTTGGATGGTGATGAGAGAGGGAGAGCCAGAGATAGAGAGGTGAGGGAGTCCAATGTGCTTAACTGAAACATTTAGGGCAATTTATTAATTTATTTCCACTGCTATAATTAAACATATTTCATTCCAAATTCCTGGACAGACTGAGAGGCATATAACAGCTTTCAAATTGAGATGATACTTCAAGACTCGCTCCCAATGGGACATTTCACAAGAAGCAAACTAATTCTTTACCAAACTAAAGACAGATATGAAATACAGAAACATTTATGGCAAATTAGATGCAATAAGATACAATTAGGTGCAATAAATAGTAAGTGCAGGGAGCTGAATGACACATTTAAGTGTCAGAATTGGACACATTTACAGCACCATGGATAACTTTTAACAGCCTGTTTGATTAGGGAAGATGTTATCCAGGCATCAATGACACAATAGTATCAATGACACTGACTGTAATCTTCACAATAACATTAAAGGGGATCTTTTATTCTACAGTGTTACAATGCCAGATGCTCGTATTATTAGTGGCCAAGTGTCAAATGTCAAATGTATAATAGCGTATGTAGAAGTAATCCCTGTGAGCAAAAAGCACTGTTCTGAATGTTCGTTTCTAGTAGTTTTTTCTACTTTCAGCCCAAGCTAATGTCAGCTTGTGAAGGATTTCTTTATATGGTCATTTATTCACTGCTCCATTTCACTAGCATTATGGCATTTTTCCATTGCTTTTGGGGTAGTCACACCGAGCCATGACTGGAGACCAGCTGGTACACTCTGAGTGTTTTTCCATTACACAGCAGGGCAAAGTAAAATAAGTAGTTTACCTGTTGGTGGTGTGCTGGTGACTCCACTTGACACATATAAGTGAAAGGGCCAACACAGCCATCAGCATCAGGGGAAAAGCCACATTCTTTAGCTGTACCTTATTATGTACCACAGCACACAACTTCACAATTTGCCACACCTTTTCGGGCTTGTATGACAGTTTTTCGCCTGTGGCATCAAGGAAACGCCATCTGCCCTTCATAAGCCTGATGGTGCACTGTACAACAGTACGAGTCTGGCTGTGGACCACATTGTAATTCCTCTCCTCTGCGCTATGTGGATTGGGGAAAGGGGTTGAGCAGCCACCGCTCGAGGGGATATCCACTGTCACCTGAAAAGTTGGTGAATTGGTTAGGCACTGCAGTCGAGGAAAGCAGCTCAGTTATGAGTTTTATACATTAATCATCTGTATCTAGAAGCCAGCCATCACACACAGCTCTGGCCTCAAGTCTGAAGGCTTTTTTTCATTTGCCTGTTCACTCACTGTAAGGACACTTTATGTAGAGATGTGTCAAACCGATTAAACCTCCTAACACATCTGACTAAAAGTTGGTTGAGATATTTATGACCTGTCAGCCAGTTCTATCTAAAAAAGTGTGTGTTGCCAGAAATCCCAGTGTTGTGAGGACTTGAAGTGGGAGTGGCACGACTTGGTCTCTGTGGGTGCTTCTATGAAAAGCTGGGCCCAATATAGCACAGAGATCCAAGAGAACAGCTTGTGGAAGTCAGAACCGGCTCATAAGCCACTCATCATCATTTCCCAGTAAATCTCAGTGGTGTTTCTCTCCAAAATCTTCCATTCACTGCATCGTCCAACAATGTCAAATCAGTCATTGTGTGTCATTATGCATTGTGATTGCATTCATTTTTATACCCACCCATTTGATTGTATCTGAAAAGCTCGATTTAATGCACAGAGATACAACAAAGTAAAAGCCTATTACACATAATAATATATGAACCTATGTACTCGTATCTGTCTGAAAACAACATCAGTGCGGATGCCATTTGTCCTACCCTTCACCTGTTCATTATTTATGAGAGTACATTTCATAATTACTGATTACAGAGCATATTTGATGGGTTCTTTTGCAATAACAGACATCTCCATTTCTATTTATTATCCTCAATCACCTTTGTTTGTGTGCACTCCAGGGACTATCTTCAACAGGTGTTTGTTTATTCATTGTAAGAATCCATTATCCATTTTTGCAATTTAACTCTTCACATATGATATGGGAGGGGTAATATTTTGATTTATTTTACACAATGGTATCAAACTCACATCATCTGTCTGCCATTGGAGCCACAGTTTCTTATTTTTCCAGTCTATGTCACAAGCATGGGTCGGATTTTCCAAGGAAAGTCGTTTTTTTTTTTTTTTTTTTTTATAAATCCCAAAGTTTTGTTAGAAGTCGACAAATGCCTTCTTTTGTGTGCACGCAATGGTTATAAATGAGGTCCCTGACCAGTCGTGTTCAGACTGAATCTGTAACCCCGTCACACATCAGCACCAGATAATCTTTTCAGACCATCGACCCCAGCTATGCCTCAGATCAGGATTTCCCTTTCAAATGTCAGGATATAAAAAGGCCTGATAATCTTTTAGTGTGTCCTCAGCCTGATAAGAACAGATGAGATGACCTATGGGGTCAGAGAGATTGTCCTGTTACAGAAAGGTTGGAAGAAGTCCAACTGTTATAAAACCGTCTCTGCTGAGAGATGTGTATTTCCTGTTGTAGTTGTAGAGAAAACTTAAAAGAGAAAGGTTGCTCAAAAATAAACTAAAAAAGAGATAAAGAAACATAAAACAGCAAAGACTCACAAGGAAGAAGCAGCCAGATGCTCAATCCAACAGGTCTTGAAAGATAAACAGTGTTTTGTGTGAACTTCTTGAGATATAGTTTGAGGTTCAGTCTGAACTTACTTAACAACATAAACTACTGCTCATATCAGACAAAGAAAAGACTTTATCAGCAAAATAGAAGAATTAGTGTACCGAACAGAGAAAGGTTTTGTTTTATTGCTTATGAATTCAATATTCCATTTGTAAGAGGAAGAATATATTCATTTTTCAAAAGTTACATTGTCTTACTCTGCCGGTCTGCCATAAAGCCCTGATTGAAAAAGTATACTAAATCAAGCAAAAGTCAAAGAGAAGATGTGATTGAATCAGCAGTTCTGCAGCACCTCAACCAAAGGAAGCATTAAGAGATATTACTTCCGAAAGGTTATGTGACTCTGCAGAGGTCCCCATCATAAAGGAACATCTTTTTTCATGGTCTTTAACCATGAGAATGTTTGGGGAGTATGGATTGAAAGCAGCAGTTATCACACACTGCCTGGGCTTGAACCCTAACAGTGGGCTGTGGGAAGATTAAACTGAATCCCTAAATCATTTTGCAGAAACAGTTGATGGATTTTAACCAGGAAAAGTCTCATTTATTTTGAAGCTAGAGACTCTCCTGAGCTGCCAAAATGTCTGATGTCCCTGCAATGGAAGATAGACACCAGAAAACACTGTAGCCCAGTAGGTTAGTAACCCCCCCCAGAATTGAATCATTATTATTTGCTGTTGAAACAAGTGATCTGAAGCCTATTTCACTTTAGGCAAGGCAAGGCAAGGCAAGGCAGTTTTATTTATATAGCGCATTTCATACACAATGGCAACTCAATGTGCTTTACATAAAACAGAAACATTAAAACATACAATTAACCCCCCCCCCCATAATAAAAACAAAGTACAGAAAAATAGGAAGACATACATAAAATGCTAGAATTGAGCATTAAATATAAGATTACAGCATAAAATTATAAATTAGCTTTAAAATCATTTCATTTCTTTTCAAATCATCTTTAGATTTAAGAAATACTCTGAGTAAAGGAGTGAGGCCTGGCCTACTGTAGTAGCATCCTTAGTCAAAGGAATTACCCTTTATAGGCTGTAAAACAGTCAAATCATTGTACATTATAGTCCTTTATGTGGCCTGATCTGACTTTCCTTGGACTATATGCAATAGAAAAGAAAGTAACCTTTCCTTTCCACTGTGTTTACTGAGCTTCCAAACAACGGCCTAGTTGCTTTCTATTTTTCCATTATAGCCATTTGACATCAATTTGCTGTAACCTCCAGGGCAACTGAGTCAAAAACCACAATACTTACCTGATTTTACTTCTGTTAAAATAGTTTTTTTTTGTGTGTGTTTTTTAATAACTTTTCTTCAAGCGAAATTATACCTTCACTAGAGCATATGTGCACATCTGCTCCGTGAAACACAGAGTAGACTGACTCATGGCCGATGAGTCACTGTTGTTTGCTAGGCTGGTTTCTTGCACAAAAGCCTTTTTTCTTTATTTCCCTCATGTCACTACTCATGCTGGTGAAGAATATTGACTACAGCATTGCTGTCCCCCATTTTTCTTGAGACTATTTTTGCGTTTCCTTGGAGAATTTCCTCTTTCTTTTTGACTCAGATACCATCTATTTTTGATAAGCTTGCACATGCTGTGGTGATTCTGCACTCCACTTTCCAGAGGTCACCTGTCAATCAAAAGGATATCCATGTGGAAATTCAAATACATTTCTGTGAATCAGCATTGTTTTGTTTTGAAGGTGGGTCTGTTTTCATTGTCATTCGTTCAGATCGTATGATAATTGCCTTGTCCCTTATCTTGATTAAAAACAAATTGAAATTATGAGGACATTTCTCAAACATGACCGACTAAGCAGTGACCTTGTGTCTACAATCAACAATATTCTAATACTATACTGCTTATCAAAGGCAAGGAGTCCTCATACCTGACAAACAACCAAATAATTCCATATAGATTTTATTTATAATTCGAACACTTTGTTGCTTGCCACTGACTTTCACAACAAAAGCCACGAGCATTTCCTGATTTGGCACCTGATCAGCAAGACAACATAGTTTTTTCAGTTCTTCTCTTATTCAAAAAGTTCAGTTTATGTTAACATTGGCAAAGATCATGGCCACGGTGAAAAGCAATCAATGTTTACTGTTGTTATAGATTGGTTTGGACACCTTCATCCAGCCATTTAAACCTCCCTGAAAGCCTTAACAGTCCAATAACAATGTGACACTATGTGTGACTTTGCTTCTGAAAGGAGGCAGATCATTATTCACAATGCCAACAGAGGTTTCCTTGTTAGGAAGACTTAACATGGTTCATTTAAAACATTTGAATTAATGATAGCCGCTGCTGTTTTTGTGTTGTTAGACTACTAATAAAAGTACATTAAAATGATTTTATTACTATTCATTCATTCGTTTGATTTGCTGAGCTGCATGCTCGTAGATTCTTAATTTCCATTAAAAATTGCATTTTGGGAATACAGTGTCCCTCAACACCACGCTTAAGACACGGTTCAAATTAATATACATGTATACTATACATGTACATTGGACACATTCAGGCCATACTGATTTTATTGCAAACACAAAATGTCCATTGGGGGAAAAATATTCCCACCTCCGTCCCTATGAAATTTTTGTAGGCTACAGTAATGTCAATTTGGCATCACAAACTATGGAAATGTGTCAGCACATGTGCCAAGCACTGATACTGGCAGTGCAAACTAATTAAAATCACAGTTATCAGCTTAATTTACAATAGTGTCATGAGTTTTAGCTAGGAATAACTCCAATATGAAATGGACTGATTTCAACTTTTTTTGACTGCTTCCAGACTTTCCATACCATCTCATTCATTCACTTCTTACAGAAAAATATAAAATGATACAATATTAGACAAATGTAGAATTTGTGATGCCACCCAAGGTTTCTAAGACTAGGAGTGGATTTATGGCTCAGTGCAACCTTGCCAATGCCGGACGATTCCAACTTGAGAAACTGGCTGCAGTCTGCAACCATTGTAATTGATATTAACCTGGAGACGGATAGTAGCCAATGCTTTGCCTTAGCTTGGCAAGCTAAAAAGTTTCAAATTTTACACGACAGAAATTAGAAATTTCCTATCCATTTCAATACAGTCGATTTAGACAGAGACAGCATCTAGTGGCCATTTAAGGAACTGCATCTCCAAGTTTTTTTGTACTTTCTCCAACATCCAGCTGCCACTTGAATAGTAAAATTAAAGCAAATAATTGTAGGTGTTTGTGTGGAACTGCCTTTTGTTATTTAAATAATTGTAAAATTATATTTATTTAATCAAAGGATTTGGTCAGCATGTGCTGCAGCATCAGTACACTATGGTGTCTATCAAAGAACTGGCTCTCAGACTACAAGCCACACTCACAGCTTCACTGAAAAATGGCTCTTTTCTTCTCCCTTAACCTGTCTTATGTCATTACCACTGAATACAGAGGAAAGATAATGATATGTCCATCTTTTCAACCTGGGTGACATGCCTCGTAGGGAGCCACCAAGCAGTCAATCCCCTTCTTCTCTCGCTCAAACTCTCTATTCTCTTTATTTTGTATCTCTCTCTGTCCCTCAGCACACAGGGGGCAATTGTTACTCGCCCCCTAACCTAGTAGTTTTCTCTCACAATGATTTATAAATAGGGTGCTGCTTAGCATATCAAAAGACGCTGAAGCAGAGAGAGAAAAATGTTTGAGAGAGAAGGAAAGATGAAGGGGAGAAAACAGAGAATGAGTTTACGAACTCCACTTGGATGTCTGCGCCACTGTCACTCACACTGTGTGTCACATTGCTGTGCACCTCCACAGGGTTGTGCAGAGGGGTGGGCGTGTTTATTTGTAACCGCTGTGAAACAATCAGAAAATAATATTTTATTTGTCTCATTCTCATTTCTTGCTACCACCGCTCGCTCTCTTCATTCACTCCCCAGCTTGCTCGACCACCACTGCGCTTTCTCTCTCTCTCTCTCTCTCTCTCTCTCTGGTGCTCTCAGCTCACATGCGCTATCTTGTCATTTTTGGGAAGTCATCAGCAAAGCTAGGCTTTAATTTTAATGTTAATAAATGAAAATAAATGTACTCCCCTCGTCCGAGTAGAATCTCTGTCCTCCCTCATGCTAGAGTTGTACAGCTCTGATCATTCTGTGAGTCTGTGGCCAATCACCGGCTAAGATTGACCACTGGAGCTTGAAATCAGGTCAAAAAGTCTGGTCTGTAAAAGTTCATTCTGATTCCGATTTTTTTGCCACAGGTCACTGCAGCCCCTTCCCCTATAGACTATGCATACTACACCTATTTAAATGGGTGGGAGGACTGGTGGTTTTGCCTCTACGCCTGATTTGTTGTGAATTCAGCCTTAACTGTAATGTTCATTTGTGACTTGAGTGTTAAGCCACTGTTAAGAGTTTAAGAGCTCATTTACGCATTGATGATGTCATCTTGTGATTTCTGGCCACGTTTGACCACATGGCATCATTTTAACATGTAAGACATTGTAGACGTTGCTTGGATTAATGAGCACGGTAACTTCTCTCTTTTGGCTGCATCCCTGTATGGCTCTTTAACTGTACACATGGTGACAATGACAAAATGGCTACTTTTACAGCATCCAGTGCTGTTGTTACCCACAGACTTCTTACAGGGAATAAGTGAACATTACACTGTGTACAGTATGCGGATAACTACCCATTCGTACCCACTAGCAAATAGGATTTGGTGAATTATGTCCTTGTAGGGTCTGCTACAACATAGTAATACTATGTATTCAGCTGTAATCATAGGTATGGTCTTCAGTAAGTTTTCACTAAAAGTTGAATATAGTGTTTGACAGTTCATTGTTCACTTTGGAAGCAAACAATAATTGTTTTTAATTTAAGATCCACTTGCCTCAATACTGAGTATAGAGCTGAGCTAACTCCCTCTGCTGAGTTAGACTGAATAATACAGTCTACAATCATAACTCAAGGTCCTTGTAAGTGGACCTTGAGTTATGATTGTTTTCGTTAGTGAATACACTCTTGCAGAAGCACCTGTCCATGAGGTCTTCAACTCCTGCATCCCAGAGGAGGTTGGGCACTTGAAATCCAACTGGGCCATGTTCAGGATTTTAGTCGTGGAGGTAGTCAGCAACTACGTGAGCTGTCTCTTAAACCTGACACACATGGTCTCTATAGAGCTGACAGAGTTGGACAACTTCGGGGAAGCCTCAATCATCCCTGCAGAGTTCTCTGAGATAGTCCAAAAGTCTCCTCAGTGGCAGATAAGACAAGTGAAGTCATGTTAACATCATTATACAGCTTTAATAGTTTATTTATAGTATATTTAAGAAGACATCGTTCAGTAATATGCCTATACGCTTTGTTGCTGAGTTAGTTGAGAAGATACTAGTCTCATGTCTGTGAGTCTGAAACTACAGACAGGAGAGGATTAGTTTAGCTTAGCTTTGCATAACAACTGGGAAATGGGACACAGTTAGGATGGTCCTATCTGAAGGTAATACAGTCTACCTACTAGCTCCTCTAAAGCTAATTACAGGTATAGTGGCTTCCTGCAGTCTTGACAACAAACTGCCATTTTGCACTTTGGTGTGTCCACATATTAAACCATTAAAATGTAAGGCCTCTAAAGGGCAATACATGTTTAAAACTGTTGTTTTTGATGGATGGATGCCATTTTCATCAAATGAACAGACTATGAGACATAAATGAGTTTCCTTGTATTTTATTTTACAGAGTCTATTTTCTATTATACTCCTTTCTCTGGAACACTTACTGAAGCGTACTCTCCACAGACAGCTGTTCAAATCACATACATCTCCTGCTAGTCATATTTTGTGAACTACCATATCTGTGCTGATTGATCAAGGACCCAGTGTCACTATGAGAGTTTTGATTTCACCATTAGGAATATTTTGCCTGCCAGCTATAGTGGGTGGGAAATAAAACCAAAGCATCAGTCAATAAAAATATCACAGATTTTACTCACTTTGTACTCCTCATTGAGCTTGCTTGAAAAGTACATTTGGCCTATAAGTTTCAGCTGTGAGCCTGGTGAATGCAGTTTGGCTGCTCTCCTTTCAGCATTTCAGCGGCTGTGCTGCCACCAGGACAGATGATTTTGACGATATTGACTGTGGAACTGAGGTTAGAGTGATTCTGGACGATTCAGTCACGCTTGTGTCTGGATTCTGACGTGGAGTCCCAGTAATGTCCAGCAAGAAATCAAATAAGCACATTTACCAGAACGTCAAACTATTCCTTAAACCAGTAAGGCAATATGAAGCTTAAATTACTGTTGCCATGGTTACCTGCAGTGTAAGATCATGTACACTGTGCACTGATTTAGAACAGGTTAAACACTTTGAGGTCTCCTGATGTACTACTTTATTGGACACATGTTAATCAATCAGGAGCAAGTACTGTGCATGGCCACCAAATAACCAATAAACTACCTTTGGTGCACAAGATGTTCCTATTTTTTTTAATCCTCCAATTGCAAGCAGTTGGTGAGAAATATGCATATATGCTGACTAGTCACACAAAGCAGTGTGTTAGATATGCATAATAACAGTCTTTCCCCAGAAACAGGCCTTAACCAGACAGTGAGCTACTATCAGAATACAGTGCACATGTGAACAAAGCCTCTGTGCCTTCATGCGGAAACTGGGGCTTGGACCAAGTGTTGCCTGAGCGGCAGGCCGAGCCCATCGGGACAGCGAGGTGCATCTGAGCCCAATTAACCTCTGTCTATATCTTTGTGTGTCTCGGTGGATGTAGAAGATGACCCTCGGACTGAACCATGACAGGCTCGCATGGTGAGAACAGCACCCTGAAAATAGAAAAAAAAACATCATCGAGGTCTGATACAACCTAGAAAAGGGGGATTTTTGTTTTTTTAGCACTTGCTCTGTGTACAGACCCAGCTGCTAACCTCCTGTCTCTATCCCTCTTTAGGACACTTAACAGTCTGCGTTTGCTGCTCTGTGACTCTGCATTTCCATATTTCCACACGCTCTGTACACATCAGCTGTTTGTAATAAATAGGGGAGCACCTCATGCCGCGGTGCATGCTGCTAAATAACTAATGAGCTATCAAACACTGCAGATTTATGTAAAACTAGCCGGCACTGTAAGCATTTTATTTCCCTTTCATCGCCAGTTGAGAGAGTAATGGGCTGCACACTCTGCTCAGAAACAGAGTGTCACTATCAGGGTTAAAGCTGTCCTGCTGAGCTGATAACATGCAATAATTCTGCCTGGACTGTTAGACCCGGAAAATGTTTCACACTTTATTTGGCTCGCCCAAAACTGATAGTCAAAATGATTTTCAAGTGATTACAACATGTCAGACTGATGCACGAAGTATCACTTTGAGATTCCCTGTAAGGGCTACTCTCATATTTTGGGGTTGGGGATTGGGTTACATAGCCTGTAGAGGTGCAGCAAATAGTGTTGAATGTCTTATTTTAGTCACCTGATACTGAAGTTTAAACAATAGACCAGCCAAATAAGTGGTGCTAACTTATCTCTGTCCCTGGCATTTGAATTATTTTAGAGGCCTTTAAGAGGTAAAACTATTTAGGAAATAGCACTGTCTACTGAAACTAACTAAACTGAATCAGTACATTTTTATTCTTATTAAGGAACATAACTAAAAAATGCTTATATTGCACGCATCTTCAAACTGTTCACTGGCAAAGTGAAATCCTCATATTGAAATACACATTACATTTGTTTTTGTACTATATGCACTCCTGGTATATAAGTGTGATTAACGTTCTTCTAGTTCTGTTCAGTCATGTTGGTTAATGATTGGGTAAGACTGTGGTCCTAGTTAAATACATCAAAGTTTATTATGCATTATAATATTGGGACACATTGATTTCCAATAATTAAAGGATAAGGCTGGTGTATTTCTAGATGTTTCATGTTGTCAACTATTTTTATGTATAAAGCCAAACCAACAATGAACTGATCTACATATTGTATCCAAAGCCTGGTATATCGTATTCCTCTATGTAGACCTCCGTTATTGTCCAAAAACACATCAGTGAGCCACACTGCTGCACTAGGTGACTTATTCCTTCACCTCAAAGAGTTTGGTTATATTATTTTCTTAGAAACAACTCAACACAACATTTTCAGTCTCCAGATAGTAGTTCTGTGTAAGGCAGACACCACTAAGCATGTGCAGGAACATACAGTAGGTCATCTTCTAAACAACTGATATTTTTTGAAGTCAGCTTTAGAAAGTGATGTGCTCTGTACTTGGTTGTGGAAGCGACCAGAATACACAATTATATATGCAAACAGAAATGACCATATTATGCTGTCAATAGCCAGAGGCAATAAAGAATCCACGTATTGACCTCAAAGTTACTTCAGTGCTTACAATCAACATCAAGTTAACATTACTGTCCGCTGCTGCTCTCAGTCCCTGCCTCTCAGCACGTCTCTGTTTCATTTCATCTTCTGAATGCTCCTCAGCATTTCTTGTGTGTCTGATGTATATTTATACTCAATGCATCGATCAGACTCTAACCTAGACCTTGTAAAATTCCTAAAGAATTTTAGCAGAAATAAGGAACATGTCACCGAGCACAGTGGATTGATATGATTTTTAATAGTTTTTAGACTACAACGGAGATACAGCACAGAGGAATGAAAGACTTCTGTAGTCTGAAATAATGTCACACTTCCTGGATTGGGGAAAAAAACGTTGCCAGTGACATATTCCACATGGTTATTACTTTTCTCCGAAATCTTTGGCAAATAAAATTGTATAGAGACATATCTTCTTGGAGACAGGGGAGCAGGGACAAGATTTATTTTCATTTCATAGTACTTCAGATGTACCCTGTGGCCTAGGTGGTCAAAGCCACAGTTACAAAAATGATGGCTACATGAACATCAAAGGAACCGTGATGTCTGCCTTCTGAGGAGGCGTTGATGGTGAAGACATCACAAAGCAAGCTGAAGAAAGGCTAACCTTTTCAGTCATGCTGTACAAATGTGTGACCATTTGTTATCTACAGTAGCAAAACCAAGTGAATGGAATGACGACTACTTTGGGTATGTGATCAATGAAACATCCATCTCCTGTTGCAGAGGTGCTTAGATAATCTAAAAGCAAAGTCCCACACTGGATAGATACATTCTTGTGCTTGTCAATGCCTCAATGTCTTAATCAATGTTTCAATGAATTCACTATCCACTAACTTACACACTATACACACTAATGTTGTGTTAATTATCATGCAGACATTGCTAGGAAGGGATGTCTTTGTTTGTGTTCTTGTGCACTGGTAGGTCAGTTCAGAATCAGGGTTCACATTGGCATCACATACTGGCCACAGAACATACTGGTATTACTGGGAATGACAATCAATCAGAAGTGAGCATCAAGGCCTCTGTGTGAGTGCAGCCTGTGATTAGTGCTGACCGACTGGATATCTTAAGTGCTGCTTCCCCATCCTCATGACTCAGAACCCGACTGGTTGTCTGTCGAGTTTGCCCAAATAGGGACTGATTAACATTTCCTTGAGCATCTGGATAATGTAATTAGCTGGTTGGATTGAAGAGCTAAAGTAATAAAGTCTACCTACTAGCTAAGAGGTTAAAATGACTACTAGTATTAATCTATCCAAATAACAAGAAAAGTCAAATGTATGTTGATCTGTCCATCTACCCCTGAACATCATCCCTCTATAACAACATCACACTACTTCCTTCTCTGCTCCCGAAGTTCTCTTGTTCTGTCCTTATTCTGTACTTATTCTGTCCTTTTTTTCATCTGAGAAGTCTGCCTAAAGATCTACATCACACTTATTTACATCCCGATTTGTGTGTTTTTTTTTCCTCCTAAAGACAAATATGTGAATATATGTTCATTAATGTTGTCACGGACCACCTGGCAACTGCAGAACAGTGCTTGTGAATCACTGAAAAGGTATACTTCTCCATGGACGACATTATTTTAAAGAGCAGGAGCAGATGGACTTGAAGATAAATTAACTTGTTTCTAAACTTTGTAGATAATAAGAAAAAACATAGAATAAAGCCAGCTTCTCCTTTAGAAAACACTTCCACTCATATCATAATCACCTAGCACTGATTATTACCAGTGTAAGGTCTCAAAGCAGTCATAATATCAGCAGTACTTCCAGTTTTGGGAATACTGTATTTTTCTTGTACTAGTCCACTGACAGCAGTTAAAAACTTGCAACTTCAAACAATAAAATCAAATTGATCCTAACGGTCAAAGTACACCAGTTACTGATGCAGGATAATATGTCCATTGCAGAGCGTGTCCATTATAATCTACTGAAGCTACTGTACTGACCATGGTATCACACGACTGGTTTCTTTTTCTTTTTTCTCTACATGCAACTACCTGCCCTCAAACAGGTCAAAACTACATAGAAACGTGTTAAAAAAGAGTACAAACTGTTTATAATTGATGAAATTAATAGATAATTGTACCAGAAGCAATGTGGTGCTTATAAAAAAACAATCAAATCATGCATCCCTGATTCTGCAGTTAAACCAGTCTAGTTAATGAATTCAATATCAGTTAATACAGCCTACTGTTCCAACCCCTGCAAATCCAGCTGTATTATCACTTGTAAACTGGAAATGCCTGCAGTGACTGAGACAGACTCTGTGTAGCAGGTAGGAAACCCCGCTCAGCCCCACCTATTCGACACGTCACATCCGTGCCTGGTGTATTTCAGCTGTAAACGCTCCACAACGCTGAGCCCATTTTTACTGCTTACATTAGAGCGTGGTGAACAGCCGACCAGGCCCCAGAGTGACAGACTGCAGGCCTGTTGTGACTGAACGTTCACATGATGTGTCTTTTATTGAGACTAGATTTAGAGCAGACTGTAACCTTCCACCCAGTGTGTCCCTCATTTTTCCATTACTGTATCACACTTTATTACACTAATGTATTAAGCTGCATTTCTGATCAAAGGGAGAAGGGAACCATTATAGTAAATGTAAATGTGCCCTGTTTTCCTTACAGCTTTTATATTTAAACTCAAAAGAGAGGAAGAAAAAGACAAAATAGATTTATAGGCCTATCATGAGATAACAGTGTTTTCATTTTACCCTGTAAAAGTGAAATAAATTCAGCTTTTCCTAATGTCACTTTTACATCAATATTAGTTTTGCATCAGTGCTACTGGTGGCAAACATCTACAGCAGGACAACAGGTGTCTGTGATACCAACAGGCCAGAGGCATTGATCAGTGAGCGTGGCAGCGTGCCACCCTGCTAGAAAAATCCATGAAACATTATTAAAATGAGGAAGTAGAGCGAGCAGGCCTCAGCAGAGCAGCACTACCTGCCTGAGTTGTAAATTGAGGCTGGGTGCAGTTACTTTTCTGGCCAGATGAGGGCGACACATCAAACACTAATTCTCAGCACAGGAACATCCCCAGTATTCAGACAGTGGCTGGAGGGGATAAAACAAGAGCACAAATGAGGGGTGCGGTGCATGAATCCCTTTTAAACACATATTAAAATGCTTTATTTTAATCCAACAAATGGGATTTTAGCGCACATAAGATTCAAGGTTTTTCCAGTGTTTGGACACAGGAAGCTGTGTCTCAGCCACATGGCCAGACTACCAACGACAGCTGAGACGGAAGCAGAGTCGTTGCCAACTGTCTGGCTCATTCTCTAGTAGGCCTGCTTCCCTCAGGCCACTCACAGCCAGTGTAGGAACATGTCCAAGACTGTCAAATATCAGCACACTCATACACAAACACTCTCCTGCAGTCCCACGTATTAATCTACACAAACGAACACGGGAGGCACGAGAGGGGGATGCTTGATTTGCTCTTTCCGTGCAAGTGGTGGGAGCTGCTTTTCAGGATTTCTTGTCAGAAATCAACCACACCCCGACTTCCAGGCTTCACCACAAATCAATCCATCGAGCGAGACGTCCTTTTTTTCCTATAATACTGAAGGATGAATTACAAGAGAAGGCTTCTGGATTTGTCTGAATGAGAAATAATTGAGAGTGAACGTTCTATCAAAACATGATAACTTACAGTTTGAAGGGTCCCTAATTACCAGTGGGCTTTGTGCAGTGGATGGGATTTTTATCAAAGGGAGAGAAAGGGCTGTGAAAGCATGGTAAATGCATTGACAATTAACTGCTCACAGTAAGACGTTCCACGTTCTCTAATGTGTATACTATAACATACAAAGGACTAGTGTCTGTATGTCTCTTAGTCATGAAATCTATTCAAGTTTCAATTATAGCTCACACACACTGTGTCAATCCTGCTCTTTCCAGGAAACAGTAATCACCTGTCTGATGGTTTTATGTGTGAAAAGTAGTCTTAAATGAGTCTGTTGAACTTTGCTCTTTAGTACATCAGACAGCAGTTACTATGAGGCACACTGTCAGTGGTGAAAACAGTAGAAGAAACTGTAAATGACTGATTTTGCTTTTGACTCATTTGCTGTGTCATTTGCAATCAACATGAGGAGAGTAAAATAACACACCAGTTTTATGCCTTCGAGTACGAATAAGAAGAAAAGTGTTTTTTCACAATAAGACAAGCTATACAGTAGGGGAAAGTAACTAAGTATAGAGGGAAATATTGTACATTTAACTCCATTATATTACAGTCAATTTGCTGATGATGATTTAAAGACCGATAATGAGCAAGCAATATACAATACATTGTTATAAAATCATATAATGCTCTGTATATATGTAATCATAATACAATAGTTTAATATCTATTATAAGACTGACAAAACACATTTTGCCTGCATTGTGAGTACTTTTACTTACTTATACACTTTTATGCCTGAATGATATGATAGCCTGTTATTTTGTTGTCATGTGCTTAAAGGGAAAATCCACTTAAATGTCCAGATTTGTGTCACAGAATCTGAAAATAACCATTAATAAACCAATTGTGACAATATTAAATACATGTAAGAGATTTATTTTGAAAATTAACCACTTGTGTGCACTATAATCCCACCTGGAAACATATTTAAAAAAATAAGCAAAAAAAACAACAACAACACATCCATCCTCATTGCTGCATCATTTTAACATGACAGGTAAGGTCCATACTTCCCATCTTCCTTATTTCTCCAGCCCGCTTTTATTTGTGCGTCACTTGGCTCCGACACCTGTTGCAAGAGGAAACTAGAGGTGAGGCTTCCAGTGAGGCCGAACACACTGTCAGGTTTCAGGTCCAAATCCCCTTGTTTGTTTTTCTCCCATGTGTGTCAACTGTATGGGGAAGGAAGGCACTGCGCCACACCGCAACTACACACACAGGCACAGACTCAGATAGATAGATAGATAGATAGATAGATAGATAGACAGACAGACAGACAGACAGATAGATAGATAGATAGATAGATAGATAGATAGATAGATCAACCATTATGAAAATGTATTATGTTATTTTTTCTCTCAACATTTTTGGAGGATGAATTATATCAGAAGCAGGGTGTAGCCCTACCTTAAGGCGCTCCTCTTCGCCTCTCCGCTGCTCCATCCATCTCCTGTCCTTTACGCTCCGATCCCTTCTTTTCCTGCTTTCCTGCAAAACACACAACAAGAGGAAGGGGAAAGACACCCACCTCCTTCTCATTTTTTCTCTTGCAGCCCGTCTGACTGCAGCACTCTTGAATAATAACCCCTCTTCTCCTCCACCTCCTCTTCCTCTTTCTCCTCTCTCTCTCTCTCTCTCTCTCTCTCTCTCTCTCTCTCTCTGTCTTCCTTCTATTAAAATGCCGCTCACAGGCGCGCTCCCGTGCCCGGTTTTAAGCGCTCTCTCTCTCTCTCTCTCTCTCTCTCTCTCTCTCTCTCTCTCCCTCAATCAGACCTCGGGGACGCGCTCGGGTCTTGTCGCGCGAGTCAAGCCCAATGCGACGATTTGGCAGGTAAAGCGTTTTTTATCCCTCGAACACACACACACACACACACACACACACACACACACACACACACACACTCTCTCTCTCTCTCTCTCTCACACACACACACACACACACACCCTTAAAGCTTTGATCTTGATCCCCTTGGAGGTTACACAGGAGGAAAAAACATAGGTGAGACCCCTAAGCCCCCCCTTAAAATATATATAAAATATATGATCATAATAAACTATTAGAAAAAACAGTTATTAAAGTGTGCGCTCAAAATAAGTGATCTGTTTCAAGGACTGAAGGTTTGAGACTGAACGTGAGAGCGACCCCCCCCTTTCCTCCTCCTCCTCCTGCTCTCTCTCTCTCTCTCTCTCTCTCTCTCTCTCTCTCACTCTTTCTCACCCCCTCCCTCTCTCCCTCCTCCTCCTCCTCCTCCTCTCTCTCTACATCTCTGCATTCGCCTCTTTTAGTCGTGTGGGAAGCTCAGTGAATGCGGCTGCAGAAGGAAGCCAGCATACTTATGCGCCTGACACGGATACTGTTCTGTCTTACAGGAGAGAGAGAAACACAAGCTTGCTTTCCTCTCTCTTTTAACTCCAGCCGCTTTTTTCTCCTCCTCCACTCCTCCTCTCCTCCTTTAACTGGATCTTTTTTTTTTAAATTTATTATTCTTTAAAATGTGTTTTTACTTTATAAATGCCAACATTTCCCCTACAAGTTCTGCTTGATTTTCCTCTCTCTTTTTTGTTTCTTTTTATTATATCAGGACCGATGGAAGCGAGAGAAGGCGCGGAGTTTCCAGCTGCACCGCAGCGGACTAAAGGCTGAATAACTGCATTATTCATTTTTACGCACCGGTTTCTGTTGTCCGGACTTGTTTCTCTTGTTTCTCTCAGTGCTTTCCGCTTTTTTCATAAGCAGAGGAGCATCGATATCCAACACATCTCTGTTTTCCCTTTTTTTCCTTCCCTCATCCCGTTGGAGACTGTGAAACGGGCATCTGTTTTTCCAGCCGCTGCCTGCAAAATAAACTGATCACCCGAAGAGGAAAAAAAGAACTGTTTCACACAAACTGAGAGCAAAAATGACTGGATTAAATTGCCGATGGAGAATAATACACTGCTGCACGTAACCTGATGGGAGCGTTTTGGCAGTTTTTTGCCCGCTCTAGCTTTGCCCCGGTGCGCAACTTCAGCACTCCGCGGATCGTTCCAAACAAACCAGTATTTATTCATTGGATCGTTTGGGTTTGCTGAGCCGAGCTGAAGCCAGACGCACAGTGCTGACATCCCATCCTCCTCTCTCTCTCTCTCTCTCTCTCTCTCTCTCTCTCGTTCTCTCTCTCTCTCTTTCTCTCTCATTATTCTCCTCCGCTCCCCTCTTCCTTTTTCCAGTGTTCCCTTGAAAAAAAGGGGGGAAGAAGAAAAAACTCCCAAGTATGACGGACTTATTTCACTGCATCACCGACCGCCTTGCGCCCTTTTTCACGCCTTGGAGTCGCCGGACGCGCCGTCAAGATCTCTAAAGCTCTCTCTCTCTCTCTCTCTCTCTCTCTCTCTCTCGCCCTCTCTCTTTTTTCCTCTATCTCTCGGTCTCTCTTTATCTCTCCTGCAACCAAATGAACGCTCTTCCATGGAGGTAGTACAACCACCTTGGGGACCGAACGAGCAGAGAGGTGATTTTTCCAAGCAAGAGGAGCCCGTCAGCAAGAGACGCATCGGGTGAAATCGGAGCCTCACCTCCCCCCTTCTCCTCCACCTCCTCCTCCTCTTTCTCTCCATCTCCACCGCACCCCCCCCCCCCTCCTCCTTCTCCTCCTCCTCCTTCAACCCCTCCACCCCTGTGTGCTTGGCTCAGGTTGATATACAGTAGCCTACATGGGGATATAGAGGGGGCCGAAAAAAAAACAAAAACCTTTTTGCGCCCCTCTAACTGTCTGCGTTCTACTTCAGCTTTTGGGGAGGACTGTTTGCGTTTATGTCTCCATCCATGTCTCACCAAAGCTGCCCCGTGTCTCCGGAGGGAGCCGCATTCGTTACCACCTCAGCTTTGGGTAAGTCTCGTTTAATTAGAATTCATCCGTTTTCCTTTATAAGTACCAGTTTTTTATGCTCGTTGAAGGATATTGTGTTTTTATTTGATGTCAAATGTGATGGGGGAAAAAAGCCGGTTTGATAAATGCCTGCCGCTCAAACCCTCTCAATATGTCAGCAATGGGCACAATCCCAATTCCCCCCCCCCCCCCTCTCTTTCTTCTTCACCCCCCCCCCCTTTTTTTTTTTTTTTTTTGCTCTCACTGTTGCTTTTCTTAAATAACCTGAATGTGCTGCTTAGTGGTGGTGCCTCCACTGTTGGCTTCAAATGAGACCCCCATGAAAAAGAGAACTGCAGCCGTTTGACTTTGATTATGTTCAATGTGCTGAGAGGGAAGAATCTTAGTGGTGCTACTGCTGTCTTAAGACATTTCCAACATGATGCTTCATGCTTCTTTTTTCTTTTGGGGGGGGGGGTCAGAATGTGATGCATAGATGTGCAGCAGCTCATGGGTTTGGAGTCATTTCCACAGCATATGTTACTTTTCCTGCAGTATGGATTTTTTTTTCTCTGGCATCCAACATGAGTAGTGGTCAATTAGGGTGAATCACTGTGTCAAAGAAAACACCACTCACTGCAATGATTCTAATGAAAAAGTGCAATAATTTGTAATGGGCAGCATTAGAATGGCAATTTGCATATGGTTACATACATACATATATACATACAGTAAATGATCATTCTAACCCAAATGTGATTGATCTGATTTCTAATAAGCACTAAAAGGGATTTGAGTATGATTTTGCAGTATAATCAGTATAAAATATGCATTTTGATGGATTGCTTTCTCTCTTTGTGTGTGTGTGCACATGTGTCTCTGGGCTTGTTTGCACATGTGTATGTGTATGTGTGTGTATGAATGTTCGTGCATGCACCTGTCTTTTTTTTCTCTCTCCAAAGGTTACTAAATGGTTTTCTGGGGGAGGATTTCTAACCGGCGAGATGCTGCTCGTACTCCTGCTGACAGCCTTTTCTTCTTCCATCTCCGGCACCCTCTCCTCCTCCCTCTCCTCCCCCTCCATGTCGGACGGACCCCCGATGGCGGACCCTTCAGCCTCGGACTTGATGGCCGAGACCTGCAGCGCCTGCTCCTGCATGTCGGTGGAAAACGTGCTGTATGTCAACTGCGAAAAGATCACCGTCTATCGACCCACGCAGCTCATCCCGCCGGCCTCGTCCTTGTACCATCTGAACTTCCAGAACAACTTCTTAATCATACTCTACCCGAACTCGTTCCTCAACTTCACCCATGCTGTGTCGCTGCAGCTGGGGAACAATAAACTGCAGAACATTGAGGGTGGAGCATTCATGGGGATGAGCGCGTTGAAACAGCTGCACCTGAACAATAATGAGTTAAAAGTGCTGCGAGCAGACACTTTCCAAGGGATAGAAAACTTGGAGTACCTTCAGGCTGACTACAACTTGATAAAATACATTGAAAAGGGAGCATTTAATAAACTGCACAAGTTAAAAGTGCTGATCCTGAACGATAACCTCGTACAGGCACTTCCTGACAACATATTTCGCTTTGCCTCGCTCACACACCTGGATATAAGGGGGAACAGGATCCAGAAGCTTCCTTATTTAGGGGTTCTGGAGCACATTGGGCGCATTGTAGAGCTGCAGTTGGACGACAACCCCTGGAATTGTACCTGTGACTTGGCACCTCTCAAGGCATGGCTTGAAAACATGCCCTATAATATTTTTATCGGCGAGGCCATATGTGAAACACCAAGTGACTTGTACGGGAGGCTCCTGAAAGAAACCAACAAACAGGAGCTTTGTCCTATGGGAACAGGAAGTGACTTTGATGTTAGGATGCCACCCCCAATGCCTGATAATGGGCAGTCCCCCTCCAAAATGTCCCCAACCACTATGGCTCCCATAGCCACGAAAGCGCCAAAAACCACTGACTCATCTAAGATTTACGGTAATGGCATTGTGGCTGGTTTACCTCCTTTTGGAAGAAATAGCCAGATTGTTTCCTTTCAGACGCGGACCCCTCCATTATTTTGTCCACAGCCCTGCAGCTGTAAAGCCCACCCATCTGACTTTGGCATTAGTGTCAGCTGTCAGGAGAGGAATATTAAAAATCTAGCTGATCTCATTCCCAAACCCCCAAACGCCAAGAAACTTCACCTGAGTGGGAATTACATCCGGGACATAAGCCCGACTGATTTCCAAGGGTTTGAGGGATTAGATTTGCTACATCTGGGCAGTAATCAGATCGTCACAGTCCAGAAAGGTGTGTTTTCTAACCTCACTAACCTGAGGAGACTGTATCTGAATGGAAACCAGCTCGAACAGTTACACCCAGAGATGTTTTTGGGCCTCACAAACCTACAATACCTGTATTTGGAATATAATGCCATAAAAGAAATCTTAGCAGGCACATTTGACTCCATGCCGAACCTCCAACTCCTGTATCTCAACAACAATGTTCTGCGGAGTCTCCCCGCCTACGTGTTTGCGGGTGTCTCTTTAGCCAGACTGAATCTGAAAAACAACCACTTCATGACCCTGCCAGTGAGTGGTGTCTTGGACCAGCTGCGGTCATTGACCCAGATAGACCTGGAAGGGAACCCGTGGGAGTGTTCTTGCGATCTTGTCGCCCTTAAACTCTGGCTAGAGAAGTTGAGTGATGGAGTGGCTGCCAAAGAGGTGAAATGTGCCTCCCCTGTGCAGTTTTCCAACATCGAGCTGCGCCTCTTGAAAAATGAGATCTTGTGCCCTAAGCTTGTTCCAAGGCCGCCGTTTATTCTCACTAGCGCCACCCCTGTTTTGACCTCAGTGTCGCCTGCTGGAGTCGGTAAAGCCCCACCGGGAGGGCCCGTGCCTCTCTCGATTATGATCCTCAGCATCCTCGTAGTGCTAATCCTCACTGTGTTCGTGGCCTTCTGCCTTCTAGTCTTTGTCCTGAGGCGGAATAAAAAACCTGTGGGCAGACAGGAGGGACTGGGGAATCAGGAGTGTGGCTCCATGTCGCTGCAGCTCCGCCGACACAGCCACAAATCAGGCAAAAAAGGCGGCATCCCCGGAGACGACCTGGGAGGCGAGGCGTTCATCCCCCAGACCATCGATCACATCGGAAAGAGCCACACCTGCGGGATCGGACGCTCCTCAGACATGGATGCTGGGTTCAAGTTTGCCGACTCACAGAGGCAGAAGATTATCCTCCGGAACAGCGCCGACAAGGATAAAGACTCGCTTTCCACCCTGGAGCGCAACAAGCGTCTCAGCACCATCGACGAACTGGAGGAGTTCCTTCCCCACCGAGAGCCCAGCATGTTCATCCAGAACTTCCTGGACGGCAAAAGAGATTTCAACAGTATAGGCATGGGCGGGTATGAAATCCGCTACCCGGAGAAAACGCTGGATAAAAAGATGAAGAAGTCGTCGCTGATAGGCGGGAACCACAGTAAGATCGTGGTGGAGCAGAGAAAAAGTGAGTATTACGAGCTGAAAGCCAAGCTCCAAGGAACGCCTGATTACCTGCAGGTGCTCGAGGAGCAGACTGCACTGAGTAAAATGTAGGGATTGTTGTGTTTGATTTAGTGCATTGATTACACACACACACACACACACATACACACAAGAAAGACACACATACAAGCAGACAGACATCCAAACACATCTGCCTTTCTCTGGTTCTTTCTCCCCCTTCTAGCCACACACAGACATCATTTAGCCACCCCCAGATCTTTCGCTTTCTTTCTACATTTCTCTCTGCAGCCACACACACACACACTCCCACACACACACACATACAGCAAAAAAAGTGCCTTCTGGTAATCCTTAATGACCAATGCAGAGATGGACAAAATGGCTCCACACTACAAAGCTATTACTAGAATCAGCGTGGATGTATGTCACAGTTAAAGACCTTTTGGATTATCCATGCCACCACATGTATGAATCCCACATACAAACCACAGGACACCCTAAAAAGCAACCAGACAGTTATAGTATTTTTGCTGCTATTGAAATGGGTACTTATCTGCTTTTTTTGTTGTTGTTGTTGTTTCTTGTTGTTCTTTTTCTCCTCCTTTTTTTTTTCCTACCAAATCAAAGGGTCTTGAAAACAGTGCTTGAGAATATACCTCACGGTCTTCAAACCCTCATTTAAAAAAAAATAAATAAAAAAAGAGAGAGAAAGAGAGAGAGGAGAAAAAAAAGGGAGCCTCGGTTGTTTTCTTTCGCTCCGGAAAGTAAATCCAAAATCGCTTCTCCTGGGATGAGATTAACAGAAACGGTGACTCAAATGGATGATACTTTTTTTTTTTTTTTTTTTTACTTTCTTTCTTTTTCAATTTGTGAGGATACCTGTTTGTTCTTTGGGAAGCTTCCTGGAGTCGGCTGCAGACTCTCTCTCTCTCTGCCATCTTGTCTGGATTATTACACCAGTAGCAGAACACCTGCTCTATGCTGGGAGGCTAAAACGGCTCGTGTTTTCCATTCGCGTGGTGGTCGTGGAGGGGAAGGGGGGGGGAAGGGGGGTCAAAAGGCACTTGCAAAAACTCTTTTTGGGGGAATGATTTCATGACTTGTTTTCTTTGTGTAAAGAGCCATGTTAAATATAGTGTCTTCTGAATGGAGTTGTGTTTTCTCTTCAAAGTTGCTACTTAAAACAAAAAAAACTGTATGTTTTTTTTTTTTTTTTTTTTTTGGGTGAAATCTAACGGCACATACACTGTCAGAGGATGTTGTTTCTTGAAAAATGGAAGAAAAAAAAAACAAACAAAAACCCAAGGATAAAAAATTACAAAGCTGCTTGCCATGTAAGCGTAACCTGGAAATTTATTTTGTAAGTCTTACATTATTTGTATCTGTGGGACTGGTTTGTAAATTACAAGGAGAGAAACATCTACACATGCACACGCACATACTGTACGACGGAGCATCATCATCAAGAGACTACAACCCAGAAATGTCAAACAGACCGCTATTATAATTCAATCGGTGATCTACTACCCCCCCACCTCCCCTTCCCCACCCCCCTTCTTGTCAGCTCTCAATTCGTAGTAAAAAAATAAGAAATTTAACAACATAGTTAATTTATTTTTCTATGCAGGATTATTTAAAGAGATATTGGTATTATTTAAGAAAGAATAATACACAAAGAGCGGGAAAGAGGACTTGAATGACTAGAATGACGCATCAGAGCTAATTCATGTGACTGCTGAGTTGTTTTCAAGGGTTTCTGTTTCTCTCAGTTTTTGACTGAAGCACCCGACCCCCCGCCGAGAGAGGGAAAGGGGGGGATGGCGAGGAGGGTTGTGAAATGTGATCTGTGATGTTTCCTGTTTTATTGTGTCGCACGACAAGCCGAGGCCTGATAGAGTCTGTGAAGTTTCAAGCAGTTTCCTTATTCTTATATCTCCCACAGTATCTTGTAAAAGGTTTCTTATTAACATTATGCAACCAAAATAAATGTGCATTAAACTTGATATGGTTCTGGATTGTTGGGGGGAGAAAAAGGGGGTGATGGAAATATTTGCGTGAGTGGTGGGGCGAGGAACAAATCTTGGCTCTAAAGTTACTCTGGAGATTGGGGGCAGAATCATATCATAAAACACCATGTGCAATATTAGTAAAAATGCTCAGTCATGATGGCTTCAAATAATTTTTTTGTTTAATTTATTTAGTTTGAGGTTATATTGTTGAGACAGGTTCTACTTCGAAATTCTTTTTATCAACTTAACTCTATCCGGTCCTTATTTAAAAAGTATTGTTAAGTTAAAATTATCAGTGTTTATTGACATTACAAATGAATAGAATGTATCATGGAAAGTATAATAAATACAATTTTCTATCGGTCATAAATCTCCTGTATATTGGTTAATTTTCTCTTGTATAATCATGTTGAAATCAAGGTATTAAAATCAGCACCTATTTGCACTGTGTCCCCCTATTTCTTTTAGTTGACGTCCTTTTTAGCCCTTTTTTCTGAGCTGCTTTGCTACAAAACTGCAGAAGAACATTCTTTCATTGGAAACGACCAATGTTCTTTCATATCACGCTTCTAGGTTTTTTTCACAGAACAAGTTGGACTGTCTGACAGCTCAGTGTTGGACACAATACAGCTCAAGTGACAGAATGTTGTACTTGTTTTGTTCATGTGCAAACACTGGCTGGCCTTCAAGCGTTAATATATGTTTGCCTAGTCTGTTTAGTTCGAGGAAACTGGCTGTTACTCTTAAGATCATACAACCATGACGTACTCTGCCTCTGAGTAAAGAGTCACGTCTTAAATGTTGGTATATATGCAGATAAAACTGTTTGTATTGCTTAATTCTGTCTCTATTTAAGCAAGATTACATAAGAAACTAAACATATAGACTTAGAACGTGATGAAAAAGGTTCTTTATGCTGTTTTTGTGGTTTCAGATGTGTGAAAAATGTCCTCAAGTCACATTTAAGACCAAATAACCTCATTTCTACTTGTTTTAATGCAGCCTCATTTCACATCACCTCTTTTTTTGTGTGTCTATTTCTGCGAAATCCATGCTCACGCATCCCAAATGTGCTCCTCTTTTTAAGTCTTGAAGCTTTTGTGGCACAGACCTCATTGATTTGCAGGTATCATAGATCCATCTGTTTTTAGGCACCCATCAAACATTCATGCCTGTTCCATTTTAGGGTTAAAAAATTCAGATTTCCTGTTTCTGTGTTAATCCAACCTTATGGGGCTTTTGGGAACCCAAGTAGCAGAAAGTATGACTCATCCAGACGCCAGAGAATTGTCCTCATTAATTATTAATACCCATGGCAGTTATGAACTAAAAAAGGGAGGTGGGGTGGGGATATGAATCTGATATGTCCACCCCCTCCAAATTTTCTCTATCTCGCCCCCACATTTTTTTTCTACCTCCCGTCATATTTTCGATCATACCGCTTTGTTATAGAGGCAGAAAATATCATTTTTATACTTTAAAAAAAGACTCAAATTGGCTGGAAAAGTGTCTTTTCAGTCCAATATTTTACTGCAGTGACTTGGCTCCTGTGCAGGGTTCTGTTCCTGGAAGCTCCAGGGGTCCTTGAGGGGGGGTGGGGGGGGGGGGGGGGGGGGATACTATGGCATCACTAGAAAACTGAGAAATAGTTTATTTTCCACCTCAGCAGACATTAATACAATGAAAAATTGCACAAGAAGCCTGATAGTTTCTCCTCTTCTTTCCTTTCTGTTATCATCCCACCTGCTGGAGAGACTGTTATGCAATTCTGTGCTAAATTCTAACTGTAAAAATCATCTCTGCTGTGGCCTGTGGAGTATGTTCTTATCTGATGTGGTCCCTCGATGAAATTCACAAACTATTTGAGGGAGACTGCAGTAAAAATGTTTGGAAAGCTCTGCTGGAATTGAAGGCACAAGGGTTTAATTATGGAATTGGCCACAAGGGGCGCTGTGAGCTAAGAACACAGCCAAGAGTGGGAAATGGTGTGAGTGGACTGCAGGAGGAAAGAAAGAAACAGAGGAAGGAAAGTGTGTTGTTTTTTGTTTTGTTTTTTATGAAAGAGTGACTGTTAAAAAGAAAGTAAATGGAAAAAGGTGCAATATGTCAGAACACTTATCTAAATCTAAAAAAATCTTAATCTAGATCTAAATCTAATGATTGATTTGGTAGATACGTGTTCTCAAAATCTATAACTGAATGTCTTTTTTTGTTTTTTGCTGACTTTTACACTGCATGAAAATACAATTCAACCAGTTTTTCCATCAGCCATCTATCTCATCCCGTTATTAACTCAGATGTGTGTATTCTAGTACAGTCTCAGGAGCAGAAAAGGCAATCAATCAAACAAGTGTACAAAAGAGATATGATAACATCTCATCAACTATTATTAACAGCTCAAGAAACATGTGTTTTGTAATTGTGTCACAATATATTCATAGATCTAATTAATTAAATGAATATGTACTTGGAGGTCTTGGATGTCACATTTTCCCATTTGCACATTAATGGAGCATACAAATTGGTATTACAATTACTTAAAATGAATAAAGCTACATGTGTGTTCTTAGAAGGTAAATCCCTATGAAAAATGTCTTTTTTTTTGTGGGATGCAAATGTATCCCCCATATGTATTTTCATGTAGTTCTTTCTTCCCACTTTACTCTAATGTAGATCATTTGTACTATTGGGGAATTTCTTCTTCATTGTGTCAACTTTACACCTCTCTTTTCTTTTTTTTTATCAACAAAAAGAACAGGAATGATTCATTTCTAAATATTAGCTATTGTAGAAATCTCTCCATTTTATTTCCATGCAGTGTTAAAGAACTGATGCTAACTCAGTGCATTGTGTGGCTGCTGAACAGAGAAATCAGGCTCCTGTATTGTCTGCGGTTGTGTTGATGGTGTTGCAGCCACTATCTGTACAAATGTGGCTATTGCAGCTATTTCTGTACCAAATTGTACCAATAGAATTATGTTATTTAGTTTTGCTATTAGAGTATATGTAATAAATAAGACCTTATGTGTAGATTAAACTGCATTACCTCAAAACTGATGGTAACCATTTAAACCTGATTCCGCAACTGTAAAAGCCCTGATTTTATCTTTAATCTCTTGAACCCTGATGATGCCATTCAGTTTTACACCCCCCATCCTATTTTTTTTAACCATCATATGACCACATCACCCATATTCTAACACTTCACCAATTGTCCGAGTGAAATACTTAAACCCCAAGATGCAATGTTTTAAATACTTCATCAAGTTGCAGCCTGACATGACTGAAATGTTGTGATGTTTAGCTGATTGTGAGAACCATACCAGTGTATTACAAAACATGTTAAAACTATGTTCTTAATTATCCTCTATGAGCAATCAAGTGCTGCTTGAATAAGCAATTTTCTACCAAAGTATGAAGAGTTTGCACCCATTACACCCATTGACTGCACTGTTCCAATCAGGGTTTGGAGCACATCTCTTAATCTTTTTTTTTTATATAATTCAAGTCTTTATTTCTTTTCTCTTTGGTGTTTGACAGTACAACATTTTACATTGTGAGACCATTCTTGTCATACATACTACATGGAGCTTCAATGGCATAACATAAAAAGAAATCAAAAATCAAACAAGAATAAAATAAAAATACAGTATAAATAAATACAGTATAAATAAATAAAAGGGCATGTTGATAGTTACATGACTAAGTAGAATATCCATACAGCAAGTTAGAATGTTAAATATACTATGAGGAAGGTAATCACACTACAGGCCCATCAGGCAGTACGATGTGAGTCCAAAACAAGCCCCAGGTTGGTACCTTATTCTTGTTGCTATTGCTCATCCTGTTGAGCATAAGTTCGTATGAAACAGTCTTTATCATGATGTTTACCCACTCTTTCATTTCAGGGGGTTTGGATATTTTCCGCAATTTAAGTATTGTCCTGGCAGCCCACATCTCTTAATCTTAACCTCCTAACATGAACTTTGATTACTGCTTACATCGTTTTTAAAAATTCTTCTTTATAATATTGCTTAAAATTTTAGAATGTATGGCATATTTTTCCTACATTTCCAGGCATTGGTTTCAATTGACCTACTAGGTAATTCTGACCCACAAACCTTGATGTTCCTTGATGACTTTTATAAAAAAGAAATGGAAACCTTTTAATGCTTGGATGTCTAGAGAAAATACATAAAATATATACATATTCACAGTAGCTTGGTTTCTAAAATAGATGTAAATATGATGTAAAGTAAAGGTAAGTCAATAACAAATCCACTGGTATGCACGTTCTTGCTCAACATTTGTAGGTATGAATCCAATGATGTCCAATGTCCATCAGGGTTGAAGAGGTTTATATTGCATTTTACTTATTTTGTCACTTTCATACAATATTTCTGTTAGAATTTGTTTGTGTATTCATGATTAATTCATGATTGTCCATGTACCAGCATTGGTTTCTATGTTGGCTTTAATGCTACATCTCCTCATGTAGAGGTTGAGGTATGCTTCATGACTCTAAAATTTCTCTTTACTTGTGTTTGGATTGATTTGATATTAGGTTTAATTACACTGTCATGTTCTTTTTGACACCGCATTAAGCTGTGGGGGAACATTTGTAGCAGTGGTGGTACATGTCTATTAAATATCAACAATGTGCTCAGGAATGGTACTGGAACGGTTTGGCATCCGCTGCGGTCAGGCGGCCATTTGAGGAGGGATGAAAGGGGATGGCATCTCCCCGGGTTACCGCAAATTACTCAATGCATCCCCAATGAGAGGAAAACAATGCCTCTCCTCCCCACCAGCTGCCTCATTAAACGTGGACAAATCCACCAGTGCCGCTCTGTTGTCGCCACTTGGCTGCCATTTTCACACCATTTTAGTGACATTCATAAAAGCCGATCACAGGAAGTCTCCTGTCAGCTGTCTGATGAAGCCATCGCAGCCTCAGGGAGTCAACTTTTCAAGAGTTCAAACAAAAGTTTGATATGAACAATTTAATACGTGCCTTCCTGCTATTAATCCAACAGATCTGTGTGTGTTTCATTAGCCTCGAGGTCATGAAACTCACATGAACTTATCTAACTTGTATAAACTTTCAACAAAGGCATGGCAGAGAACATCTTTTCACAAGAAAGCAGCAAACAGAGATGTGTTGAATTCTCAGCTTTTCCTATTTTTTCTGGCTTTTATTCAGTGCAGCCTCATATTAAAAGACAGCACTCCAGTCAAATTTCACAGCCCCTCTAGGGCCTATTTGGCCTCCATGTCCATGCCATTAAATTAATTTCATTTCTCATTCAATTTTGTCCTTTGAATACAACTTTTTGCGCCAGCTTGATCTCAGGAGGATAATGAGTTCCCAACTGAAATTAGATATGCACCTTCTAAAAAAGTGATACCTTCTCTAAAACGAAATAATTGAGTGAACTAAAGCAAAGTGAAGCTCGTTATTCATTGATATTGATACATTATTACCTGTGTCTGAAGCTATTACTCAGAGGACTATTATAAATTTCTGTTTGTATTATTTGATACAGCATTATTTTATGTGGTATAATGTTTCATTGTCCTAACGGCAAGGCTTAATATGTGTATACAGCCCTGAATGACATTCAGAAATGTACTGAAAATAATATTCTATAATATTAGAAGTTGAGATTAATCTAAAAATATTCATTTAAGGTTAAGTTTGAGGTTAAGGTTTAATCTTCCCCATGTTTGAAAATGTCCAACTGTGTCCAACTGTTTGCAAAGAGTCTATCTGACTCCTTATAAGACATATTATCTTTAAGCCAAACACTTTACACTGATGTCTTCAGTTATTGTGCCCAATTAGACACACTTCACCCAACTTCTGCTTGACAACAACTTTAATCAACCAGAGTAAAAAGTGTTTTTTTGGCTACTGACTGTTGTGTCTTGTAGAGAGATGGGTGTACTGTATATTTTAGGTCGTTTGCAAGCAGCATTAAAGTCTATGCTTCATACTGAATACTAATTCGAAGCAGGTTTTGAATAACATTGTGTGTCCACACTGGAAGAGTATGAATATTAAGTGTGCTCCACACAGTCAAGATGTGTACTATTGATATAAGCGTAGAGGACCTCCTCACAGCTGCAAATAATTGCAACAAATTGCATATTGCAACATCTGTCCCAGATCCATACTAAATAGAAAGTGCTTATACAAGCCTATATAGTACTAACCATCATGTACTATTTTTGCCATTGAAATGACTGAAATTAGCGTGCAATAGAAGTACCATCAGATGTATGAATACCACTGCACACTAAACTTCACAAAGAGAAAGCACACAGATTTAGTTTTGTTTTTGTTTGTTTTGTAAGAACCTTCTGGAGATTTCTCACCACCATCTGCCAAAACAAGCATATTTCTTTTAATATGCTTGCTTCTCTTTTCCAGTGTAAACACACTATGGCCTCAAAACCAGCTAAAAGTTTGTATGTGGTATGGTATTGTGACAAAGCTACAGTTTGCTCTGGTATTGCATCATATCCTGTTAGAACAAAATGGTTAAGTACTATGTCCCATTTCCATACTACATGCAAATTCTAAACAGGCTTAGAGTCTGCAGTGACTTCAGGCTGTAAAGTTGCAGAAGTAACACACTTTCCCATTCTCTAGTTAGGAAAGTGTGTTTCTTTAAACTTAAGATTGGTACTGTATATTCAAAACAGTTAGTATTGATTTCTTTAGTGTGCTGCTGATGCACAATACATTCCCACAATGTGATGCACAAAGGACGTGTAGGATGTACTCACAGCTGGAAGAAATTGAAATAAACTATGGAGGGTGGTGAGACAGCTCGAGGAAGATCTTGACACACAAACAAAAAGTATTGATCTTTGTGAAAAAAACTTTTCTTTGCTTTTTTGGGGGGGTGAAATGTAAAATGTGGCATAATTTATAATTTGATGTAAATCAGTGAACAAAATACATATTTTTCTGTCAGTAACAAAATGTTAAACTACATTTCTTGAACGCCAACTACATAAGCATACCATGGAAATGCATAACAGTAGCAGTATGGAATTAGGACTGCTTTCACTCTCCACTTTTTTTTCATTTCCTTTAACAAAAATTAAGAGATTATCTAGAATATTCACCGTAATCCTTCTTTTCTCCTACATCCTCTGTTTTTGTTTGCATTATCACACTCATTAGCCTTTATGCTAAGCACAACGAAACAAGTGCTCAAACTATTTACTACTATTTAGGTAAAAATACCAATATTCCAAAAGAAAAATACTTTAATTTGTACATTTTATGTTTAACAAGATGTAATTGTGTACTTTGTGATCATATCCCTCACCTTTAGCACACATTTAGCTGTTTTAGGTAGCAGTTTAACTAATAATTTAGCCTAGCTATCAAGGCTACCGAGAATACCCTTGGTAACTGTACTTGACTGAATGTACTTAGCTACTTTACACCTCTGGTGCTCTAAATCTTGGTTGCAGAAGCCTTGAAAGTCATTTAAACCCTTATAATTTGACAGATGAGCATTGAAAATCAGTGGTAAACCAATTCATGTTAGCTTTGGGAGCAACTGTATGTGTAGCCTATCTGAGAGCAGGGACTGTGATTAATGTGCTGCTGTTTCCTCTGGGTACAAACATACACCTGTTCCTATTTTATTACATTGATCTATGAAAGATCAATGACGGCAAGGGAACAATTGCAGACAAGTAGAAGATACACACTTAGACCTTTGGGACTGCCCCTAGAGGTTATCTGCTTGTTTGTGAAAGTGTTTTCTTCTGCTGACAACCCAGGGGAACACATCAGAAAGTTTCCACTCTGGTTTTAATCAATAGCTTATATTTTATCATGAAACCTTAATTCTCTTGGAAGTACAAGTGAGAAACGATTCTTTTAAAAAATACATCAATTGAAATGAAAATGCTTACATAAATACTGCACAGTAGATGTTCTATTTGTCGATTTTGATCACTTATAACCCAATAAGCATCGACCTTAAGCCATGTCCCCATTAATTGTACACCCTCAATGCCTCATGGACCTTTTGTGTAAAAATCCTCTTCCTCCTGGTGACAACTATCATGTCTAAAAAGGTTAAGAAAGTCCACTGCGGACCTTTCTATCGACAGGTAATCTCTTAGGTCTCCAACTCATGAGATACCCCTTTAACTGTCCGCGGCTACATCTGCAATCATCCTTCTTCCTTTCTCCCTTCCTGCCAATCTGTCTTGTTTGCCTTTCTTTCCATCCATCCATCGTCTCATTTCCCTGTCTTTTCTCTTTGCTCTACCTGAGCTGAATTATGATCTGTAGTCTTCCCTGATACATTGTGATTGATTGGGCTTTCGAGCTAACTAATGAATTGGCCCCTCAAGGACATGTAGCGGGGCCAGCTTTGGTAATAATGTGGACTCTGCTGAAGGCAGCTCAAAGACTCCTGACACCACAGATTTAGCGCTTACAGTGTTTATTTGGATTTGGCTTTAGCGGGGGGATTTGTTGGGTTTTAATTTTTAAATAGCTACCAATTGCAATTCTAATGGCTTTTTGCATATTGTCTCATAGTGAAATGACGATGAAAAAACATATAGTCTCTCTTGCTCTTTATTTTATTCTTTATTCGTGATGATATGGCAAATAAATGTATTCTTTTAGAAGTAACAGCAGTTTTTCAGTGAAACATTATGTTAAAATATTTACAATGATTTGCAATATTTACAATGACAATAATGAAACGCTTTGCTGTGTCTGAACTGTCATGCAGAACTGTATGTAACTTGCTTTAAATAACATGTTCACATGCAAACAATGGTTACGTGTGTTCCAAGTTCTGTCAAAGCATTTGCTGTTTATACCCTCAGAAATTAATGCTTCATGTCCACAAGATGCAATTAAGCCCATGAACGGCAAAGAACAGCATTAGTGGTGTTTAAGAATATGGAGTAATGCCAACAGCAGACTCTGAAGAAGCAACAGCCACAATGGCTAAATGCTTTAATGAGAAAATAATAGAGCTTGTTGAAACTACTGTTTTGTCTGCTGTAATGATATCACTAATGATGTGGTGACCTCCTTGAGTTTCACAAAATGGGTTCAGAAGTTCTCAACATAAATAATCTTGTTAAAGTTGGGTTCTGATAGGTTTAATTTAGATCCTAGCTGTGGTTGGCAGAATACCAAAGTTTGGTAAGAGCTGATAACATTTTAAACTCTTATCAAACCTTCATCTGCTCCGAAATTCAGGAGAATCACGTCAACATATAGATAGCTGACTGGTCATAGTTCAGAATTGGAAGAAGCTCACGAAAAATAAGGTGTCATTTACATGTAATCATCATCAACATGTCATTACATGCCACTCATTTCCAGGTTGTAGCATTAGGTTGTCACCATAACTGAGACTTCTAGTTTTCCTTCTCATTCATTAAACACTGAGCCTCATGCATGAATAAGGGAAATCCTACATGGGATTCAACAAACTCCTTTAACTCCCTGAACTTGATAAATCGCTCGTTTCAGACTAATGAATGCCACCTCTTCATGAGGAGGTTCACGTTCTTGTGATGTGATCATTAGCATAATCCACCCCCCTTAAATATGTGATATAAGACTCCATGTTCTGCTCTGTTTGTGGGCTACAGGTGATGTTACACTGTCAGCCGCAACACAACGTGATACTGCAGAGCTGCAGAGACACGGAGGCAGCTGTCAGAGTGACATATCCAACAACTACTGAAATGTAGAAGTTGATGCACCAAACTATGCCGATGAAAACCATACCATAGTTCTGAAAAAACAGCTATGGTGATAGGGTAATTCAGATTGTGAGTGTTTCTAACTTGTGAAGAAAGGTAAAAATGATGACACCTACGACACATTTGGACTTTAGACAACATTTTCGTTTTTATACCTACAGTAAGAGAAAATCGTTCATAGAATGGTTCTTGCATGCCCATTAATTACATATCTTTATTTAACTTTAGTCACCTTCAAATGTTGACAGCTGAGCTTATTTCCCAGGAGGTTCCAAATGACTGTATAAAATGCTATTGAACCTTATCTCCAATTGTGATGCTGGCTGCAGATGATTTGATTCATGCTTTCAAACATGTTGGTAAAAAGCAAGTATGTCCCAATTACCATACTGAACATGTAGAGTTATTCCAGGTATGTCCAGCAACTTCTTTGCAATTTAATGTTTTTTTTGCTGTTTTTTTATTCATTGGCTGTACTACTGGTATACATCACACTATTTTATGCATTCATCAGTTTGTTCCCATATTTTATCTTATTTCCAGAGCGCAAACTGAATCAGCACCTGCTGTGAAGGCCGGTCATGCACAAAAAAAAAAAAAAAAAAAAAAAAAAATGCGAATGGATCTAAAAATACTTTGAGGACTACATGTGTTTCAGTCATTTTAATGGAGATTTTACACTGATGTGGGAACTCAAATGCATTCTGGAGTGCAGCACAATACATTCTATTGATCAATGCAGAAAACAAATGCCTTTTATTATCCCACATTAGGGAGATTTTTCTTCTTCTTTTTGTATCAAGATGATGGTAAATATTGACTGAGGCATCCAGGGAAATCAGAGATATGTGAATTTTGCTGTTCTAACTTTTTGGCCATCATGTTAAACCTGTTTTTGCAGGAAGGGTTAGGGTTAGGCTAACTTAATCAACTGCTGCTTTTATACAGTGGAAAACCATGATGAAGATCAACATCAACATTTTGGAAAGTCACAGGTCAATCTGTCATTACTGTGTGTGTGTGTGTGTGTGTGTGTTTTGTAATGAATGCATCTTCAATATTTGTCTATTCTAACATTGTTTAGTTTTCATAATCAGAATATCTAGTCTAGTGCATGTTGAAGTGTCCTCAGGCAAGTTACTAAGCCTCAAATTGGCCCCAATGGCTGCACCAGTGATGTGTGAATGTGTGTGTGTGTGTGTGTGTCTGAATGTGTATATTACATTATATCCTGATGAGCAGGTTGGCAGTTTGCATGGTAGCCTGTATAAATGTGTGTGTGAATGGGTGAAAGTAGACATAAAGTGGTTGGGAGACTAGAAGTCCATTTATCATGCTGGGGATGACAGTATTGATATGTGCCGTGAAAATGCCACAAAAAACCACACATGGGGCTGGAAAGACAGTAATATTACAATTTAACCACAGTTTTGTTATTTTTCTGTTTCGTTTGTGTGTGTTTGTGTGTGTTTGTATGTGTTTCCTAAATGAAACAACAGAAACTGCACAGATTAAAAGTACATTTAAATACAGGTCATTATAAGGATTTCAATCTAAATGTCCATACAGTATAAATGAATGCATGTTATCTTTGTATCTATGTTAATATCCATATTGAGCCCACATTAGATTATGTGAAAATACGTTTTCAAAATAAAATGTCCTAATATTGTTTTGCTGACTATTCATAAGAATATATATGTGTGTTAAAGTTTTAGGGGTAAGTGTTGGCACTCAGCCTGATATCAGTCAGCATACAGATGGGTGACAAACTGAAGTGAACACCTGAATAAGTAAGTGGAAGATCATAATAAATGCAGAGGCTTCCATACGGGTCACAAGAGCTCACTGAGTGGTTTGACTAGTATGAGAATGATGTGAATATTATAATGCTTCACTGTCACCTGATCTCAACCAGATGAACACTGATGACAGATTTTGGAGTGTTAGACAGTGCTTTCTACCACCACCACCACCACCGCTACTACTATCACTACCACTACTACCACCACCACCACCACCACCAACACCACCGAACCACCGTAAGAATGCTGCTCATCCCTCAGGTAGAATTCCACGAACATCTTAACACTTCTCCTTTAACTTATCACACATCTGCTCATTAACATTGAATCATTGGCATTAATAAACAGCAAGTTGTCTTCTAAGAACACTTGGATTAGTTAATTGGTGGCTATTTTGCTCATCATCCATGACCAAATACAGGCAACCCTTCATGATAGAAGAGAGAAGAAAAGAAAAAAAAATGGTGTGTGCTTTTTTTTTTGTCAGGGACACAAGGATTGGCTCATTCTTTTGATGTTAATTATAGTTTCTGCTGGAAACGTATGTCCAAAACGAAATACAGAGTTACAAAGTTTCCACCTGACAGCAACATTATCCAATTAGAATAAAATAAAAAGCTGTTTTAAAGATAATTAAGTCTAGTGATTGACTGTTTTGTCAATTTGACGACTGGGCAAATGATGATTGGTTAGCAGGTCATATTGCACTCGTATCAACGAGTGTGTGGTAAAAATTCAACTGGCATAAAGAGGACAGACAAAAGCCCAGCAGGGCACATAAGCTTCAGTGCCCAGGGGGCCCCGAGGGGTCCTAATCCAGCCTTGTCCTTATCCCCTCTAGTCGTCAAAGTGAGGCCAGATCACAAACTGATTGGTCTACCTTGCTGTCAGTCAATTTACACAACAAAACCCTTCATTTTTACAAGCAAAGCTTCGGTGTAACCCCTCTTGGAGCATTATTATGGAAATTCAAGCTACATGTGTGCATGTCCGAGTCCTTTTCAAATTCTGATGAAATGGGTAAAGATGACCATACTGTGTAATTTGCAGTACAGGTTGGGTTGGACACATGCGGACCACGGCAACGCTTAAGCTATTTTGCAAATGTAAAAATATATTTTTTTAGTCTAACAAATCTACAATAATATGCCTTCAGTTCACGTTTACTCTGATGCATTTTTCTTTTTCTCCATAATGGGAAAAGAGGATATAAAGTCACTAATTAGTCATAATGAATAAACTCTTTGTGAGAAAGGTTCCTGACATGGCTTGACTTGACTAAATCCTTTTCCATTTATTTGTTACACTACAAACCTCTGCTACCTGTTCTATAATACAAAAATCCTATTGCACAGCATTCAAATTCATATAAGTGAACTTAAAGCCTACATATATACAATCCGTCATGAATCTTGAATGCAGGTATTGAGGTCAAATACTTTTTCAAATAACCCTCATTATCCTGAAAAGGGAAACATGCAATGCATCTATATTTGAAACTAGAGTAAATGCAAGCTTGTATCCTGAACCATGAAGCTGTAATCAGTATACTGCTGTATTTTCTAATGATGGAGCAATTAGCTGAGTGACGTTCACTGACTGAGTCAATCCTAGTTTAGTCGTTACTAGGACACCTCAGCAGGGAGCAAACCTGTGAACAGTCTGTTACATTTCAGACTGCAGCGCTGCAGACTTCTGTTGTTTACTCAGTGAAGGCTCGAGGACAGTGTGTGAGTGTAGCTTTTCATAACGCACAAGGTTTGTTTTATAAGTCACATGATGTCATTTTTTTTTTGCTGTATATTCCTCAAGATAAACCATCACCGGTCGAACTAGTTTCACAGTGAAGTGTGTGAGTTTTAATCCATGTTCCCGGATATGTCTGGTTTCTGTCTGGTGATGAAGTGTCTCTGTGTTCCTTTGTGTGTGTGTGTGTGTGTGTGTGTGTGTGTGTGTGTGTGTGTGTGTGTGTGTGTGTGTGTGTGTGTGTGTGTGTGTGTGTGTGTGTATGTATGTGTGGGAATACCTTTGCATATATCATCTGTAGTTGATTTCAGTGCTGGCCTCTGCAGCATTCAAGCACAGAAAAAAACGTGAAATGAGACCAAATGTGTTTGTTTGCGTGTGTGTGTGTGTGTGTGTCAACCGCAGTGCCTCCTTACCTGCAGTGCTTTCATGCTCTCATATTACCAGTTCTCTATCTCTTATCTCTCTTTCTCTCTCTCTCCCTCTCGCTTGCCAAGCCAGCCGGTGTTGACGATGCACTAGCTGCTGAAAGAGAACAAGCGTGTGTGTGTGTGTGTGTGTGTGTGTGTGTGTGTGTGTGTGTGTGTGTGTATGTGTGTGTGTTTGTGCTGTTGACAGAGCTGAGAGATTTAATTGACACCCACAGAGAGAATTATACAAGCTTCCAAATGCTCTCTCTCTCGTGCTCACTGTGTGCATGTGTTCAATGTTTTCCTGCATATATCTGTGTGCCTGTGTGTGTGTGCCTGTGTGTGTGTGTGTGCCTGTGTGCCTGTGTGTGTGTGTGTTTACACTCACGCCTGCCCGTGAAAGCTGCGCGCATGTGAACAGGGTCTCGAGTGTGAGCGGCGAGCGTTCACATGACTGTTTCACTTCTGTCCTCCAATGCTCTCTTTCTTCACTCTTCTTTTTCCACTTCTCCTCTTCCATCTCACTCCCTCATTCATTCCTTATTCTCTTTCTCAAGCTTGTCCTCTGGCGTGCTGTATAATGAAGATCTTTAATCTATTGTCTTTTTACAACATACTGCAATACAAACTCAGGGAATTACAACATATCCTGCAGGCTGTTATCTTCCTGCTATCTATCTGCCTTTGTGACTTGACATGCATCCGAATTCACACACAAACACGTATGACTATACTTGTGAGGTACAGCCATTAACTACAGTGTGTTTATTGTCTAAACCAATGGTGGAGGGAACATTAAGGCCCATCACATTAGTCTGATAGTACTCCATTAAAAGTAAATGTCCAGTGTTCAGAATTTTACCCAATAGCCAGGTTGCATTAGCAAGCAAATAATCACAAACCAACACAAAAAGCCCTCTTTACTGTGTTGGTTCGTGACCATTTGAAAGTGAGTATGAATAAATATATTAAAGTACTAATAAATATTCATGTTAATCTTATTAAAATACATATTTTGTCCCCTTTGTAAACACACAAGATGTCAAGGCTGGGCAAAAATACAGAAGCAACCTTACATTTCAGTTTATTTGGGGCAATCAAGGGTCTGCACAGTTTGCCCATATGGTAATCCATCACCAAGTGTAAAGGCTTATCTACACAGGGAATCACTTGATCTTTCTGATAGAAAGCGTATTTTTTACACTTGTGTGTCGAGAAAAAAAAAGATGCTCCTTATAACTTGGTTCATAATCATTTTGATCATTTTTACAGCTACGTCTGTTTGTTTAAACTGGAGGTTTTGAGAAATGAGTGGAGCTGACTTACCATGATGTAAAAATAAAGATAAAAGACTTGTTTGTTCCCGCCCAAAACATGTGACATCCCAACTTAATATCAATCAAATGTTGTCACAAAACGTACTGGCTGATCAAGAACAATTACAATTATTGGACATGACTGAGGCTCAAAATGTCCCATCAACATGGTTCCCATATCCCTGGAACTCTGACCATCTCTTCTATCAATTCATAAATCTAAACATGCGCTGTATTGAAAACCTTTGGAGACAAATACTACATTTTAATTTCTAGTCTCCTAGAGCATGAAAAGTACTACTCAGATGCAAAATAATGACATTTCTGAATAGCGTAACTTGTCCATAAACATATATGACATGAGTGTAAATAAAGGAAAATAAAAATGAGCAGTTTAATATTTAAAGGGTTTAGCAAAACAATTGCTGACTGAAAGTTAGCAATGTCAGCCTCTGCAAAGTGCTGACTCACATTTTAAGCATTCACTCAGCTGTCAAAAGAGTAAAAAAGCCAGATATTTTAGTGCCATGAAGCATCAAATGCTATAAAATGTAAGTCAAATAAAGTGAAATAGTGTGTAGTCTGAGCAGAGGAACAGGTGGCTGCACGGATTCAAACCAGATGGGTTTTGGGTAAGCAGTGGCAAATGGTGTGAACATAATTTCATTTCACCCGTGCCAGAAGGCAGGCCAGCTGTTGACCAGTACCAAAAAGTTTAGCACATAGGTGCAGGTGTTTCTTTGATCTTTGGGTTGCATTTAGAGGCTAAAAATATACTTTTCCTAGGTAAACAAATATCCAGTGGGTGAGGGCAGAATGGGAGTTACATGGAAGGCATTCTGGATTAGATTTAATTTAATCTAAAAATGGTTTGTCTAAAATTGTTTTAAAAAGCTCACCAAAGACAGTTACTGTACTCACACTTGGGCCTGAAATTACAATTACAATGTTCTGGTTGGGCAGGCTCTGATTTACATTCACTGGGATCACTAGGTTTATAGGGACAGTTTGGACCATCAATGCTTGTAGTGAACAGGGTAGCTTTTACTTTGGTTTTGTTAATAGTAATGCTGAGGTGGTTTTGAGGACAGGGTTTACAAGGAGATCATCCACATATTAGTGGTGTGATGACTGGAGCCCTGGAGACTGCACATTGATCCAAAGGCCCATTATTCCAAAACTCCAAATTGTTGAAAAAATGTCCCATTGGACCAAAAGCCCTTTAGTGATAGCTTGTATCATTATCTTCCAGCTCCACAGAAGCTAATCTCCAGCATGTTTGCCTAGCACCTCACCCAAAACAATTTTGTATGAACCATCCTATTGTTAAAACAATATGACCCTACAATACCATAGTTGTTATCCTAAAAACAAATGTCCATTGCTCCAAATAAACACACTACGGGGTTGTTCGAGTTTACTGACTCTCGGCCCTGTCCATGGTGCTGAATCTGTGGACCACAGGGGGCACTGCTACTAGTTAGTTAGTATGTACTACGTACACTAAAAAGCAAGAAAACTGTGTCTCTGCATTTGCAAGTGAAAATTCACTAGGATATTAAGGGCAAAAACCTCCCAGGGGGTGCGTATTTTTGGAGCACAGTACAGATCTTTGGTTTTTGGGATAACGGGCCATCGGAGTAATGGGTTTTCGGTCCAAAGGACAATTTTTTGGAACTATCAGGTTTCAGAATAATGGACCGTTGGCTTGGAGAAAAAGTTCTCCGTGCCATGCTACTGTATGATATGCAAGTGGGCATGGAGTTGGTGGTGGTAGACTGCTGACATGGCCACATCACTGCGGTGAGCATATAGATCTGTAATTCTTTAAATAAAAAGGTGTACAGTCTACCTAAGACAGGAGAAATTAGTTGAATAAAAGCCAGACACAAAGCTCTGTTCAGTCTTGATATGTGAATATCTGAGATGTTAAATCTATACCAGGGAAAATAAACATCATGGTAAAAAAAAGTTTTTTCCTTTAACAGTTATCCCGCTGTGCTCCTATGAGAACCAGCGAGTAATGATCTGCATCCAATATTAAGTTCTCAGCCCTCATAATATGTTTAAATCAAAGGTTTCTTTGGCAGGGAGTTTAGATCAAAGACCTTGCAACTCTTCTTAATATGTATTCCCTCTCCTGCTCTCTCTCTCTCTCTCTCTCTCTTTTTCAATTTCTTGTCTGTTACCATCTCTCAGTCTCTCTCTTTCCTTCTTTATTTCTCATTAGAAGTCTTTTCAGCTCTACTCTTTGCTAATCCATCAAACACTCTCATTACTGTATTAAACTGTGCTTTCACATAATAGAATAAAAAACATTTTATTCAGATCTCCTGCAGTGTATTCTCTTTTCATGGCTAAAAGTAGAAATTTGCTTTGGGCTGGTTTCTTAAAGGAAGCTGGTCACAGCAAAGCCTTTTTCTCTGGTTTTCAATAGTGAATCACAGCTACTGCAACAACTCTCCAATGCTCCAACATTCAGAAGTTAACCCCGAAGAGTTTTGCCTTTTGTTATTGGCAGACTACAGCACCCTAGATCACAGACATCTTTAATTTAACTTTGAATAACATAAAAACAGCTTTTAATGTAACCTGTGTGCTGCCTTGAGCCGCAGAGTGAATATATGTTCATATATATGTAATATTAGAATGAATGTAGCCTACTTGATGAGAAAGGTCCTGCAGTTCAGTAAGTCCATTGCTTGAATTGAATTCCATAAAATTATAGTCTTTAATTAAAGTTACTTTAATATCTCTTTTTGCATAACCCAAAAGGAAAATTAAAAGCTGCATATTGAAGTACAAGATACAAACCGACAATGTCATAAACTGTCATTTTTTTGTTGGTCCATTGGTCCATGACAGTAAAGTACAGACAGATTTGGCTCTTAGGGTGTTTTTGCTTGCAATTTTTCATCCGTGAGAGTTATATATGCAGTTGTTTCATTATTCACAGTATGTGGAAAAGCTCCAGAATTTGTCTTTTTTGACATTGTTGCTGCAGAATGGCTCTCTGCAGCTCACTGCAGCTCACAGGAAATGTTTTCACATCTCCAAACTATAACATAATATAAGTTGTAATGTAAGTTATAACATAAACTCTACTCAAAACTCTGCACTCAAAAATGAATGTAATGTAAAACAACAAAAACAATAACAAAAATAAGCATCAGGTGGCCAATGTAGAAGTGACTTAAACCTGATATTGCTATTGACCAGCAGGGGGCGACTCCATCGATTCCAGAAATAAGTCTGATTGTATGGACATTTACCGTACTTCTCACTTGATTTATTACCTCAGTTAACAGTTTCATAATTAATTTATGGCTTGATCTCAAATCTACTTTAAAACAATATGATGATCATTTTGTACAAGAGAGCAAGTTATGAGCTAGGGCATGGCAACATTGTAATTGACAAGTCTACCATGGCAACAACGTTGATTAGGTAACATAACTAAGCCATCAGTTAGATTCATAGAGTATATGAAATAAGTTCATGAAAGTTAATTGTAACATTTTGGTCAACCCTCTAAGGAACCAGATGTTCAGTTATTCTGGTAAGTGCATGCTGTTTTTAATTATTTTAAACTAATTTCGTGCTAGCAGAAATCAGCCTTAGCATTATGACAATCAACCATATAATGTAAATGCACCATGCAAACCAAACTAGTAGGTAGCAGCTAGTGTTAGAGTTAGCTCCAACCCCTAATCCAAGTATGGTCTCTTCTGGATCCAGGAATCTAAAATGGTGATAGTTTAAATGGTGAACTTGAGGATTCAAAACAGGAACCCACAAACCAATGGGTCATGTTGGCTACCTCAAACATCACTGCTTATGGATTTATCATATATAGAGTATATGAGGATTCTCAACACATAGAAACACAGCAGTGTTTCACTACAAATCACATCGAACTGAATGTATCTTCTGTTCCAAGTTGATCGTGTTTCTGCTCGATGCAGCTTTCATCTGCCTCTCACTGGCACTTGAAGAGGCCTTTGGCTTTAGCACCCCACTGCAGTGCTGCATCTAAAATTATAACTCTCAAAGTGGGCCAAAGAGATTTAGATTTCACTGCCTGATGTGTAGGTGCCCTGATGCTGAGTTGAAGAGGTCCTCTTCTTATGCTTCTCATGCTGTTGATTTTATAAATTTAAATCTCATATTGATAGTTCGAGATATTTATAGTAACACCGGAGCTGATTGGTTTACAGTACATGGTGGTTGAAAGTGTCCTTTCAGTTCATTTGCTATTACCTTCAGTGTCTACAGTGCAAGCAAATGCACCATAGTAACAGAACATGTCAGAGTTGAAGCATTTTCAATTAAATGCTGCATTCAATTTTCATACTGCTTCCTGTCAGTCACCAAATGAAGTTGGTTGTTGCCTTAGAAACTTGATTTTCTAGTTCATGCTGGGTTTGACAGAGTAAAGCATATATTTATCATCAACTCATGAATAAATGTCATAAAAATTTAGTGTTGACTGCACAGTGACTGGTGGCATTGTTAATTGGTAGCACTTCAAATAGTGCCTTTCAAATTCCAATTGATTGTAAAGCCTATTTTATTCTTGCCATATTCATGTTTACACTATAAATTCATGGACTGTGCATGTGCTAGAAAGCAGGTCTGAGGTCAGGTGTCTTTTTCATCACCTAATACCCCACAAACCACTGACAGTCACTACACGCAAACTAGGCTACTTGATTTTTCTTCCGGAGTCGGACTAACAAAGGTGGACACATTGAACCCGCTGGTTCACCTGTTGACCAGGAGTGCTGTGGCATGATGTTCCTCGTCGTCCACTGCAGTGGCAGAGCAGCCGTTTTTAATCAAAATTGGTCGGTGGGCCCGAAATTCAGCGGATGACTGTACCCGACCAAGTATGTAAGTTTTATTTTGTAAGTTTTGTACTACGTGAAAATATTAACAATATTAAGTGCACTACTTTCACATTGGCTTATTAGTAAAACTATTAAATTCAGCGTTAGATAAGCTATGGCGATACCTGTTTTAATAAAGTCAAAGAACAGGATAATACACTGTGATTATTTTGTTTTCACTTCTATGCTAGCAGTTTATGTAGGTGTATATTTTCCTAATGTTATATATGTGATTATTTTTCAATAGATCAAGAAACCTTGAAGCCTTGCTGCCTGCCTGAGGATCAAAGTAAATGGACCCCCGTGGCTGAGATGGACTACCAGAAATCCCTGGAAGTCTTCTTTGAGAGACCCAGAAGGATGACATGTAGTGATCCAACATACAATGTGCCACAAAAAGTAGGAGAGGCCAAATGATACACACCTCTTAATATCAGTGAGCCTCTGTCCCCCTTGGCTTTAGAGTGATCAGTCTGAATCTCTTGGCTGATTTTTGAGGGGGGTTTTTTTTCATTTATTGTTATTTATCTTATAATGTGACGAGCATTACAAGGCTTGTATTAAGATTCACGTGCCATCAGGATTTTACTTTAAGTTAAGTGCAAACATTTATTTATTTTAATTGTATTTTTTGTATTAAAACATTGGTGTTGCACAGTACTTCAAGAGTGGCGCTTTTGTGAGACTATAGTTGGTGCTTAATTATTGTCAATAAATGTCTTAAAATAACACATGATTACATTGATTCATTTTTTCAAATTTCCAGTCAACTTTTAACACTGATTTAATGCAAGGCAGTATGGAATCACACCCTCTAAATTCTGCTACGTCATGAATCTGTTACCTATAGGACAATGCTATCAGTCAGTCCCCTGTCACAAAAAAAACATGCTTCGCAGCCGGTGGGCTGCCCTTCCAACCTACCACCAGGCTTAGCAAGTTTTCTGGGGGAAACCCTGCGCTACTGTTATGAAGAGAGGCCGTGTGCTATCCACATCATAATTAGTTTGTAAGGGTTACAAACGTTCACATCACACACATTTTCCCATTTTGACTTGTGTTGTTCAACTGGTGCTTTGAGCTAAATGGTAAGCAGGTATAACATTATCTTGTTTCATGGCATGCACAAAGTATCAAACGCTTGTGGGGATGTCACGTTTGCAGGTATTCATTATAAAACAACAAATTCAATATCAACCATTTTCTCTGCACAATATGAGATTGTGCTGATAGGTAATGAGGGAATAAACTACCTAAATGAGATTAACATAAAAGTTATTTCAAGGTTACTAACTTGAAGGAATGGATATTTTCTCTCCAGTGGCATTCAGAGAGGAATCAGGTCTTCCAGAACGACTGTTAGCTGGGAAACAGTGTTTGTAACTTCCAGGGCCAAAATTTGACATTCTATTTGAATCCAGGCAGTAAATTCATGAGTCTCTTTTCACTTCTGTAATAGCTTTTTAGACCTGTGAAGGTCCACATGTGACAGTGAAACAAATCTGACATTTTGAAAGACATCAACATCTCTAAAGAATTTATCCAGAATAAAATTATTGTTTTTTCTATTCATCAGGCTTTATATTAATCTACCTTGAATAGTCTAACAACCTTGAGTCCATCTTAGTTACTTGATAACATATTGTACAGTGCATAATATATTGGTGGCTTCACCACTGCATTTTTAGATTCATACAGAATTCTAAAGCATTAATTTAATTAAAACCTTTAGATTCTGAATCAACCTTTGCTCTTTTCTTGTTATGGTTTATGAATAAAAACAGCATCAATCAAAGGCATCTGAATCTGTTTAGAACTCAGCTGTTCAGAATATAATAATTTAGTTCTCCTTCAGATGCCAGAGGAGATTATAAAAGGATACAGTGTTTTGTGCTCCAGTAGCTGCTGTAGGTGTCCACCATTGTGCCTTTTTGCTAGTATAAACACCCAGCATTCTATTTCATTCCGAATAATGCACATTTTCCCACCTACTGTTCTTAAAAATGTCTTGTCTCTTTCATGTCCATGTAGGACATAATTCAAAAGAAAAAAAAAGACTGGAAAGGTATGAATAAATGAAAAAAACACACTTTGCTTCCACAATACCCAGCAGTCAGCAGGGGAACAAGGAGCAAGCAGTCCATTCGTTGGTGACACAAAAGGCTATTGAGGACATACTTTCTAAGATACTCTGAGAATGTGGACACACAGGTAGTCCTGAATTAAAGTAGGTTTGTTTGTGGAGTAGAGACCAAAGAGTTAAACAAATTGACCTGAAATACAAATGTCAGTGAAGCCCAGTTTACAATGTGTGACAGAAAAGTTCCTATTACAGCAAATCCATTGCTTGATCTCAGATCCATAAAATTACAGAGGAGAAAAAGCCAATTTAAAACTGAAGTCATCGGAATAAAATGTTTTAATCCAAGATTATCTATTATCTTTTTTTTTGTAATCAACTAAGTGAGCTGTTCTCATTCTGTGCAGAAGTCATAGTACAAAGCACAAGACAATGTGGAGCAAAACTGTTTTGAAATTCATTCAAGCAGGTCTGAACAGAGTAATCCTGCTCTGTACCAAACCATACCAACCCCCTTCCAAAGATATGGTTTGGGTCTGGTCCCAAATGAATGCTGCAGTGGTTCATTTGTGGTAATCAGAAGTTTGCTGAGATGTTGATGAGTCAAAACAGTTGCCTTCAGCTAGACAGAGAATGAATCAAGGTCCAAATATGTTGTCATCTAGATATTTGGTCAGAACCTTCCTGCACCAGACACGTCTCACCAATAAGCGAAGTAAACATTCTCATGTGACACTTAGTGATGCATCTTTACATTTTTTCTATGAGTAAAGAAAGTAAACCAAGGGAGAAATGCAACTAAGGTCAGGCTCAGGTTCAGTTTAAACAAACATGCATTTGCAAGTAAGTTTATGTCAATTGAACTCCAATGCTGCAGACTAAACAAACTGAGACCACATGAAAAGGAAGGTTCATTGATGCTGTTTGTGTGTGGCAGTAGAGTTAAGTGTCCCTTACCCGAGTGGTTATTGTTATAAGCATAACAATGAAGGTTCCCTAACAATAATGAACAAACAAACTACACCTCTATAACATAACCCTACTTGGGTCAACTTTGACCTGTGAGAACTAAAAAATAAGGTATAATTTAATTTAAATTAGGCTTATTGATCATAATTTCTATAAATAAGTGTGAAACATGTGATAATACTGTTAAGCTCAGACAGTGGCGTAGCCAAATGTGCCAGATACCCCAGAGACAGAGACACAGAACAATGTTTCTTTAGTCCAAAAGTGTTTATTTACTCTGAAATGAGGGGGCACTGACCGAGGAGGTAAGGGGGAAGTTTCCAGGGAGAGGTGTGAGGGAAGAGGATCCAGGAGGCGGTTGAGAGGAGCTTCGGATGAGCGAGGAGACACTGGGGTTACGGAGGGAGCCTGGAACACAGAAAAACAGGATTAAAACAGGGAAAACTGGAATAGGCAGTGAAAGCGAGCATTCACAAGACTACACAAGCTATGAGACACAGCAGGCTAGACTGACCACAGTAGTCAACGTTCAAGCGACGGGCGCCCCTTCTCAGCCTCCTCTTATACTCCAGCAGTCCTGATGTTGATGAGGAGCAGCTGGGCTGATTGGAATCGCCAGCACCTGTGCTGGGCTGCCTGTCTGTTGGCTGCTGGGGAGCCACAACAAATACATTGGAATGACGTTGGCTAAAAAGGTCTAACACAGAGTTAGATGATAATTTATACCTTATGCTTTATAACCAGGTCAATCCAGACCCAGTAGGACAAAAGTTGAACGGTCGACTGGAGGGTTAACTGAGGTTCTTCTGTGACCAAACCTAAAAAGCAACAATATTAACACAGCCTTACAAAACCTTGTTAACACAGAAGCTATCGTTATGAAGAAAGGACCAGTACATTGTTGAGGTTGGTGTTGATCATACCACAATTTAAAGAACGTCATATCATCAGCCATCCGACTGTACAACACCACAGCTCCCAGTACCTCCCACTCCCATTACTTATTGTGTATTGTATATAGTATTTTGACATTGTTTTTATTGTATATTATTTTATATTTTACAACTTTTAAAGATTACGGTTGTGTCAATTTTGAATTTCCCCCTATGGGTATCAATAAAATTACCTTATCTACACTACGTACCTACCTATAGTGTAAAACAGATCATCACTAAATATGTAATCTGGGTATTATCATGTTTACTACATATATGTTAATCTAAATGATTTAAATACAAATGTTTTAAGAGGCAAGGTTACAAGATAAGTGAGTAGAATAAGAATTGAAATGATAATGTACTAATACACTAATACGACCCAGGCTGTGAAAAACTTGAATTTCCCTTGAAAAGCTCCCCTGCATGGTCCTGAGTGGCCCGGCAGTGTCATCTCCTCCCTCGTCAGTGACAAGAAACACACAGGAGTGGAAAATAAATAAATGCCAGTCACGCTCTCTGACCCGGGTCGGCCTCTGAAAGCAGTTGAGAAATCAAATAGTCTGTTGTTTCAGAGACATGACAGTGCCACCAAAACACCTGAGCTCAGCAAATGGGTTCACGGCCTCTTCCTTGCCCTCTCTCGTCCTTCCTCCCCTCCTCCTACTCATCTCTCCATCATCTCCCCCCCAATTGACCTCCGCTCATCGCAGCCTGCGTTTAACTGCCCTTCTCCTCCGCGTCTGCCTCTACTTCTTCTCCTCCTCCTCCTCCTCCTCCACTTTTTCATCTTTTTCTCTCCATCCCTGTATCTCTTCCTTCTCATCTCTCCCTTTCATCTTCCTCTTTACGCTCTTCTCGCCTCCTCTTCCTCAGCCTCCCAACCTCTCAGGGATGCTTTCATTACTCTCTCTCAGTCTGTCCGTTATACCACCCACACACTCACACTCACACACGCACACTCACACACACACACACACACACACTGTCCTCCTATTTCCCGTCAGCCCGAGCCCCATTTGACCTTAGTAAATGCAGCCATAGAACGCCTATTGATTTATGCATACAGATGTAGTGTGTGTGTGTGTGTGTGTGTGTGTGTGTGTGTGTGTGTGTGTGTGTGTGTGTGTGTGTGTGTGTGTGTTGCCTTGTTCACCCTTCTCAATGTCACATGCTGGTTAGCTTCCCAAGTCCCTTTCACAGTGTGTGAGTGTGTGTATCAGTCAGAAAAAAGCGTGTTGTGTTATGTGTGTACCTGCTTATTTGTGTGTATGTGTGCATATACTGTATATATGTGTGTGTGTGTGTGTGTGTGTGTGTGTGCACTTGCCAGGCCCATGTGATTGAGATGGAGAGGGTGTTGCAGGGTTGCTCGTCTGCATGCACAATCATCCGGACCCCAATATCGTCTGACGGGCGGCCCTTCCGTCCAACCAGGGCGCAGAGATAAGGACGGAGCAGCGCTGCGATTGGTAGATAAAGGAGATGGATTAAGCCACAGGGCCTCGTGCGCTCCCTGACTCGCTCATTCCCATCCTGAATAATGTAGCTGTTTGTGTGATGAAGAACAAGCGAGAGGATGAGATAGAAGGGAGGGAGAAATGTTGGAGAGTGCAAGAGAGAGAAGGAAAGAGAGAGAGAGAGAGAGAGCGAGAGAGAGAGAGAGAGAGAGAGAGAAGGAAAGAGAGAGAGAGAGAGAGAGAGAGAGAGAGAGAGAGAGAGAGAGTATTGAAAAATGAGAGGAAATGTTGAGAAATGAGAGAGAAGAGCAGGAAATGTAATCGGTGGAAAAAAAAGAGAGTAGAGTGGCACAATGTGCGACTTGAGAAATTAAGAATAGGAGCTGATGTCGAAAAAAAATCGATACAGGACAGACCATGCAAAACAGAGGGAATGGTTGAAAGAAAGGAGAAGGAGAAAGCCAAAGAGAGAATGACAGAAAATAGTGAGATGGTGATGAAAACACAAAGGAAACAACGATGACAGAAGGTGTTAGAGAGGAAAGGATGAGTTAGAAATGTGATGTGAACCTTTCCAAGCCGCCATGCAGAACTTTTGCTGTTTTAACCAAAACAACTTTGTAGAGGATTTGCAGAGCTAGAGGTCAATAGGGAATTATGCCTTTAGTTTTTGCATTTAAAAAGTATATACTGGAACAGTGAGCATGGGTGTTAGCAACTTTACCTTCATACTTTATCGATCAGATACATACATTTAGATTGTAACTCCATATGAGCTACATTATAAGGGCCTCTAGATAAATTCTAACAGGGTCTGATTTGTGTATTGTTCTACTACATCAGATGTATGTATGTGGTTGAAATATTTATGATTTTAGAGAACAAACGAATATTAATACAAAACTTTGTCCGACCGCCACAAGATAGATTAAGTCCTTCTACTGCTTCTACTTCTACTGTTCCTATAGAATCACCTACGGTATATCCAACAATCCATCCAGGTATTACTGCACGTTCATCAGATTAAATCATGTATTTATTTAATTTTTAATTTAATTATTACTTTTAAATATTCACTTTATATAAATATTGAAACATGGAAAATGACTTTCTATAGCGATCATGGGGGATTTCTTCACTTCTTCACTTTCTCCACCCAGATTTATTTATCCTGCCCTGGACCAGCCATCCTCCATTTACAAGCTCACTTCTCTAACCTTTAGACCACCACTAACCCAACATGTACAGTAGCAAGTTCAACTGGACAAAACCTGTTCACAAGAAGTTTGTGAAACCCTTTACATACAGTGTTATCCTGCAGGAGGTAACTGCAGTCATGATGATTTCGCTACTTCCACCTAAAACCCACATTAATCTAGTAGCTGCTCCAAAGTATAAAATTAAGAGTCTGGTGTATAAGTTTAGCTTCTGTTAAACTTGAATCTTGATGATTTAGGACACTTCTATAGATTTAAAGGAAAGCCATAAAATCAGTCACTACCTTTGAATCAAACATTTTGATGTACATCACAGTAACTGCTGAAATCAAACATAAAACATTTATTGCAGCTCTATGAAATGAATCACATTAGATTGTACTTTTGACATGTTATTGTATCCATGCCCAGTCTTGTATAAAATGCTGCTACAAATACTGTTGATGCATGATGGCTTCCTCTTGATGTTCTCAGAGTAGTGCGCCTTCTTTAGAGGTGATATATGTTTCCTGTTTTCTTTAAGGTTATAAAACGCTATTTTCTACCTTGTGACAATGCAGTGTTGTGAAGGCCCAGATGGTCTCAGTCCTGCTTGTCACTCATTTTGATGATCTGTCTAATCTTGAAACAGTGTCTAGCCTGAAGCGAAGTGAACCCACATGTCCCAAGCTTCTGTACTACGTGAAGGAGCAGACGGTCAGTCTACAATGATAGAAATCAACATTGATTTGCGAAAACACTTTTGATGTGTCTGCTTTGTGTTATTCTGACTGTTGCTGCCTCCCTGTTGTTCTAACCACACCAGTAGATAACATGACAACTGCAAATGGTTAATGCCTTGAAGCCAGAAATCCGATTTTTGGCGAAAATAGGGAGATTAAGGCCAAACAGTCACACATAAAAACGAAGGAAATAATCTGTTTGTTTTGTGATTGAATGGTAAAAACATTGTATATTGCAATTTTAACAATAATTCTATGTCTAGAATAGCAAACAGGTGTCTTTTATGTCCACACCTGCCCACACTATTGACATAATTGCTGTGGATTGTGGGGTTTATAAAAGGTTACACAATCCAAGGGTCATATGGGAGCCTGCTGATGGCTTTAGCCAAATCTGGCTTTGTGGGGAATGACTGTGAATATGGCTTTGTGTGTGTGTGTGTGTGTGGGGGGGGGTGCCTTCATCAGCTCAGCTAGCTCTGGACAAACATTGGAGTTAGCGTGTGTAAGCCAGCCAGGCCACAGCATGGCCAGGCTAAATAGGTCATGGGCCATGCGCTTGGTGGATCCCCACGAGAGGAGACCAGAGGAGGAATGAGTGTGGATCCCATGGTGGAATGCTTCCTAAATTTGCTCTGATTTGGTCCAGGGATGAAAATGTAGACCCCTTGAAAGCTTAAGTATGTAAGCCCAGAGTGGGAAGGACTGTGTATGCAAGTGTTTGCGTGTGTGTGTGTGTGTGTGTGTGTGTGTGTGTGTGTGTTAAATAGTATTTGAATAGCTTGCTTATCAGCTGTTGATAGAAATGTTCACCATATTGGGGTGGGGGGGGGGGGGGGGGGGGGGCTGACTGAGTGACTTTCTGGTTCAGGGACACCCTCTGTAACCAATCTGCCTTTTTAAGCCGTAGTAAGCCGTTGCTAAGCCAGTTTGAAAGTTGGTGCTGGTCTGCTGTATGCCTGGAGCATCGGGTGACGTTTGTGTATCTGTGTGTGTGTGTGTGTGTGTGTGTGTGTGTGTGTGTGTGTGTGTGTTTGTGCCATAATGCCCAGAGGAGGTTGTTGGGCTGTAGATAGGCCACATACAATGTTCCCATTTGAGATAGAGAGAGAGACAGGGAGGGGAGAAAAAAAAGATGAAGGGAAAACAGACAGAACTGGAGAGAGGAAGTGAGTATTTTTGGGTCATGTGGGTTGCCCTATTTAGCGTTTTTTGCCGACATCTCAAAGGCACAGCACTAACATATAAATACACATACACACACTACACACACACACACACACACACACACATACACACATTCTGGAACCCAGGCACACACACCAACAATCCATTTTGCTGAGTAACATCAAAAGGTCTGTTTGCTCGAGCAGCTTTTCAATATTACTTATCATCAATAAATCATGTTGTTTTGTTTCTGCCACTGCTTCGATTATTCTGCAGGAGCAGCTCAGGAAGACAACACGTGTTGAGAAGCAGATTCCAATCAATTAACCCTGTGATACTATTTACTGTTTGTTTAGAAGCCTGTTTTGGGGTATCATTTGAATCTAATTACACTTCTAAATGTTGAGAAGTTGGAAAATGTGAAGCAGTTTCGTGTCTGAACGGCTCCTCTAAAGAACACACCACAGGATCTGGTTCTAGTAATGTAAATGGCCGCTGTTAGCATAACACTGTGTGCAGACTGAATTTTAATACCCAAAATTAGCATTTCCAATTCTTTGCCTGTCTCCGTGTAAGTCAAAGACCCTCTTCTCTGCACCTCTGCTGCCACTGCAGTAATTACTACCAAGTGATGTTGTTGCACATTACTGTAACCAGGTTGGTAAATACTTCATTTAAGCAACTGTAATTATACAGTATATCTCTTTTTAAAGGCCTGGTCCACTCACATGTGATTTCTCCTGGCTGTGGGACCTGTGAGACCTCCCTATATCCACACTGTCTGTCAATAAAAGGTAAAAAGTCCCCAAAATAATCTTAAAAAGTAGAAAGAGAGCCCATTCCTTTAATAAAATCAGTGTATATTACATTCATTTATGTAGCGCTCGGCATCATTTGACATTTTTCGATACAAAGCCCTGAGTTTCAGTATCATTAACACTGATTTCTGAAAGACTGTTTTTTAAATTGTACACTATATATGTACATAAGATAAGGTATCTTTATTGATTCCCCTATGGAGTATTAAAAAAAACTGACACAACAGTAGCCACGTTATGGTGAAAGTGATCAAATCTATGAAATCAAATGTACAATAAACAATGCTCTGTTTAAAATAATCTGCAATTGTATAAATGTGCAATATACATACATTCCTGATACTATATTCAAGTGTTCAATGTTCCTGCTATTACAAATTAAAGTGCCTGGGATTAAATAGTAGGAATAGCCTAGTCATTTTATTTTTTATTCAAATAGAATAATTGATGAAAAACACTAACAATCTGACAACCTGTACTACAATTATGTTTGATGCAAATTCACATTCAAGTTGAAGTTGAATGGCATGAATTGATATCAATAGCACACAGTGGAGGAGTAGTAGTTGAAGTGTGTGAAGATGTGCCAACCTGAGAAGAGATAGTGATAAAATTAGAGCGTTAAAGAACGTCATAATGGGAAAAGGTGTCTGGTTTTCTGACAAGATGTTTAGAGGCATGCTTGAATCATATAATCAACACAACTCAGTCTTGAAGTAATAAAATTATTCTTCTATCCTCTAACAGTTATCCAAAAGGTGACCACCACAGGAGTTTAAGATATTACCAAGAGGAGGATCTAACAGACTATGGAACACTTCATCAGTGTTAAGGTCCTGTATAGTCCACCCGTCCTGCTTGTCAGACACTTTAATACCTTGGGAGATGACCTTTCTGGTACTGACAATGCACTCCCACGTCATGCTGTGATTGGCCAGACCTGTGGAGGAGAGAAAGAAAGTGTGGGTTGAACTCTCCCTGAAACCCTCTTTTTTCATTCTTTACACACTATTTCTGTCACTTTTCATGTGAACAACTGAATACAACAGTCTGAATACCTTCCAGATTAGAAACTGTGTTATCCCCATATTAAAGAATGCCACATCTTCCCCATCTCTATGAGTGTTAGCTTTGCACTCTATCTTTGAGTGTGGCTGTCCACAACCACTATAAACACATTTGAGTTTTAAAGAAGTCCAAAAAACAAGTTGTACAAACCTGTTTTCGAGCAGAAAATTCACTGCCAACTTTTGTCATCAATTATTGGTGCAATATTTAATGCCTACGTAGCTTGAACTCTTTCCCTAACACACAGAAAATGAGTCAATCTGTTGCAGGGTTACTGCCAGAGAGGAAGGAGGCATCTCTGGCTAAACTCATTTACAGTAGTGGCTCTCAGTCAGGAGCCATCCAGGCTGAAGATTCTGCACATTTGGATTCCACTTAAACAGTGTAGCTTCTCATTCCACCATTCAGCTCCTCTTCTTTTGTTGTGCTTATGTTAATCAGTGAAACCAGCTGCTGTAGTGCTTGGCTTGAAATACAAAACCAACGGACTCATGGGACTTGATGGGGCACGTTTGAAAAGCATTGATGTGCAGTATTCAGGAAGCCGACACCAGGATGCTGGGCTTTTGAGTAAAAACGAGGGGGGACTTTAGTTGATGTTTGAAGACGACAACAGCTGAGTAATTGCATTCCTCTACTGGTTCTCTACCATTGATGGCTCTAGCTAATGTAGTCACCAAGGAACATTGGACAGTTGCAGGTAAATGCCACTGTTTGACATGTTTAGTGCCATTCAGTCAAACATACCTCTACATGCATGTGGATTTAGTCTGATATCAGTGGCTTCAGTTCGGCTGGATCAGGACAGTGAGTGAGCTAATGAGTCACAGTTTGGGGTGATGAATGCCTTAACAAGTGTAGCAATATCACCATGTGTAAGCCTTTAATAATACAATAGTGAATTAAATACTGATTCTGCTTACCGTGATAATGTTGCCTTCCGGCTTTTTCTGACATTCAGACATCACATCTACACATTTGACAGAAACCCCAAGGAGAACCTTTTTCTACCATCTTATTTAAACCACAGTGACTGCTTCAGCTCTGCAGCAACGCATCGTGGGGGCCTTCATCTGTTGCGGTGTCCCCACAGAGGTCCTCTAATCATAGCACACTATGCCTCCAACTTGCTTATGAGACCATGCTGAGAAAGGAAGAGGCGCTAAAGGCACTAAATGGTATTGGAATAAATAAGTAAGCAATGAGTATTATGAAAGGGGTTCTAACATTTTGGGAAACAGGATATGCCTTCATGGTTTTTACTGTGATGATTGGCAAGAATTGGTTAAAATGTTTTTTCTTTAGTTTTTTAAAATGGTAACAGCATTGTAATATATATAGTATATAATATATATATATATAATTTACACAAAAAGACAAAACATGTTAATTTGTAATCTGATGCCACAATAGACAGGATAGCATCTTTTATCAGTGCCTTTGTCTGGGTTTCAGGGTTATGGATAGATCATGATTTGGGTTAAGAGACTACTCCGTTAAGGTAAGTAGACCTTTGTCACCATGCTTAAAATAATACCTTGGCAGGGTAAGGGACTGCTCGTGGTCATGATTAGAAGAAACCAATGTTAACTGTGGGAGACACATAGCTGTTAACCATGTCAGAGTCCGATGTCTTGTCCATTACCATCCCGACCTCCTGCCTATGTGGAATTTAGTTTGACAACATCATGCTATTTCCTCCTTTGCTACCAATGGACAATAGTCATAGTTACTACAGCCAACAGGGGTCTTTGTCACTTCAGTAATATTCAGTAATATTTTATTATTGGGCATTTGCTGAAGTGACAGTTTTGACCTTGAAAATAATGATCTTTTTTGCATTTAAATTCCATCCATCCATTTTCTTTACTACTTATCATTTAGAGGGTCCGGGGGAGCTGGAACCAATCTCAACTGACATTGTGCGGACGGCTGGGTACAACCTGGACAGGTCACCAGTCAATCACAGGGCTAACATATACTAAGGAAACAGACAACCATTCAGACTCACCTACAGGCAATTTAGAGTCTCCAATTAACCTAACCTGCACAATTTTGGTCTTTGAAGGCTTTGGAGGAAGCTGGGGTAGCCAGAGGCATGGTGAGAACATGAAAACTCCATATAGAAAAGAGTCAGTCAGTGGGTTCAAACCCAAAACCCTCTTGCTGTGAGGTGACAGTGCTAATCACTGTACCACTGTGCCACCCTGGAGAAAAATAGGATTGAGTTTTGCTAATACTCTGTATCCTCCTTCAAACCACTTCTCAAAATAGGGATTTTTGAAAGTAACATATTTTAAAAGAAGACTAAATCATGTTTCCTTATAATCTGATCAGAAAATCCTAACTTGCAAGACAAGAACCGGCTTACAAGCCTTGTCAGAGCTCTTAAGGTTATTAAGTTAATCTGATGACTTTAAGATTTTGCTTCATTTTAGGGATATTTTTCACTTTTATCCGTCTTGCAAGTACTGTAGCAATTAACCTGCACTTCTGTCTGTGTAGAAAGTGGTCAGGAATGTGAAAGGGTCATACAGACTAATGAATGCAAATAAATTGCACCAACTTCTTGATGTGTTCAAGCTGGGTTATCTGCACAGGTCAGACCCAGCTAATGGACAGTTGAGGTTGTTTCAGGGACATTACCTGAAGGTTTAAAAGATCCAGGACATTTTTTTTAAATATCAACTTCCACTGACTTCGATATTGTACATTTGCACATATACTCCTTTTGCTTTGCATTGTCTGATTTTACCTCAGATGTCCTTTGCTGTCATCTGTCATGTCTATTTCTATTTGTATGGCTGCAGCTAGAACTTACCTTGGTTAGTCCATCAGATGATGTGAATATGATTCTAGTAGAAACCCCACTGCCTAAAAATACACCCATCACGACATCATCTGCCAACACAGGCACTACAAAATACACACCCACACACCCACACACACACACACACACACACACACACCCACACACACACACACACACACACACACACACACACACACACACACACACACACACACACACACACACACACATACTCTCTCTGATGACAAGCTCTGCACCTCCACTGCTGCACGTTGTGCAGTCATGTCAGTTTTCCGGTCACAGGCTTTCTCCATTGCCAAACATTTGAATGGATGTTGATCCATAAATATTTAATTGTCCCCCCAGTTCCCCTGAGAGGAGACTCCAAACTCTCAATATCTGACTAACAAGACAAGAGGGATGAGGAGGGTGAAAGCTCAGTGTGCAGGGAGAGGAAAAAAGAAATGGCAGGAATAAACATATGATGTTTGTGTGCATGCAACACCACAAAAAGTAGAGTGTGTTTTCTTCCAAATGAGTGGATGCATCACAGCACAGCGTGACAGTGATGTTCCATTGACGTTCACGGCAGGGGCGGAGAGAGTGTAGAGGGAGAGTGACGGAAATATGGGTGAAGGAGGACACAGGGTGATGGAAAAAGGAGGACAGAGGGGAGGAGAGAGGGATGCCACAGAGTGACACATGCAGAGCAATATGACATCCACAGTTGAAGAAGACATATAGAACCTCTGTGTTGGGGGTTAGTGAGAAGGCAATGGGGGATGCGTGATGTTCAGTGTGATAGATGGATGAGGAAGGTGATGGAGGAGGACGTGGTGGATGAGAGTGACAGCGAAAAAAATGTCATGAAAGGTTATTTGCTGCACATCACATTCTTTAAAATACATTTATTTGGGTCTGAGTACGCCTAGGTAATTATACAAAGGGGAAAAAAAGAATATATAATACCACAGTTGATAGAATATGATTCTGCCCAGACCTGATTAACATAGAAGCAGCCAACTCAGTATGTGACTCAACTTGACAACTAACTGACTGACGGTCCCTGCTGTTCCTGTGGGCTGGCCTGTCTACAGGGCATTGACATTTTCCAATGAACTCATCATTCACAGTCCTATAAATACTACTTTAACAAAAGGGAGTTATACACATACATTTAGACACAGCAGGACATACTAGATAGATAAATATCAACAATTCAATCCAGGAGTGTGTCATTTGCAGGCTTGCACAGGGCTGAAGCCTATCTCGGTTCACATAGGGCACCAGTTGGCGTTCACTCAGAACAAGGTAGAAGTCTATCATACAGTTGGAAAATTTATATACAGATAACCACTGGAGTCACCAACAAACCCAACAACCTCTCTTTGAAATGTAGGAGGAATTGGGAGAAACCAATGCCAGTACAGCATGAATATGCATACTCCACATAGAAAGGTCCAAGCAGGCCAGTTCTGGATTGAAATCTAGGACTTTGGTGCTGTGAGGTGACAGTGCTAACCACCACACCCCTAACATCTACTCTCAAAGATCCATCACTCAATGCCTTCCGATCAACCCATATGTGTGTTTTCTGATCTGATACCCATATTCAAAGGACACTACCTCCTTGGTTAAGGCTAGGCTTAGTTTTGGTAGAACAAACGACTTAGTTAAAGTTAGGGAAAGCAGAGTAGGGGTTTCTGGCACATTTCTACTAATTTACAAGGTGCATTAAAAAGGAAAGAAGTCTGAAAAAGAAGAAATTCAAGCAACACTTTATTGTGAGACCAATACATTTTGTGGTTAAAAGAAACCAATACCCGTTGTTGTTAGAAGACAAGATGCAAAAATTTGTCTTCTTGCGTCCATGCTTTGTATCCCCAACTGTCCACCCCCCACCTTTGTTTGACATAGTTATTCTACATCTGTCTTTGCGTCTGAGAGAAAGCACTAAATGTTCCACCATATTCACCAGCTAGTAGCTAACTCTCTTAGTGTGTCTTTTGGTGCAGGGTTCGTAGCGTACTGTGGGTTTATCAGATGTTTTTGTCCAAAAAACAGCTGCCTGCTGCTGCTGTACACAAGGTCAATTGGAGTGGTGAGACTGCATCAAACTAGTAAATCAGTAGGTCAGAAAACCTAAACAGTGAGCTAAGCTCAAAAGGTGATAATGATCTGTGGGTTTGACATATTTTTAATATAGAGGTATTGATATAAGAATATTGTTTTTCTGGTGAGGACTTAAACATGCAGTCTAAAAGACAGAGGACGGTTTGGGAAAGACTGCAATATAACTGGTGTGATAGAGGGAGAAAATTTCAGGGGAAATATGAGGAGAGAAGAAAGGGATGAGAATTGAAGGATGGTGAGAGACAGCAAAAGAAAGGCTGAGAAGGAAGGAAACAGAGTAAGACAGAGATTAACTGTGTTATGACCTCTAGCAACAGCATCACTGAGCTGCTGTCTGTCTGATTAGAGCTGCTGCATACTGACTGTAGCACCACGGATGCCGCAGCGATAGGCAGGACTTAAAGGAGTATTAATTAATCTACAACCTTTACTGACCTCTATCAGGGAACGGCAAGAATTGCAACAATGTTAATAGAAAAAAAATCTGTTCCAGCAGATGTCTGGCATAGCCCCCAGTACTCTGCTCCATTCTTCCATTTCTCATGTCCACTGGAGGTTATCCCAGACAGCCAGCTGACTTGGGCAAATTGCAGTTGAGTGTCAGCATACACAACAACATTATGTTCTGACTGGATAGGCCCAATAGGGAACCATTTGTAGCGTGTCTGCAGGTATTTTTGCTATGTAGATGGGCAAGATTAGGCTGAAAATCAGATCCTGTTAGGAGAACTGAACTGAACTTTGGACTAGTGTCGGTATCTGATAATGGACTACTTCTGGCCAATTCTGGCAAATCAGACCAGGTTTAGACCTCTGTTGGGTCAAGCTCATTTGGTTTCTTAGGTAGGGGATACAAACTGAGCCAAACTAAAAAAAGAGAGATTTTCACCACAGACAACAATAGTAAGTAATAAGATTAAGATGAAGTATGATGGGAAATCAGAAGCGAACTCATAACGCTGTCCTTTATCAACATGGATAACAATAAGTTTCAAAACTGTAGGATTCATTTCTTGCGGTGGGTTTGAGATTCAGTTTTGAAAAGTGCATCAAAAGGGAAAAAAAGGAAAAGTTATCATTGTTGAAAGCCTTTCTCTGGCCATGATTAAATGAACACTGCCTGTACAGTTACTGTCTGCTTATTTTGGCTCTGTTGTGATTTCATGGTGAGAGCTTGAATATGAAGTGTCAGAGCTGCGGAGAGAAGAAAATGATAAATAAGAGATATGTCCTGACATAAGAGACAGAGGAGGGAAAGAGAGCAAGAGGGGAGAGAATAAGAAAATTAGTTTGAAGTGCAAGTAAGCAAGTGCTTTTGACAAATCAGTGTAGTCTAAACATCTTCACTGGTGCAGCTCTTTCCTCTTTGTTATACTTCTTGTCATCTCCTTTTCTTCACTGTCTTTTAATAGATAGATAACTAGATAGACTTTATGACAGCCGCTTCCTCTCATATCACATAGAATAAACAGAGATATTGTTTTTTCTACAACAATCTTCCAAACATCTTCCTCTTTGTGCACAGCAAGCCAACCAAAGTCTTCGGCCTTCTGCTGTGCTGCTTTGAAGAATGTTCTATCCTTCTTCTCTAATACATGTTCTTGTACTCTCTAGTGGTTAGGCAGTCTTTATATTGGCCATATGCTACCATAAACGTTGTACATTACATAATTTAAATAATAATCACCTTTTTCAACATGACAATGTCCCGTACACACATAAAGAAATGATTTGCCCACTTTGTGGATGAGCGCTTGACTTGCCGACCTTATATGATAACCTTATAGGATGTGAATAATCAATAGTTGGGGTAGTATTGACTACTCTCAGGGCTATAGGTGTATTTGTTCTATTGACTTGTGTCTCATAACTATCTGCAAACCATATGCCTCTGTTTGGAACCAGTTTATATGCCAGTAGGGTAGAGTTTGACTCCAGATTTGTGTTTCCTCAAAGGGCAGCACAGATGGATTTTCTATTCTTCAACAAAACAAATATGTGCCAAATGTCACTCAGATTTATGTAGATTATCTACCTTCACGTGAGCGTTGATCCAATTATAATGATTCCTCTCAAAAATGTGGCTGTTTAACAAACCTGGTGGGACGATGTTCTCAGCTCTCAGTTTTTACAAGATCTTGTGGAAAGCCTTCCTAGAAGAGTGGAGGTTATAGAAGCATATTAATGTCTCCCTTTTTTGGGATGAGACATTAAAGGGTACATATTCTGCACATTTCCAGGTCTATATTTATATTCTGGGACTCTACTGGAATATATTTGCATGATTTACAGTTCAAAAGACTCCTTATTTATCTTATACTCGCCTTTTATGCGGTTTAGCCTCTGTCTGAAACAGGCCCGCTCTGTTCTGATTGGTCAGCTTCCGGAAGCTGTGTCCCTGCCGACTTTTAGAGTTGGAGAGTAGAAGGATTTCACTACTTTTTTTTGTTCATTACGAGATATGCAAGTAGAAATCGCAAACAACACACTACAGAGTATAATCACAGGCAATATCATTTTGCTGTCTTGAGTCATTGATGATCAACCATTAAAATGTTATAGATTTTAATCTGCACTTTAATATTTATGAATTTCACTGATTTATTTGATAATGTTTTGAAAAATAAAAAACAATAAATAATGGGTTCTCTCCAAATAAAAAACAGTTAAGTAATGGCATAATTGTTTTTCTTTTAATGACTTATGAAATGAAGAGACATGCTTCATTTTAAATACACACTAACCATAATTTATTTCTTATTCAGAATGCCTGTACAATGTGTGGCTGTTGTTCTTCTCCCAGTGGTAAAAGGTCAGGAGTGGCTGGCTTAATTAAGCAATTGAGTGAAATCAATACTATTAATCTGTGTTTATATTTGCCTTTGTGGCAGTGTTGTTTATACTGAGAGCATTTATCATTAAACCAGCAGCATTCATGTGTAGCCTGAAAGAGTGTTGACATGCAAGACACAGGTGCAAACTGTTTTACTCTGATAGTACAATACTTGATGCTAGTTGCTGTAATTTTGGTTTGATGACCCACTTTTTCCAAACCAAAATGACCCGCTTTTGGCTTATGTATGAAAAAAGCAATTTGTTGCACCCACATCTGTCTCTTACAATGAAAGCTCAAGTTGTTTCCTCCCTCCCTGTTTTATCTGGTTTGAGAGCAGGCCACTTGGGATGGAGATTAAAGGACCAGTGTGTAGGATTTAGTGGCATCTAGCAGTGAGGGTGCAGATTGCACCAACTGAATCTCCCTCTGCCCCCGCTTCCCTTCCAAGAACCAACGGTGGTCATGAAACTAGTGAAAAATATGAAAGGCCCTCTCTGGAGACAGTGTTTGGTTTGTTCATTAGGGGCTACTGTAGAAACATGTTGGTGCAACATGGTGGCCTCAGTGGAAGAGGACCAACTCCCTATATATATATAAAGGGCTCATTCCAAGGTAAAGAAAACATGATGATTCTTATTATCAGGTGATTATACACTAATTATAACATACTTCTAACATTTTTGTTAAGTCTACTCCACTAGATGCTCCGATGCTGCTAGATGCTCCACTAGCAGCAGAGAACAAAACCATTCAGATTTAGTTGGCGCTAACACAGTTGTCTGTGCACACAGAGCTGTGATGGCAGTGAGAAGCAACTGTCAGAAGGTCACCTGCTTGAGGAATTGTTCTTATCATGAGTCAAGTTGTGACACTGAAGAGGCAAGAGTAGAGAGTGTCGGTTGTCTCCACTCTTAAGGAGATGATAGGTCACCAACAACACCTGCACTATCTTGTGTGATTAGCTGTCTTAACTCATATATTGCCACAAATGTGTTGTGTTTGCAGGCGGTAATGTGTCTGCAGGATGTAACAAATACCAAGTGACATTTCTTAGCCCAAGAACTGAAAAAAATGCTTAGAAATCATCCAAATAATGACTGAAGACTGAAATTCATTTTAAAACCCATTATATTAAGTTTTATTGTTGTATAATATAATAAAATGTTAGGCCTAAACTGACTACTAAGCACAATGCTAAAATGCTAATGAAACCTTTCCACTATTTTTAGACTGCAGCCAATTAACAATAGATGTGATCACATCTTTACATGTCATTTACACTGCAAATTACTTAGTGGATGGATTGTTTTGTTCATTTTGGGTTAATGTGGGGCAACTAGCTTTGATTGCATCTGTTTGGTACTCTGTAGCTGCAAATCAGATTCTTTTGCATTTACATAATGCCTTCAAAGTGACATTAGAGCTTAACATTGACCCACAGTCTTTCCAAAAGAAAAAGAAGAAAGAAAAAAGTCACTGTAGCTATGCAGCTTTGATTTGTTGTTGTCCAGATTCATTTCTCAACTGCTCATTTTGCACTTCTTTGCCTGAACTGTTATCCATGGGACATCGCCACACTGGTGGGGAAAACACTGGGCTAATTAAAGGTACCCTGTGGAGTTTGTGCCCCCAGGAGTACTGTGGAGCATATTTTTTATGAGTGGGTCACCAATTTGTTTGTGTCTTATACACACATATACGCACATGCACTCACATATGCAGGCAGATGATGTAAAATGCATTCCTGCCAGTGATTTTATACCATTCCATTGACTTACAGGTAATACTAAGAAATGCAGCAATAGACCAAAGAAGACAATAAAAAAGAATACTGCAGCTTTATAGATTAGGGTTTCCAATTACCAGTTTACAGTATTGGAGGGATGTAGATGTCTTTAAGTGATGGCTGGTGACACCATTGATGCTGTGACCACGAGATTCAGTAAGTTTGTGCAAGATTCAACATGGATTCATGGATTTCCTGGAAACAAACAATACAAACACTATAGTTTTCTACCCTTTTTAACTCTGATAGATCATGCTTTGTCCAGTGATGACAACAGAAACACATTTCAATGACTGATGGACACTTTTCCAACTCCTGAAACATCTAAGCGACTCCTCCAAGGACACTGCCAGACTGGATCATATCCCCCACAGGTCAGTGACATTCTCTTCTCAATAGACACCCAACTTTTCACCCTTGATGCCAGACTTTCAAACCTAAAACATAAAGAATTTCATGTCCTTGAGAAAGCAAATGATCATTCTATCAACAGAAAACAAATCTGTCAAATTTACCACACAATTAGTGGCAACTATCAAGACAAACCAATAAATGAAAAATAATATTTTGGAGGATCAATCATGTACAATGTGAGACAAGAGCCTTTTTTCCCAGCGTCCACAAGCAATGACTGGTATATGGTCATAAACCAAAATACTGGACAAACAGACATTTTGACCTGATGATGGCACTAGAGGAAGAGTCAGGGGAATATCCAAAAGGATCACAAATTACCCTGAGGCTGGCATGAATATGTGCACCAAATACCATGACGATCCACCCAACAAGATATTTCACTCAATACCACAGGCCAACCTCATTGTGGTACTAGGGGAAAAGTCAAGGGATCACTTAAGTCAGTAGGATTCATTGTCTGTTCATAATGAATGAACCAAATTCAGTTTCAATCCACCAGTAGTTTCAGTGTGGCCCAATATGTGACAAATATTACCGTCCCGAGACCAACATTACTATCCCTAGACCAACTGACAAACATCACCATTCATTGAGCTAAAAACTTAATTATTATTTTAAAATGCCAACAAAGGTGGATGTAGAGTGATGTGTTCACACAGCTACAAAACATCTGGCCAGAGAGAGTGTGAGACCATTTTTCATATCCAGTCTCCTACCACTAGTCAAAGATGCTTTCTTTTAACTATGAACCTGATCTTTACTCATAATCAGGTATTTTTACATTAAATTAGCGACAGAGGTACCAATTCAGAATACAATCATAGAGGTCAGCTTTGAAAGTCATTGATATGAGACCTATTTTGTCCATTAGACATAAGGATGCTCTAAAGTTACAGTCACACAGGCATTGTAAGTGCTTGAAATCCAATGAACTCATTCCCCATGAGTGGTTGCTGAGTTCTATTCTAGACAAAAATACCGCACCTCACAGATGGCAGCTTTCAACATGACAGTATACCATATTTGTAATATTAGTGTCAGTCAGACAGTACTTCACTGTTTTGTTTTGTTGACAAGTTGGACGTAAGTGCCTCTTAAAGATTATTGCAAAGCCATGCTGTTTTAAATTGCATTGCCTAGTACTCTGAGATTATTAACAAAGCTGTGCTACTTTTTTTCTGTTGAGTGTGGAGTAGCAGTAACAGTTGGCTCAAAGCCACAGCGTATGAATATATTAATGCTGACGCATGGAAAGCTTGTAACTCGCATTTCCCCCAATTTCTCACATGAATGAAAAGTTTACGTAGCCCTCAATGTGCTGAGTAAGATCTGTAATCCTCAGACTCATTACAAACCCACTTAAAATTTTAAAGGGAAAGGGGAAAAAAATCAATTGGCGAAACAAGAGCTTAGTTATCAGCTGCTGAAAAGCTTACATTTTGGAAATCCAGTGGTGCTATCTGAAAAAGCAGCGTTATTGAAAACAAAATCTATGCTTCCTGCCCGTCTAAGTGACTGACTGATTAAGTGACCTGTCGCTGAGTTAAGTCCAAGAAATCCTGTTGCTGAGTGACGTGTTGACAGCTCTGTAAATGAAATCCTGCATTTAACTGCCAGCAGGCCACGCAGGCAATGCTTGGCCTTTTTCTCTGGGATTTGCATGGAGAGTGTAAAATATCATACGCAGACGTACTCACACACACACACACACACAAAAGCACTTCATCGGTGGCGAATGGACATACAGACAACGTAACACGTTAACAGTCACTCAGGGGGATCAGCATCCCCTCCTGCTCCATACACACAAACATGCAACACACACACACACACACACACACACACACACACACACACACACACACACACACACACACACACACACACACACTGTATATGTCAGTAATATTTCTCCTTGCTCTAGAAAGCAGTGCAGCATGGCCTGGTTATGTTATTACCTTAGCAACAAGCTTCCTTATATCCTAGCTGAGCTAAGCTGTGTGTGTAGACGTGTGTGCGTGTGTGTGTGTGTGTGTGTGTGTAGATGTGTTTGTGTGCGTGTGTGAGAGAGCGAGAGCTAAGCTTGTTTTGATGTGAAAAAATGGAAATGAATGGGATTCTTTCAGCTCAAATGGAGTTAAAGCTTTCTGGCAGAGACGGAGGGTTTGAGTGAAAGGATGATAGAAGAATCACTCCCCAAATTTTTATCCTATTTAAGCAAAAATATGCCTGGCACAAGGATAGTAGATGGGGAAACAAGGTGTACTGAAAATGTTTTCTGAATTTTAATGAACTCTTAACAGTAACACTGGCGTGGAATTCAGGGTACCAATTTTCTTGAATGTGTTGTTATTTTCTTGACAGTAATTGTAGGTGTTATTGTAAAACTCAAACACAAAATACGGCCAAGTATTTAAGAGCGATAAAACACTGCCTTTCTTTCTGTTCTCACCTCCTGCACCTTTGGAAATTAACTCAAATAAGCTGTTCTAAAGTTGCTCCCCAAACATGGCATCGCTAAAACAACAGCCCACAGACACGCCTACCTTGAACCAATTGGGGTCTAAATATTTTTTGCCCTATTAAGGTTAAGATTTTTGCAATTAATTTGATAGGATGCCAAAAAGCTCCCATGAGGTTTTAGGAGCACAGAAGCATATATGACCTCTTTCTTAACTAAGATAAACTCTATGATACAAATGTGTCTTTAAAATCTGCCCTTCCTGTCTAGATGAATGAAGTGAATCGCAACCATGACTGTTAAGTTAGAAAATCCAGGGCTGGACTTTTAGCACATTGCATTACTAAAAGTCCAGCCCTGGATTTTAAGAGATGTGATTTTTAGGTGAAAAAGAGTAATTCAATTAATAATTTCTATCCTGGGACTTTGTCATTCTAGTTCTAGAATCAAGATTGACAATAACTTGAATTATTTCCTACTTTCTACTTATTACACTTGACAATGATTTCTGTCTTGTCTTAATTTGACTAAAATAGCTACTTGCTTACTATAAGCATTAAAATAGTCTATGGGACCATAGTCACTTGGGATATAGAAAGTGAGAGAGTTGACTAAATATGAGTGTCATCAGCTGTGGTAAGCAATGTTATTGTCATGTATGATTTTAGCTGAGAGAAAGCATGTACAGGTTGAATAATAGTGGCCCAAGAATCGAACCCTGTGGGACTCCACCACATTATGGTGTTCTTACCAGACGTATAATCAAAAAGGGTATAATCTATGAAAAAGGGTTCGTCCTCGTGTGGAGTTTGTAGTACAGAAACACTGGTCTTACATGCCAGGAGAGAGACCTGGCTGGCACCCCAGTCAAACTAAAAAAGAGAAAAAATAAACTCAAACCATCACACTGGTCTCTCCCTATCAGACATGATCTGGACCAACTGAGGACAGTACCAGAAAACTCCATGTCTTTTTCAGACACAAGTATTTCATGGTGAACAGTATCAAAGGCTGCACCAAGCAAGTGACACCAGTGCACTATTGTGTAAAGGTGAATGCCATTATATTTCAGCTCTGAATAACGTTATTGATCTGTGATACAGAGAGAGAGAGGGAGAGAGAGACTAAAAGAGCAATGCTATGTAGTAATATAGCACTGACATCTGAAATCAATAAGTTAAAGATGAGATGACACACTCTGTTCCCTAGGATCGACACTCTAAACATATTGTATCTCACCACTCTCAGTATTTGAGGAGTTGTTGATCTGCCTGACAGGTACAAAAAAGGCCAATTTTCCAGTAGTCTTTCTTTGAGATGGGATAGCTTTGCAGGAAAGTCTAAAGAAAAACACATTTTGTATATTTACTGTGTATAAGAGCTGCTGACATGCCCAGTTGAGAATCCATGGGAGCTGTTTTCATTGACAACAGCAACAGCAGATAATGGAAAGTGAACCAGCATCTCCTGAGCATATTGCAGTTGCTAGGTTATTGTTATATGACTTGCTCCACGCATCCTCCTTTTTCTTGTTCCCACTATAATCCCTACCTTCTTCCATGTCCCTCCCATCCACTTTATGTGTTTCCTAATAGGTCATCTCACCCATTCCTCTTCGCTCACATCATCTGTACCCTCACACCTCATTCCCATACCCTCCATTTCTCACCATTCCTCCTGTTATTTGTTAATCTCTTACCGCCTCATCCTTTTTATTCCCCTCATCCGTTGCAAGCAGAGAAACATAATTGCACTGTTGGAATGCAGTTCCCTTCTCTTTGATTTCCCCCTGGGCTGAAAAGGTGTAGATGTATGTGCCAGGAAAAAACAACACTTTGTTGTTTGAGGTTCGATGGAAAGTAAATGTGTGAATTATAAACAGAAAAGGCACATTTTTAGAGGAAGCGGATGCATTTTGCCTTCGTTTGGTCAAGGTAATGCACTGTTTCTTACCAAAGCAGTAAAATATACACTTTATACAATAACATTTTATGCTGCTTTTCTATGTGTTAAATCTATTTTTAGGTCCTTTGAGTGCTGAAAATTGCAACATTTTTACCTTTTTTCACCAGTACACCAACTCTGATGCACAGCTTTTAGATACAACATTTCAATGCCTGCTGCTTCTTTTATTAGATCAAACCTCAGTTACTATCTAAATGAAATTAAAGAAGGAAAGCAGAGACTATTATCTCCATGAAATTTTATGCTTCCAGCTTTATTTGTTTAAATTAATGAGGTGTATATGTAGTACACCACATGATAAAACCATAACATCTTAATTAACATGTTTCAATAAAAATACAGTATACTAATCTGCTGATGGCAGTGCTTTAAGAAATGAAACTCATTTTTTCCTTATTACTAATATATTGTCATTTTACTCAGATCAGAAAACACAGTGCACAGACCAATAACATACTGTGTTTGAAGACCCCCTTAAGATATGTTTTAAGACATGTAAAAATACTCTACTGGAGATAATCACTTGTATCTGATATGAGTTTTCCACAAAAAAGTTAAATTACCTTGTTAAAAACCTTAAAATCTGCTTCCACTCTCTAACTGAAAAATCCAACCGTTGGCAAGATGTTTCACAGTTCAATGAAAAGTCCATTCTTAGTGGTATGTGCACTGGAGGCTACACTTTCATAAGTTGGAGATGTACTACGGTTGCCCACTCATGAGGTATCTAAATGAGAAAATTAATAAAAAGATGAATATAAATTAGGAGTTTTCATATCCTTTCAACATATCAGTAAAGTGAGCAGTGTAACATGCACATACGAACTAAAAGCAGCTATGGCAAATATACCTCTCAAAAGTATATTATGTAGCAGCAAACAGTGCAATTTTCTCACATAGTTTGTCAGCTCTCAGGTCAAAGACCCACCTGAGTATCATACATGAAATGAAGAATAATCCTTTTAGGGTCCTCCAATGTGAGCTGAATTATTTGGATCTACAATGCCATTGTTGCCTAGGAGGAACATTTGGTCCTCTACACTACATCAGATTATTTCGATGTGGTGGTCAAAGTAGAATGATTCCATTACTTCATGCTTAAAAAGGGCAGAAGTGCCTCTTAGGTCATTATAACTCAATGTGGCTTACGTTGCCTTGATGGAATATACCAGATATTAGGCCTGATACTACTTGACCTTTCTCAATATATATAGTGTACAATCTTCTGCATAGCTAACTCTTGAGACCTCGGAACTGTGTTTAACAGTGCACTTAAAACAATTTCTACTGGCATCTGGGATATATTATGAAACTACTCTATAATTTACTATATACACTGCCTTGAAGAGTGAATGTCACAACCATTACTGCATAGTCTAGCGTACACTTTAACAACAATGTTGGAAAATAGCAACTATGAGTAAAATTGCCTTGTGTGTAGAATGAAAGGTATATGCAATGTTCAGGTCAGGCAAGCTTGCACTGAAGTATTAGGTCTGGCACATTAATTTAGCTTGAGCGAATGTAAGGCTACACAATCTCCTCTGAAGTTGCTTCCAATGAAACCTGGGGGATTGTATTCCTCAAAGAATGGAGTGCCCATTCTCCTTTCCAATCTCTTCTGCAGTCATTTGGGGTATAAACAGATGTACAGTTGTCATAGTAGAAGCATTTCTGAAAGGTTGCTAAACCTCCTTTTGAGGCGGTGAAGCACATGGCCTTTGTAAAGGAGAATAATTCCTTTGCTGTCATCATTGAGCCACTACAGCCACAGTTTTGCAGGAAAAAGTCTGAATCCTATTTTGAGCAATGGTTGTTCAACAGCTCCACCATAATTGGATTCAAATATATGAGTGAAATTGACTGAACATGCCTCTGTGCTTCCCATTCTGTGGTTTCTTTGCTCAGTGTAAGCAAATGTGAACTGAGAGCTACCCTGACAGCCCATACACATCTGAGCATGGGAGATAGAGCTGTAACTACCAGCCTGTGCTCATAAGAAAAACAACAGTATGGGTCTAACATTCAAGCTGGCAAAAACAAACTATAGTTACATTTACACCATCTAGCGACCATAGTAAGGTGAGATAAGGATATGATAAAATAACTTTTGCCTTTTTAGGAGAAGGTGGGTAGCGTGGATGGCTGGATAGATAGATGGCAAAAAGCTGATGTTGCTGCAGGAGACCACCCTGTTCCCTTGTTCCCTTCCAACCACAACACTTAAAATCGTAACATTGTGGTGTGTAATGTTGTCATGATGACAGAGGTTGCATAAAGTATAAACCAAATGACCATTTTAACCCAAACCATGATCTTTTCCTAACCTTTCCTAACCAGACTGTAACCACAGCTTTACCTCACCATAAAACAACAACAAAACAACAAAACATAATTCATTTTTAACTGTGATGGTGTAAGGGTTTTGCAAATTGGCATATATGTGGTCTGGTCCTTGTCCATCCGATAGAGGGTGCTGAAAATACTTATATATGTTGGTTTTGGGAGTCCTTGGAAATAGACCTATTTTGTTTTTTTCAGTATGAGTCATGTTTGTATCTACTGTATCTTGGCACGGGTGTCATGTTTTGTCATGCAACAACTTATTACACAAAAGACACAGTAATTAGTAACAATTATAGATACTCTCCATGCTTTGTATTATATTGTACCTCTAAATCAGGACAAGCATTAGGTTACTGTTTTGGTCAGTCCTTCAGCAACTTTTATGACTCTTAACTGACTGTTGGATGTTGCTAAGAAAAATTATATCAGTAAGGATGGAGTTATATTTGATGCCATAATTTCTTCTTTTCTAGATAGAGGCTAGCTCTTTCCAGTGTTTGTGCTAAACTGGTGCCAGGCTAAACATGCAGGCTACTGGATGTCTATTGAATTTTGTGAAACCGCCCACAAATTTAGTTTGGAATAATAGAATGTTACTGGGATCAGTCACTGTATTGTTTTTGAATTTGACATAATAACACGTAATTTTACCCAATTTTGGTTTTTGTAGTTCATCGCGGTGACAATCACCATGACAACCTTCCCTTGAACCTTAACCATACTTTAACCATACTATTGTTGCCAGAGGCAAATATGACAGGAATAACCAATTAAAAACATGCAGTAAATGTACAACAGTGTTGTCACTGAAAAGAGTTTTGCAGAATCATCCAATATCATTTTTTCTGTTTTGGCAGTCAGGTTTCTGCAATAACGGAGCAAATTTTCTTTTAGTTCCAGCTGAGACATAGTGTAACATGGATGATTTACAGAATGCTTTGGACGGAGACAGAAATTGTTGCTGCTCACACTGTATAACTTGATTATGCTTTTTTTATACCACAATCTTCTCTGCATTGTGTTGTATCTTCGCAATATGGAGCTAGACGATGCTACTAATTTGCAGAACTTCCACCTGAGGCAATGAAAACACAAACAAGGTTGTAGCCTTGTGTTTGATTGGAGTGGAAAACCACACTCCTGACCCCTATAGAACACAGGTCTATGTAATTCAATGTGTAAAGAATTGGCACATTGTTCAACTGTTAATGTAATTGTTACAATTCCATTTTCACCTGAAATTTGACTGTAGGATTTTCTATAGCTTTTGTTAACAACGCTGGCATTGAAAAACATATTACTGGCCACAATGTCTTTTTTGAAAGACCTCTGTAGACCACAGTACTGAACATATTGCAACATGTGGTCTAATGGAGTGCATATGGTCTGACCTTGGCTAAATCAGCTTTCAATTTCTCTTAAGACCATGAAACAGTCTGGAACATTGTACCTTTTAATGCAATTTTCTACACACGTCCTATAAATGTCAGCTGTCATTTACAGTGGCAGAGTCAAGTCTTTTCTGTACACTACACATATAATCTGTTCCCCCCTCCAGTGAATTCACTAAACCCCAGAGAAAATGTTACAATATACCTTTATCGTAGATAAACTCTTCCATCTGGCTGTACAATACAACCCATTTTACAGAGATTGAGTGTAATTCTGGACATTTCAAATGTCATATAAACAAGCAGAACAAATGTTTTACAATGAGACCAAAAAACATAGGAGCAAATGTATAGCACACTTTGCTGGCTGTGAGTCATCACACTTGTATATTCACTTCAGCATTTGTTATGTCTCAAGGCATTATCACTGTATATTTGCCCATTTTCAAAATATCGGCAGACCTTAGTAAACATCTCTGTGTTGGGATTTGTTTTGGCACATAATAATTCACACCTCTATAAGTGATCTATATTTCTGACACTGTGGTAATGTGTTGAATCAGTTTTCTCCATAAGAACTGATGGAATAAATTACTATTTCATTGAGTGATTTGAGTGTTCAATTAAATTCAAAATAATAAAAAAGTGTTTATTATGTAGTGTTATCTATTAGCATAAAAATATGAATCTTAGTAAACAAATTCATGTCTCTCTTAGGATACATTTTTAATAACTTTGGCTAGCAAATGTTAGCATGCATAAACTAAAATGGCAAACATGGTTAACCAAAAATCAGCATGTTAGCGTTATTGTTGTGAGCATGCTTTGTTAATGCATAGTAGTTAGAAGATGTTACTGTGTTCATGGAGAAAGGGTGGATATGGATCACATTAAGTTAATCAATTATGCAATTACTTCTCTGTGTCCCAAGCGGATGTTAGAGATGATGTTTACTGGGTAAATGTTCTTGTATTCATCTGACTCAGAAAAAAGCAGTGCCATTGATTAGTCATCAATTGACTGTGTTAAAACATCACATGATCCACTGAAAAGGTCATTACCAGGTACACATTGTGTATATGTGCCCACACACACTAAATATCAATCCTATAGGCAGACATAATGTCGATATTAACACTTCTGCAAAACCCAAGATTATTTCAGAACACTGATTCATTATTTATTATGACAATGTCAGTGCATGGTAACTACAGTATGATTAGGGTAAAGCTAACCAAGACATAAAAATTAAGAAAATGTGTATACTTTAATAGAAAAGTCAGACAATATATGACCCAAGTGCAGCACTGTTGAATTGTGGAACTTCTGCTTTGATTTATTTTATGAATCAGTGGAACACAGCTGTTTCTTTCTTTCTTTAGTTTTTGGCTGGATTAGCAATAGACCAGCCCTATAACCCTGAATGTTTGTCCGTCACTGACTCACTAATTCACTTATTCACTAAGTGAAGTAACACCATTGGCCGGCTCACCCGATGTTGGAGTTTCCCCATTGACTTCTATTACATCCTCAGGGGGCTCACATTTACTGACCACATGGAGGCTTTGACACTGACAGGGGCACCAGTCTGTGGACATATTCAGACACAACAGATCAATATTCCCAGCCTGCATGCTAGGTAGCAGCTAGTTAGCTAGCACATGTAACATAGCATAGCAGTCTTATGCTGTGTGTTGCCTGTAGACTGTATAAAAAAGGTGTAGCTGCAGTGTTTCTGGGCAAGTGACAGGTGTGTTCACAGTGTTTAAATGCTGTCCACAACATGGACATAAAGTCACACAGCTGACAGACTGTTAGTCTAGCATGCTAATCCTATGTAAACATGGATGTCTGACATTTGTAGACAAAAACAGATAAAAGCAGTGGGAGATAAGTGACTTTTCTTTCAAATCAAACATCCCAAGATACGACTGTAATGTATTGTTCTTGCAACTACATTTATACCCTTTTTTGACTCAGTTGCTTAATGATAATGTGATATAAAACTACAGTACACTATAACAACAAATATTACTGGGACTATGACAGAAAATTGCAGATGGACATTTAATATTCAGGAATTAACATCATGGACACTACAAGTGACTATCCCTGTAACAAACTGGGCATTAGTTTGCATATTGACCATAAACAGTCCGGCCATACATTCAATTTTGACTTAATCTTCGTTTTTAAAGTTTATATAAGCAAATCTGTATGTTCCATATCAACAAGAGTAAAATAAAATGTTGACCTTGTAATTATGACTTCTGTATTTCATGATACTTACTTATTATCTCATAAATACAAGATAAGGTCTTTCCTAAAGGTTTTGCCTTTGGTGAATGCAATGCATTTTGGCACAATGCTATGCCCTCATTATGCAAAAAAAGGCTAAACCTCAGTATTTGCAATTAAATACAGCTCATTATCTAGATAGCGTCATGATGAAACATGCACTGTATATGTTGAATGCTAATATATGATGCAATCAAATACATTTTACCTGTGAAGAAACAAAACTGCTTCACATCTGATGATCTTAGCAGTTCTACAGAGATCAATAAATAGAAGTATGCATGACATATGTTACATTATTTTAATGTGTTGCTGTCCTTAAAACTGTCCTTGTAGTTTGTCCTTTCCAGATACTCATTAGCCTAAGTAAGTCTTTTAAAGCTACTGTAATATATGCTCACCTGTATGTGGACTATTTGTTCAAAGGGCCATTTGCCTGAGGAATCTGTCTCTGAGAAGTGATTAGCCACAGCATAATCATTTCACTTGACTCCATAGTATCAGTTGTGTAATGAAATTCAGAATTACTGGTATTACAGTTTACATTTAAAGGCAAACAACCTTCACCATATTCCATTTATTTAATTTTTCTCTGACAGTCTGTTTGCCAAGAAGTGCAAACAATCCCCCCTAACACAGATATGTTTGATGGTTCGTGCTGCATAAGTTTACTTCCCAAAGACCCCTGAGGGATAACAATGGGACCTGCCTCGGTAAACCAGGTCTGCCATGTGACATGAAAACGAGTGATGAAAATGAGTGAAAATGACACAAGCAAAAGCAAAAATATGGGTTTATGAATCAACTGTTTTTCCTTGTTGACAGTGGCACCACTACTTATTTTAGTATGTAGATAACACAGACACCATGAGGAAAGCTATCACTGTCTACATATGAAGTAAGATATTATAAGGATATTTATAGAATAATTAACAGTGCCATTTTCCATTAGGATTTATTCATCATGCGTTTAAATAGACTTTCTAATCATCGATGATTAGAAATCTGCCCCAAATCAAATAATAGTAAGAATAAATACACTTATATCACCTATGATATCCTGTGCTATTGTTTTATTCAGCAGCAATAATGAGAGAGAGAAAAAAGGAGGAAACAATGCACACCGGTTTAAATCTGTTCCACTGTGAAAATACTTAAAGAGAGAAAAGAAATACAGGTGGGGACTGAGAATCCCAAATATGGTAAACCCTAATGACCAACAACAGAGAACATGAGTGGAGACATTTCTGTGTTCTATGCAGTCTACATATCATATAAATACACAGTGCTTTTGACACTTTCTGGAAGGAGTGTTTATTTCGGGGTGACAGGTAATATTAATATATGTAAATCTGCCGTTCAAAGCATGATGGAAAACGCCAAGAAGGGGAAAATATATTTAGGAATAAATAAAAATAGATAATGTCAATTTTATTCACTCCGGTTAGAGGGTAAACAATAACTGCACTTCATGAAGCTCCATTGGGAAGGCATTCATTTTGGTGACGCATCACAAAACACCAGCAGCTTTTTTGCCTTTTCCCTCATTAAATCTGCAATGCAGAGTCATGTTACGTCAACCCAGCCATCCACCCACACAAACTCAGCATGGCACACACCCTTACACACACTCAGAATACTCCGAACACTGGTGAGTGGTCAGTTAAGGTGTTAGGGTGTTTTCAGTGGCTGAAGACTACCTTGGCCTAAGGCCTGCAGATTGTACCAAGTCAATGTGGAAGACATCCACTGTGTGTATGAGTGTAAAGCCAAGCAATATATTGATGATTTTGCTATTCTTATAACGTCAAGGTATTACACCCCATAACATTATACAACATCTTATGTGTGATCATGGTATGAAGGATGGTGGTAAGACACCTAAGCCAGTGGGGTTCATCATCTGGGGACAGTGTCCAATTTCATGGTAATATGGCCATTAATTGATAAGCTGGCTGGACTCAAGGAAAGGTCATAATATCAACCAATGTTAAAAAAATATGTGCACTTTTTTTCTTTTTAAGAGAGAGGGACACAACATGATATGGTTCATCATCTAGATTACACTACTAGACACTACATCTTGCCATGGTTGCCCATTGAAGCTTGTAGTCTAAATTCCCTGTCATTTCACAACACTGACAGGACTGCCCATATTGTAATGAACCTCTTAAACCAAAGACAGCTTTAAAGGTGCTATATGTTAAAGTAGTCTCTGCCCGGTCTGTCTTGTAATACCAATTTGTACCTCAAGACGCGATAATGACACTGTAGTGTCGAGTCTGCCCTCAGTCTAACATGAGAGGATGAACAAGTGAATCTGTGCTGTGGAGTTGTTGAGATACTATAATGCAAAGTCACATACTGAGCAATTTGGGATTAAGCATGTAGGCCACTTAATTATGTAAATCAATACAATGTTTGTACATATACAGAGATATTTGTGCGTGGGTCTGTTAGTGTCCCACATCAGCTGTCACTCTATGATTAAATGATGCTTGGTAATGTTGTCTGTCAAAATAATTCATTCCTTATTGAACCAGGACTAGGAAATAAACAGCAGGTACTATTAAAATAGTCTGGTTCAGTGCAGGTGCTTTTACCTCTATTCCTAGGATTCAGATGGCCTCAAAAAATGTGTTCATACACTCTTCAGAGAATCCCCCAATATGAGTCAAAAAAGGAACGGAGATAACTTCAACTACTGTTCTTTAGGTGAATACATGTGTCACACCGCGGTGAGGTTTGTCTCGTCCTGGGGTTTTGTCTTGTGACTTCCTGTTTTATTTTGAAAATTAACTCTCCTCTCGTTTGAGGTCACTTGCCCTTCCTCATGTGTCACCGGTCTGATTGTCTTCCCTGATTCCTGATTGTGTCCACCTGTTCCCCATTACCCTCATGTGTTTTATAGTCTGCGTCTTCCTTTGTCTTGTGCCAGAGTGTCTCATCCTGTCGTGCACCCCAGCCAGTCTCCACAGCCCATGTTATTTCTCAGCCTTGTTATTTTCACGTCAAGTAAGCCTGTATTCTTTGCCTCCTTCGCGAGTGATCTTTTGTTTGTATTTTTTCATAGATTAAGTGTAGTAGTCAGTTTAGTTCCTTAGTTTTGTAGAGCCTCCTTACGAGTGATCTTTTCTTATTTTTTTCATAGATTAAACGTAGTAGTCAGTTTAGTTTCTTAGCGTTTTGTAGAGCCTCCGATTTTCTGTTTTATTTTCTCTTTTGTGAACGGAGTTTGGTTCCTCCAGTGTTTTGTTTTCCTAGTTGTAGCTTTTTCGTTTACCTCCTAGTGGAGTGATTTTCTGTTGTTTTAGTCCTTAGTTTTTTAGGCTTTTTCCCTCCTCGTTAGGAGTGGTTTTGTTTATTAGTATATTTTCTCCCTGTTTATTTTTTTTCTCCCTAGATTCCAGCCTTGATAGAATAAAGTTTTTATAGCCTGATATTTTGTCTTTCTCTGTCAAGAAGGTAGGAATCAATAAAAGTCTGCCTAAACAGTCTCTGCAACCTCTGCATCTGAGTCCTCATTTTGTCCAGGTCTGACAACATGCATTACAGGTACACCATTAAAGATGGATTGTTCCAGTTATAACTCAGTACTCTAAAATCCAGGATGGGCACTCCCATCTAGGTTTTTGGACAGAGGTAATTTCGTGGTTGTACATGGAGCGGTTTTGGAACTTTTGGAAGAAGGTTCTATGAGGAACTTACTGCAAAAAGTTCAACTAAAGCTAAATGTATTGTGTTACTGCTGTACATTGATGTGAATTATGTAATGTAGAGGTATTTGGAATCCTTATATCTAAATGCCTATATATATGTATGCGTGTGTGTGTGTGTGTGTGTGTGTTATTTGTCAGAACCTTCTAAAATTACCCTGAAACCCTTCCAAAGGCAACTCATATTAGTCTTCTAATCTGCCACCATTAAGGCTTGGTTATATTTAGGCAAGTAAAACTACTTGCATAAAGGATTAGCTCTCCATTTTGAAAGATATGGAAATATGCTTATAGCCAGAGGTGATTATCTTAGCTTAGCATGATGTCTGGAAGCAGATGGATTTGCAAGCCTAACTATCCAAAGTTGAAAAATCCTCAATGATTAAGGATTAAACACACAAGATATAATATTTTATTCCCATTACTCCTTAGAAGTACTGGTAAGTAAATAGCTTTAACTTTTGACAGAGCAAGGTTAGCTATACCCCCTTATCTCTAGCTCATTTTGCTAACTAAGCTAAGCTAAGCACCTTCTGGCTAAAGGTTTTTACTTACGGGATAGAAAAGAGTATTTATCTTCTGATCTAATTCTTGGCAAGAAAGTGAATAAGCAAACATGTTGAACTAGTCCTTTAAGGTTAGATAGCACGACAGATATGAAGTTGATAATCCCAAATGGAAAAAGTGTTGCAGCATAAATCAACATGCAAAAACAGTGACAAATACACATTTATACAATTTAAGGGAAATTACATCAAACTAAATAGAATAGAAACTACAGATATGACCATAACTATAATACTATATTGTGAGTATATGCTGTTGAACATGTAATACAGTATAATATAATATACTGTACATTAGTGCAAGTCAAGTAGATATTACTAAGTGCTTGGGATGGATTGCCTTCAGCATTATTGTTAGCAGGAGACAGAATACAAACCAAAGCCTCCAGAGTTAAAGGAACACATTCTTTACCATCAACACAAAACACTTTTCTACATCTTTCAATGCTTCCACCTTTGATTCTTACAGAGGACAGTCATAATTTACTTACAGACAAAATGAAAACATTGGATGTTTTAGGCAGTTGAATAAATACTTGCTTTCATTGTGCTGGTGAGGACAGTCTTTTATTCTGTAGCCTATTTAAACTGAATAAAGGTGTCTATAATTCTGGATAACTGGAGTAAGGGAATAAATTCACAACAAAGCATCTAAGTGTTTATTTGTGTGTGTACACATGTATACACACACATACGCACACACATATGCAAATACAGTCTTGCATCAGACACGGACTCCTCTGCTGGTATCATTCCCTTGGCATGGCTTACTTCATTAATATCCTGACATGCTTCTTGTTCCCAAATCACATGCAGTTCAGCAAGCTTATTTTAAATATTTGAAATATAAAATTAAATTTGTAAGAGGCATATTGTCTCATTTTATTCTGCATACTTTTTTTTTTGTCTATTTGTTGTTTGTGTTGGGAGGGTGTTTTGCTGGTCGTCACATAGTTTGATTTAAACTCTGCAGAGGATGCTAAAATGGGGTCTGTCAGGCGAAATAATCCCTTCCAGCTTTCATCTTTCATGCCATTTTTTTTCCCTTCACTTTTTCACAGTATGTGTGTTTTGCCATTTGTTTTGTAACTGAGGAATACAGTATGTCCTCACATGCCCCTATCCTGACAGAGTGTTTTGGTTGACTGGTTTTCTTACAGTTGTATACCTCTCTGTGTGAGAAATGTGCAGAAAATACGTGTCTTATTGTATTACTCTCCACAGGCTCGGAAGGGAATAGCATTAACGTATAACAAAATATTGGTGAAATGAACTAGTTTGGCGGCAGATAATGTGTTATATAGAGGCTGCACTTCGGTGCCCCGTGTACTCGCATTATACGGATATACGCGGCGCTCCACTGGAGCTAATTTTGTCCGAATGACTCCAAATGACACCAAAGTTGTCTGGGTGAGTAAATGGTCGTATTTTATGCAGAAATAAGGTCCAGGTTGTAAAAAATGGTAATTATCCTTTAAGTATTTATTATTAGTTTTTTCCTGACTGACAAATTGCTGTGACTTGTGAAAAATAAGACAAAAATGACAGGGACAAGGATAGTGTTTGCTTTATGCTGGGACCTACTGGCTTTGCTGGCAAAACAACTCGATTGGGCCAATTAGGATTCTGTGTAACTGCAAAACTAAAACAAAGAAAGAAAGAAAGAATGAAAATAAATAGTTGACAGGTCTGGTGTGGGCTGGTTGGAACTGTTGATATATATATCATAAAACGATAGGAGATAATGCAACATTCCAGCTACAAGGACAACAAGTGTATTAAATTGAGTCACTGGCTTTAGTAGATTCACAACAGTCAAGATATGGCTGAAATTGGTGCTGAGCATTTTACCTAGAGGTTGATCGATGCAAACCATTTCAACCAGCAAGGCTCCATAGTAACGTTTTTCAATGAATAACCCTAATTCCCTTCTGTGGATATGATAGTTATATCAGAACCACTCACTGTTTTTAACATATATTTCACTGCCAGCACAATATTTAAAAATCTCTCCATGTGTCAGTGTTTTGATTACAATACATCAAATTGTTTTTATTATACTACTGTTTTTTTGTTAACTGTATCCTAGAACACGGCATACCTGGCTGAGACTACCATGTTTTAGGCTTAGAAATAAAATGGGAAATAGGTGAGCAAAAATAGCTTTGGGATCAAGAGGTTAACTGGCTAAATTGACCATCGGCCCTGTTGCCCCAGAAAATGAATATCCAGGGTTAAGAATATAGTTTCGGAGGGCCCTCACAAAAAGTGTTGCAAATATGTAGTTGTGTGTATGTGTATTTTCATGAGTCAACACACTCACTGTCTGGATGTGGAGCTTATGTCTGCATGTCTGCATTTTTATACATGAGAGAAAAAGAATATCTCACTGTTGGGTTCCTGAATGCGGGCAGTGTTCATGTGGACAAACGGCCCTGCATTATTTTTGAATAGACATCTGCTTTCAGCTTTCTCTTGATGTACCTGCTAAATAAATAAAGATAAAGTATGTCTGCTTGAAAACAAACATTGTGGGAAAGAAAGGTGGAAGAATAGAGGTATTGGGTGGTACAGGGATAAAGAGATGTTGAACAGACGGAAAGCAGGAGCACGGAAGACTTGTATTTGTGTTTTAAAAGTGAGGACGAAACAAGTAAAGCGAATCAGTGGATGGAGAGGTGAAGGATTCAAGAGACGAGGAGTAAAAGGTGTAAAAAGCATTTCAACCTATTAGATTTGAATTGTGGAGCCGATGACTAGCATAAACCCGCCCCTGCTGCTGTAGAGGTATAAATACATTCAGCACACACTACTACTACTACAGTCTACAGTTAGCCAGTTAGCTGAGCTAGCTGCCGAGCTAGCAGCTGAGTTAGCAGCAGAAAGCTCTCAGACGTAGCGTCCATGTTTCTGGTAGAGGTGATGACTTTGATTGACAGGTGACACTTGGTAGGGGGCGGGCACTCCCACAGCGTTTGGGAGCAGAGAAAGAGACTTTAAGAGAGTTTTACATAACTTTGAAGCCTAATTTAATATATTTGGCTTTTTTTTTTTAAATATTCAAATTTGGCAGGGTGGTTAACAACACATTTTTCTGTGGTATGTCAAACTCAAAACACATATTTATTCTTACTTTACACAGACTTTAACCCTGCTGACATCACCATAGTTATTTTTTCAGTCTTGACAAAGCTCAGAAGACATGTAACAATTTTTTGTAGTTACTCTACTAACTACAATCTGCTGTACACTGTACCTGAATTATTTTTTGAATATGAACATAATGTCTGAAAACACAAATGTATTCTTTATTGTTATAGGACTCAGAAGGTTCATAGGCATGGAACCTTTCCTGAGCATAGCTGGCAAAATGGTACATACAATTAATGAGCATTTCTGATGGTAATGGCGCTTATGATGCTTGGGAAATGTATACCATAGCCATAAGGAAAGTATCCATCCCAAAAAAGTGTCTTTGAACGACACTGAATCCCTTTAAGCTGCAGGGCTGCTGATCTGTAGCTGACTGTGACCTTTGACCTCTGAACAACAGAGAAAGAGACCGCAGAAGAAAATCAGAAGAATATGACAGGATCTGCTGGTGTTGACATTCGAGAGGAACAGAAGGGTAGATAAAGGTTTTTTTCGGTTGTATTGGTGCAACTTGGCTGCTGTGTAAGGCAACGTTCCTGTGCTTTTATTTCTGCCTTTCATTTATCTGTCTTTGTGAGTGTGTGTGGGGGGGTCATATGAGAAGAAGGGATTTTTGGTTTAGTTGTTGTCTATTGTTCTGTTTGCCAAAGCTAGTTTTCAGCAAAGCATTGATACCATTAGATATGCGGTTGGAAATAGATAGGTGGGTAGATAGAGGAAGACAGACAGCTGGCAACACAAGAACTGACTACAGAGAAGCAGAAAGTGTATAATGCTAGTGCACTGCAAAAGCCTCTTTTATCTACAGAAACTTTATAGAATTACAGAAAAATGACCATTTCCCTCACTGACACGTCTGCAATGGTGGTATTTTCCGAATCATTACCACAGGCTTGGCTTGAATCATTTTCTATACATGTGAGGGGCTGCGTTTCCTTTCATTTCCTATTTCATTTCAGTCCGGAGGAAATAAAAAACCAATGGCACAAGGTTTCAAGACACCATAGATAAAGTAGTATAGTAGTGTCTGTTGGTGTATTTGAACTACATTTCGCTATTCTGTTTTATTTTCTTCTGTGTGACTCTTTCTTTCCACAGGGTCTGAAGTAAAAAGAGATGTGGGGAAGTAGGGATTGATGGAGGGGATTTGACAAAAGTAGAATATTTTGGTTGTTGCTTTCCACCCAGCTATTTGGGACTTAAGAAAGTTGCTACACACTTGTAACTCAGATAAAACACCTTCATTAAAACTGACACTTTGATGAGAACGGTGCCTCCTTGAGGGTGACACAGCTGGGGAAAGGTGGCTTGCTGCCAATGGAGGTTTATTCTTTATCAGATGTGTAGCTGAACCAAGGCTGCATGCGACAAGGTTATTGGTTAAAAATATACGTATAGCCTAAACAATGGTCTGTGGCTGCATCACAGGAGCAAGTCTCAAACTAATTAAACACACTATGCAATTGCTCTATAAATTCCAGAGCCTAATCAATGCTTGATTTTTGAGGCTAATACCCATATTATAAGTTAAAAGTTTAAAATAAGTCAAATTAAATATTGTATAATTTTTTGGCCTCAGGCACAGAAAAAGCACTCCATCCATCTATCAGCAGCCATCTCCAATAACATCTGGAGTTGCATATTGAATACATGTTTGTAGCTCATGTATGATCCATATGGTAACACATACTTTGTAACTGTTCTTTACTTTTTTTGATTACTTGCACACAATCTTATATTTATTTTGAGTCTGTATTTCAAGAACTTTGTACATTAAAAAAACAAACCCATACCATGTTCTTTTCTGCTTCTCACACCCAAATTAATGAAATTCAACATTAAACATTGATTTCATATCACTTGTCAATGAGTGCAGGCAATGAAATACACATTTCCATGTCTGTAACAATGCACTACTGGAATATCTCTGTATGATTTACTGTTAAAAAAAAAAGAAATGAAAAAAAAGTCTAAAAATCCTTTATGCAGTACCTCAGTTCAACCTGTCTAAAACAGGCCATTTCCATCCCTGTCTCTTTAAGGCCCCTCTCCTAATGAGCGCATTTTGTTCTGATTGGCCAGCTCTTGGAAGCTGACCTTCCACAGACAACTGCCAGCTGTCAGGGCTGCAAAAACAAACCTCGAAACAAACTGTAGTCAAATATAATTACAGCTCACATTCATCCACGCATGTTTAGTCTGAAATCTGGTCAATCTGATGAAAACAACAAATGGAAAAATTTAGCAGCCAAGACTCCAGAATCTGCAAGGTAGAAATGTTGCAAATGGATTGCTCAGAACAAGTTGAAGCCTTGGCTTTTGACTTTCAAAGAGCATTTCTTGGAACGTAAACCTCAAGTTTTCTACTTTGACCATTGTTAGATAGATATCCAACATCATAACACTATATACATAACAGAAAACTACAAAAAGCATAATATATCATCTTTAAAAAGTGAAGTTCAGAGTGAGTACCTCTACTTGAGCTGGTGTGGCAAAAAAAACAAAAAACATTTTTTGTTAAACCTCATGTACAAAGTATATTCAAATGAGTTTAACCTCCTAACATGTCCATTTTCCATTGTGGTTGTTCTGTATGTCTTCTAGTTGTACACAAAAAACAGCATGATCACTGAGTGATTACTGCAGTCCAACCAGCTGCAGACTAAAATTCTGAAATTTTGGTGGCCTGAATAAAAAGTTTCCTGTTAGTTAGTTGTTGGTTTTACTTGGAAACCTTATTCAGCTTATGAAGGCATGACAGCGCCATGGTTCTTGGCTTATATGTTGCTCATTTGGCATTTCTTTTTTTCTCCATTTAAGTGTCAGGTTAACCTTCTGTTGCTTACAATAGGGGCTCAGAAAGGTGATGAAAAGCAAAAATGAAAATGAAAAAATATTCATTGCTTGAAAGGAGATGTGTATTCATCTCACTGCATTGTTTGGCTAGCGTCTCAATCCAGCACAATATAATTACATTTTTACATAAGCTTCACGTGGTGCTGATAAAAGGACACTGTTATGCTTTGGATTATTTCCCTCTGTGTATGTGCTGCGAGATCAAAACATGTTTATCATATGAAATGTTTCATTCTTTAACACTATACACCTGTAATTGGAAAAAAGACATGTGACCTGTTTGTCAATACTAAAGCCATTCTAATGCACCTGCCTCATAATAGTTCCCTATTATATACTTTAACAGTTTAAGGTAATGAGTAATTTCAATTCAAGCAGAATAAACACCTGACCCATTTTTCACATGATGAATCATTTTTTAAAGTGGTGAGGTTTTTATTATCATCAATAAACACATGACACATTGCTTGGATTAATATATTGTTGATACAATTCCATTTGAATGACTCATATTTGGCTAGTAATGGTCTATAATATGAATTGTGGTGATCCAAAATCACATGTACATTGGACCTTTCATTACTGACAACGACCTCACATCACTTTATATTCTAGATACTACCTGCTACACAAGTACAAGGGTTTTAGAAGAAGTGCTTTCATCGATGTTACTGCCAGAGACACCTCTGTAGTAGAGTGGGCCACCTATGGATATCTGCTGCTGGGGGTTAGATAAGTAAAATGTGTACAAGAGTGTAATTGTGCCCTTGGTGGAGAGATACTTTATGTTTTATACAAAGGCACCTATTTCACTTTGGAGTTATATCAGGGACAAATCCAGGCTTGGAGCATTCATAATAATGTGCATAGCATCCACTATCTAATTATCCTGGAGGATGCAGAAACCTTTACTTATTTATCTTTATCTCAACATCACAGATTAGACTATCCAATTAAATACTATGGAACAGCCTTTTCATTTTCACAGATTTAAAGTGGATAGAAATGAGTATAAACCAAATTTATATTTCTTTTGCTTCATTGTGCAGCTGTTTTGACCCCCACCCAACAGTCAATACTTCCCTCCAATACCGAGCTACCCATTAGTCCATGAACCAAAACATTATCTTCATCAACATGCCAGAAAAACCTGCAGGGCTTAATGAAGTCAAACCTATTATCTGCTTTAACCCTTCCACCATTCTTTTGTAGTTGCATAAGGGCTCAATTTGTTATAAATAATAAACAAAAAACCCAACTTTGTTCACCCTTTTACAGGTTTCCTCCAGGTCAGAACAGAAGTCAGTGTGAGTTCACCATTCTTTATCAAGATAATACTGGCTGACTATTATTTTCTTTCATTCAGGGCAAGATGGCTTGGCTAAAACTTACCCCCTGCCTTTGTCTACACTGAGACTAAATAAAATGTGGATAATACACATACATTGTTTATAATATTAACATGCCATTACGTCTTGGTGGCTAGGTATTGAAAATTGTAACTTCTGACACAGCCAATTTTGGAGCAAATCTATTGTGTTTTGAACTTGCCATTTAAGAAGGCAACAACCAGCTTCACACAATATAGTTTACAGTCCCATTAAAAGGTAAAGAAATGTAAAGGTGAGTAAAAACATGAAAGGAAGTGTGAAAATTTGGTTTGCTTGAGGCTGTACTTAGGCACATCAGGGCTTTGAGATTAATGCTAATGTTAGCATACTAACATGCTTACAATAACAAAGCTCAAACATGCTAGCAAGTAAAATGTCTTCCATGTGTCCATCTTATTTGAGCATATAATATATGACGTTGATAGGAATATCATTAGTTTGGGGCATTACCAAAGTTATCAAGAACATACTAGAGATAGAGAAGTGTGGATAAACCATCAGAATGACACTACCATCCATAGAGCCAAGCCGCTACATTGGGTGCAGATTAAATGGAGGTTTATCTGGTGCTATATTTCCATAATTGTGGTCAGAGGGATTGGACAGGATTATAACTGGAATGTAGGGAGATACAGTATGGTGTACTGGCTAAATCCAGCCTTGGTGAACGAAACTAATTCGTGGACAGGCATTCAATTTTCTTGGAGGGGTGGAGTGGTACAATGATTTTTAAACATAGTGTAACCAATTTTAGACTTGTAAAAGTGAATTACAGTGTAATAACAACTTGGAATAGCTAGAAGACCTGGACCAGAATCAGAAAACACTAAATTCGACAGGAGCCACGGTACTGAGCAACAATAATGAGGCAGACACAAGTATAACAGTTGAGTAGCCACTCGTATATTGTTTACAGTGGACCAAATGGTTTGTACAGAATGCCAAATTGTAACCCAACCAGTTGAAAAATAAAGTAGTGTGCACACTATAAAGAAAAAGAAGTGTCCGTTGGGGCCCTTAAATAAAAAAGGAGTTGTTGCAGGTCTTATTGTTGTAGAGTTTTTACAAGTTCACCTGATTCCAAGGATTCCTTGTAGTGAAATGTAAGTGTATCATGTGTGAATGAGTGTGTGCGTGGATATCTCCTGGTGCTGATCTTTCTTCAGGGTAGTTGGCTCGCCATCTGTTACAGCAGGAAGTTGTAGTGAAGCTCCGACTTTTCAGTCCTCCTAAAAACCTAACCTGTAGACAGGTTCACACAATACATTCAACACTATCCATTCTTAGATGCATCACTAAGGATATTAAATGTCAAAAGATGTAACCCATTACATCTAACTATGACATAAATATTCATCTCTATTCAAATCTCAAATCTCCATCTTTTGTTTCTTTCTGTTGTACAACATTAAGTCTAAAGTGTATCATTTCTGAGAACTAAACATTAAAGTGCTCATACATTTACCTGTTCATGTAAACAGTTTCAATAATACTTATGGTAAGTAACCAATAACATTCGAAATACAATTTATCATAAACATATCAGAATCATATGCAAATAACAACAATATATATTGTGTTAAACTCAGAGGTATTAAGAAGTGTGCTTAATTTACTTACACTATAGGCCTATTCATGTTAGAAATCTGCACCAAAAATTATCCTCTAGTTGCTTTAAACTCAATTGAAATAACAAATACCTTCAAAAAATTGCATAGAATACAATAAAATATAGTTTTACATCCATCACAACATATGAAATTACTCTTTTATCCCTTTAAATTGGCATAAGGAAAATAAAACACTTCCCCTTTAATTGTATACACATCAGGAAAAATAATAAACTCAATGTGCATATGTTCAGAAGTATTTTACCCGTATTCATTTCAATTCGCTCTGAAAAGCTTATTACCACTGCTTTATTTCAGCACACATATAAAACAAGGGGAGAATAGCACCAGAGCAGCTAAAAAGCACATTTCTCACCGTTGCTCTGTGTATCGCGGCGGAGCACGCCGATATTGGACCTCGCAGCAGCTTTTCGGATGAAAAGCAAGCAGTTAGCCTGTTAAGCAGAGAGCTAGTATTAGCATGGACGACGACGGCAAGCGTCAACAAGCTGTAATTTTCATTGGACAATTGGCTCGTCTTACCGACGGAACTCTCCTTCATTCAGTCACTCGGCTCCGGACCTCCACTGGGTAAGTGCTCCGACTCTCTCTTTTTTTCCTTTTTCACAGGTAAACTCCGGGTTTTTCTCCTGTTTTTTTTTCTCTTTCTCGTAGCATGCAGCTGCCCTCGCTTCTCTGGCGGGAATCGGAAGGGACCAGAAGAGCAGCGCGGCCGCACTTCCTCTCAGAGCCGACAGGCTGAGCGTGGCCTGCGTAGCCTCTGATTGGCTGCTGAGAACTAGGTACCCCACGCGGGACCATGCGAGTTGAGCAGTGCATTCAAATGCAGTAGGAAAACTGAGACTTTGGCGATGCAAAATAAATAAAGATATAGAAAGTAAACAATCTCTTTTCTTTTATTGTATTGAGTTAACTGTGCTTCTTTTACACCTGGTTACAATAGCATGAGAAAAATCAGTAACAGTAAGCCATTACTTTTCACTTTTTGAAGGATATTTCACCCCAAAAAAGCTTATTAATTCCATTCCTTGTCAGTTCACAGAATTGTTTTGTGGCAGTCAAATATCTCGGTTAAGTAGATTCATTTCTTTGTATAAGCTAACCGCCCCTAGTTAATGAGGGTTTCTGTAATGCAGCGGTATAGCAGACATGAGTAACATCTGGAACAACAACAATTGGAACACTGTGGGCCCTGTGGCTTCAGCCTATGGCACAGTTACCGCTATTTGGTTCAATGACACGATGTATGCAACAGAACAGCTGTATTAAAACAAGCTACTTTGCCATAGCCCTACTATAGGCTACTTACAAAACATTATAAACAAACACAAATAATAAAGACTTCATCTACTCGCTGTCAGACTAATTAGGCCAAAGGCTCCCATGCTTTGACGTTTGTAGAGCAACATGGAAGTTATGCAATACAGTAGGTAAGATATATTCAAACTCTACAGACATAGCAACATTGTAATAAAGATAGCCTAGTAGGCTATGTTCAGAAATACTAAAACAGTGATATACATGTAACAGTAAGGCTGTTGGGATGGTTCAACAGGGATGAAGGCTCATCCAGAATGGGCACAGGTGACTCAGAGGGCAAGCCCAGACCCACAGTATCCCTCCATGCCACTGGGTGTGGTTAAATCCCAGGTTTAGTACTCCAGTGATCCAATGAGTTCTGACACTACTGTGACTGTTGTGGATGAGAGCAGACAAAAAAGACAGAACCCCCCCCCCCCCTTAGGGATCAGTGAAGTATCACAGAAAGCTGGTGAGCATGACATTGAAACTGACACAAATTACTATCTCTGTGTTTATGATCTTTCACACTGGAAGGTTTGCAGGTATAACAATTTTACAGGCATACGTCAATTTGCAGTATAAATTCTTCTTTTGTGATACTCATATAATATTCCATTGGTGAGCAGCAAATTGTTTAATCTAGGTATTTATTTTCTATGTCTACCTGTTTTAAAGCTGCAGTATCAGAAAACCAGTAAGGAATTATCATATGAATACATTATCTTTTTGTTGTTTCATCATTCAGGTTCATTTAATCAAACATCAAAGGTCATCACTAGTACTTGATCAGCATTATTATACATATACATTGGCTGTCTTATGTTTTACAGTGTCCTCTCATAATGTAGTTTCCTAAAAATTGTATTATTGGATGATTCTGTAGTACATCCAAAACCAAACATGACAACAATCTTTCCCTGACCATTTGTTTCACATTTAGTCACCGGTGCACTTCCATTATTCAAGCTCCTGAAAACATATTTTTCTCGGTCACTCTTAAATTTCTATATTCACACTTCAAATTGGTGGATGATTCAAAATACTACAATACGCACTATCTTTCTGCTATGGAGACAAAAAAGACTAATCAGGGTGGTAATGAATTCAAAACGCTCCGTTGTTGCAGCTGAGATCAAAGCTTCACCGCCATTTGCTGAATTCATCCACTTCAAAAGTGAATTCGTTTTAACTGCAGATTGTGTTTTCGGTTTTCTAAACATTGTCATTTTTAGCTTCCACCCGCCATTAGATCCACATGAAAAATATTTTTAAGTCGGGTGATCGGGATGTTTGTTGTCAAAATGTACCTTGGGAGTCATAGTTAACCTCAGAGTTTGTGTGTTCACAGAATTGTGCCTTTCGATTTTTTGTTACCACAGAACAAGATATTTTCTAACAGCGTTTTCATGCCGACTCAATCCGTGGAAGTGCTCCGACTGCGAGTCATGTGGGGTGTATGGGAAAAAGGAATGGGATTGTTACTTCTGGAACAGGAATAAAGGTGGGTGAAACGGCAACTCTGTGCTCATTATTAAACAATCAACAATCAAAGGTAAAGTTTGGAGGGGAAAAAAACAAGTAAACAATAAAAAACATGCTTCCACCTTATTTATTAAGAGTTTAATGCTCAATAACTCAACGATGTGCTTCATCTGGAGTGTATGGGTGTGGTTTGATAAGATTTTGATGGACAGTGCCTTGGCAGCAGACAACCCCATTACTGTCATCAGATTTTGATTCTAATGTTGCTGAGTCCTGATTGGTGCTCTGTGACATCACTTTTTCCCTATTTAGCCCTGTCTGCTTCAAGCCAGTTAGGAGAGAAGATCACAGACAAAAAAAAACCCAGCACAGAAAGAGTTCTTTCATGTGGAAAGAAAAAAGTGTTCATGTCGGAGCTCGTCACTCTTAGTAAGACAAAATTTGTTTTCAGGGCCTATGAAAAAAACGCGAAGGCTGAAATGTCCTGACTTGAACTGTGGGTCAAACTCAAACAATGGTGAATTCCACATTACTCCTACCCCACACCTCACTTTCTGTTTAAAGTTTATCTTCCAGCCCAATCTGAGACAATCCTGGCATCAGAGCTACTTTCTTGGACTTCCTCCATAGCTTCAGGAGACATTATACAGTTGCATTAGTAGTTTTCACACTTATAAATCCTCCTACTAAATTTGGTGTGTAAGCTTCCGCTGTCATTTTTCCTGCAGTGACTCTTTGTCATATCTGTTGGTCAGTGCCTGTCAGTATTTTGCCAATACATGAGTGTTTGCAACAAAAACACCAGCCTATATTTCCACCTCAGTAATGTCAGCCTTCCCTGTGGATGGCTGGTCATGATGTTCTGTCAGCTGGGTGAATTATAGTCAATTGGTTGCATAATCAACCCACACATTCATCATAGATGCTGTTCCCCATGGCAACCCCGTTAAATAAATTAGTCCTTGACTCGTTCCTGCCTCACTCTGATTCCTGCATCGCTCTTTAATTCTCTCTGTCGCTTGATCCGTCCCTTTCACTGTCACTGCTGGTTCCTGTCCTTGTCCTCATCTGTCCCTCAGTCATTTTTATACACACAGTTTCACTCTTTCTATCTCTACCTCTCTCTGTCTTTGTCCTTTCTTGTCCATTTTCTGTGAGCTCCCCCGCTGTCTGCCTCTGGGTGTCCTGTGTCTTCCTCTATCTGTCTTTCTATCTGTCTAGACATCCTCCCACCTCACAACTACTCTATTCCCTCTCCCTTGTGTCCCCCCCCCCCACCCCCCACCTCCTCTTTTGCTCTTGTCTTTCTCCCTCTTTGTCACTTTCTCTGTCCTTTCATTCTGTTCCCTCCCTCCAGTCTCCAAACAGTAGAGGATCATACTGGGAGCTGGCAGCGTTGTCTAATGGAGACACATTAACACGATGTTATGCATGCTCTTAAGACATTAATTCAGGCTCCAGAGAGCAACAGAGTTCACTGGTGGCTTTGAGTTACTGCTCACACTCCCTCTGATTGCAGTAATCATACTAAAAGTTCAATCTGTTTCCAGTGCGGTTAAAGTCAAATTTTAGGATGCCATTTAAAGTTTGTAATACAGCGTCAAAAAGATCTTTTTCTCTCTTTTTGCTGAAGTACGGTTTCATTTATACATCAAAAATAGTAACTGCAAAGGTAGTTTTCATTGTTTTGTCTAATTGTAGCCAATTAAATGGAAAATTAAGAGGGTGAGCGTGCAAAATCTTTTTGTTTCACTACAGCTTCTTAAATTGCATGTTTTACATTTTGAGCCTGACTCGAGGCTAAATGCTAACATGTTGGCACCCTGCTTTAAAATGTAGGTTAATCTGATCAATGCTCCCCTGACTGCGAGCTGTAAAGGTACAATGCTGATGTTTAAACACCATATCTGGAGCTTTTGAAAAACTGTTCAACTAAGTACAATGAGATTTAATAGCCGATAAACTGCTAGTGAATACAGGGTCCATTCAAAGCCATACACACACACACACACACACACACACACACACACACAGTCTCCATCACTTCAAAGGACATGTCACTGACTTACCACAACCCCAATATACAGGAGACTTCGGAAGAAAGAAAGGAGAGAAAGAAATAGCCTGTATGCAAAGAAAGTGTTTAGTTTTAGCTCACAGATTGTAGTCTTCTCTTATCTGGATGGGAAAAGCATGGATTGTGTATTTGTGACTTAATCCTGTTTTTACACACATATCTATTTTCTTTCTTTCTATTAATGCAATAAATAATAATGGATACATGTTTTTCATTGTGTAAACCAAATCAAACCAAACCAAACCAATCCAAATGTATACTGGGTTTCTGGCTTTGGTCCATGTTCCATATCAATCCCTGTAAAATAAACCTTTTTCTATATCTCTATCTTTCCAGAGTTGTAAAATCCTGTGTCACAGTACTTTTAGCCTTCAAACTTGTGTATATATGACTCAAACTACATGGATAGTATTTATTTTCACCTGCACCTTCAACCACATTCACACCAACATAGCTGTTTGTATATGTGTTTTGGTCGTAACACTCGCTAATCCTTGATGTAACTTCCATTATCATGTGTGCATACATGTCAATAAAGCGCCTATTTTGAACCAAACAAGATAAAACTCAGGTCTACTGCTATTAGATCTGTCAGCTGCCTTTGATACAGTTAACCACCAAATCGTCCTCTCAAGACTCACTGAGCTTGGTATTCCAGGATCTGCCCTCTACTGTTTCATGCCCCTACCCTTCAGGGAGATCTTTTAGAGGAGGGATGTCCAAAGTATTCCATAAAGGGTCATGTGGCTGCAGGTTTTCATTCTAACCAAGCATGAGCACACCAGGCTTGACTCATTTAATCAACTGATCTCAGTCTTCAGACAGTTGATTGATCGAATCGAGACCAATCAAGACCACAGATTGGTTGGAACAAAAACTTGCAGGCACACAGCCCTTTCTGGAATACTTTGGACATGCCTGTTTTAGAGTATCTTAGAGGAAGAAGTGTCCAACCCACACAACTGATCCCAAAGGTCTTTGCTCAGCCCCCTTCTCTTCATCTCACATCTGCTCCCATGGTTTTTCATACCACTGCTATGCTGACGATACCCAACCCTTCCTATCGTTCTAGCTGGAAGACCACACAGTCTCGGCTCAGATCCCGTCATGCCTTGCTGGTATACCGGCATGGATGACAGAAGGCCATCTTCATCTTAACCTCTCTAGGACTGAGCTGGTCATCCCAACCAGTTCCTCTATACAACAGCAGATGTATATCCAACTCCAATCAACCAAACTCATGCCTACAAAAAGTCTGTCATGATTGATGACCAGCTAACCTTTAAGGTTTATGTGGCCTCAATTACTCAGTTGTGTTGATTTGCCCTGTACAACATCAGGAAGATCAAACATCAGGGCTTCAGTTTAAAGTTCTTCTTATAATATGACAGCAGCTTTTACGCCATAATATGTTTATTTTCAGAAACAGTTGATTACATATTGTATGCACGATTGGAAGGGCATTTCAAATGAGAGCATGTTAAAAATGTTATGTCCTGCTTCTGTCCTGCCTTTGTCTATGTGCATGAACATGACCTGCCTCAGCTTTCAGTAGAATCCACTACTTTTTTTATCACTTTGAGAAGCCAGTAGCCATAAAAAAAGAAAAGAAAAAAAGATGTATAACTGTACTGATACTACAGAGAATTATTCACCTTTTCCTTGAAACGAAATGTTTACCATTCACTTGAGAAAATTCAATTTCCCACAGCCATACATACATTTCAGCCGACACTGTATGATTTTATACACTTTATATGCATTAATGTGTTCATATTGGTACTCTTTATTATTTCATAGTTGCTACATTGGTAATACCCTTTTCATCTCTGTGTGCTGCTTGTCCCTGACTCAAGTTCCCAGAATCAAATTATTGTTCCTTATTGAATGCTGCTGGTCTCACCCACACAGCCACAGCTCACTGTAACTGGAAAAAAAAAATCATCATGTTTACCATGTCTGACCGCAGGGCCAACTGAAACCCATTCAACACCTATTGTATAGGTATCCTGGGTTTTACTGACATCATTGCCTCTGGTAAATGCAGCAGTACCGTTTTTGTAATTGTGTGTGGTGCATGTATAGTATTTGTGTTAAATACTATAAATGCACTGTGTGATTCTGTGACTTACTGACAAAGAGTGGCAGAGGTTACAATAATGGGGTTGTTTCCTCGCCCATAGGTTTGCCTATACAATGACATAGGTACAGGCATTCAGGGGCCTCTCAGTGGGATATAGACACAATGAGGCCACAGCCACAGGTCTTGGCTTCATGCAGTCCACAGTAGGAGTCAAAAGACCAAAAAATGAGTTATTTTTCAACAGATATGTCCATGAAAAAAAAGGTCGCTTCACTGAAAAAAGCCTGACCCACTGTATATACGGAACACGCACAGAAACTGCAGCGCAAGCGGTGAATAATGCCATTTGTTTATGGACAACTAAAATTGATAGCATAGTGTCATACACTGTTGGAAACCTCAGACTATTGGCTAAAAGGTTATCAACTTTATTTGACTGAAAATTTCCATTGGCTGGAACAGCTGTCAATCAAACCCACGTTGTCGTCGGTCACATGTCCTCATTGGCTTTGGAGGCATGTGCTGCATCATTCTAAGCACTGATTGGCTGGTGTGTGGTGTCGTATTAAACAGGAGGAGCTCATGGAGGTAAACAAAACAGTCACGTGTCCCACAGACGCACGTGCAGGTCAGGAAATGACGTAAAAAGGACGTATATGGTTTGTTCCGCGTGTGTTACATTACGTGTTGGACTAAATACATGGACATATTGAGGAAAGTATTTCGGTAAAATAGAAACAGGTTTCATATTTCACAAGAATGGATATTTGGCGAGCTGTACAGAAAGTGCTGAGTCATAAGATGATCGTTGTGGATAAAGGGAAGACTTTGAAGGTATGTAGGCATTAGCCTATAGCTGTTCTTACTTAGCTGAGTGGCTAGCCGAGCTAATCGCTAATACTATTAGGGCTGTGAGCAATCATATAATTCATGAGTGGTCTTGAATGAATCAGGAGAATCTAAGCTTTCTAACAATGTACGGCATGAATATATATGTTTAAGGGTTGGTGTTTAAAACATTTAGAAGAAATTGTGGCTACCTCCCAACTTCCGACCCGTCCCGTCCCGTAAGCGGAACAGCGTGTTTTAAGAGGTTTTATTTTTGTATTTCTGACACTTGGTTTTATCAGTTACAATAATAGTGTGCTCACCTAATGTTAAGATCTCAGAACGTGATGTCTTTACAACAAAATTCCGAATGGCTAGACATAAATGTTGATATTGGACAATAATACATGGATTACCTGGATTTAAACTTTTTTTAACCTCTAATACCATCATTTAAAAAAATTATTGTCTTTCCACAATATCTACGCTAGGTAGCCATGCAACAGTTAAGATTAGGGAGCGATTGTGGGTAAGGCAAACAAACCATGATTAAGGTAAGGCTACAAAACCTCTTGATTGAGGTTAAAGTATGGTTATGGTTAGGGAAAAGGTTTAAAAAAGCTAATTTGCAATAAATCAAATGCGCTACATGTCCTGGCCTCCACACCCTTACATTACATAGGGCACTCTACTTGATCAGCACTGAGCATCGGATGTAAATCATGATGTATATTATCCAGTCCAGTCCAACATGAACATGATCCCTGCAGGGGTGACCCACTTGGCTGGACTGCAATCGCAAGTGGTAAGACCCTAGGACAGTTTGATAAATTAGCTACTAAGTTAGTTGGAGGTAAAATTGAAAGTGAGTGCACCCATAATGTTGCTAGTAATTCTTCACTGCATATAGCAACTGTGTGCAAGCAGCTGTGGAAATATTGTAGGTTAAATTTGAATAAGGAAGCTCTGACAGATGTTTAAGACCTACAGTTTGGGTAAAAATTTCGCCATCTGCATTTGTCTCCTGCACCAAATAAATTTGGCTAAGCCAAGTTTCTTTCTCAGACCTTTTCGGCAATTTTGCCACACTGCATGAGCAAATTTACTTTTGTGAGTCCAATATCATAACCAACAGAATGATTGCCAAAGCTCTGACAGCTCTTTTAATAATGTACTCTAAAGAAAACTTGCTACTGGCTGACATAGAATCTCTTCATGGGGGCGAAATCAGCTTTCTTTGTGACTCACTTCATGAACTGTTGACTTTTAAAGACACGCTTCAATCCAATTCACATCCTATATTTTCTTTGAGTCTTCAGAACAACAAGACCCAGATTAAATCCCTCTTCTTTGGAACGTTGCCATACGCACTTTGGAGCCTCAGAGTGAGAAGTAGGCAAAAAGAAGGCCTTTTGGCTGCTAATCTTACCCAGCACGCCCCCCTTTAAAGCCGCAATGCATTTCTCTGTTGGCTGCCTTATTTGTTTCATCATTAAAACCCTCATTGGAAGGATTTGCTCCGTTTGGCTTGTCACTACAGAAAAGAAGCAGGGGTAGAGACGAGGAGGAGAAGGAGGAGGAGAGGGACGGTCAGTGTTTAGAAGACAGAGAGAAAGAAGAAGGGCAGATTTTGAAAGAGTTGGGGGAAATATATGCAAGGCCTCTTTTCAGCATCTTGAGCCGCATTGAAATTATGGAAGACCCTTTAAAAGAAAGGGAAAGTGGAAATGATGGGAGATGAAAAAGGGAAGAGATGAGGACGGGCTGGAGGGGAGGGGGCTCAGCCTTTAATAGAAAGGAGAGATCTTGGCAATTTTGAAAAGACAGGCATAAAAAAGAAGTTGGGACATCGTCAGCACCAGTCTGGACAGGAAAGATAATTGTCTGCTACAGAAATGTGATTTAGATTAAATTTCCTTTCCTTTTATTCTACCTTAAACTCCCTATTAAAGTCATATATTCTTTTTACTTCACTTCTCTTTTAATAATTTTATGAAGTGTCTTTTTTTTAAAAGAACATTCATTAGCCTGAACTGCTTCTTCCTCCTAAATCCTTCTGGAGTATCTTTCGATCTTCATTGAGTGAACGGAGCCTGTTAATGTGTCATCATTTGACCCAAAAGTATGACGTCATTGTCTAGGGGCTGTATATGGTGAGGAGACAAGGGTAGTGATTAGGGCTGTATATGAATAACCTCTTTAATCTGTCTCTGGCCTTATGGATGAAGGTCATGGGATGTGGTGGAAAGCTGCAGAAGTTTGTGAGCTTTACAAAGTAGTATTAACTCTAAACACCCCAAATGTCTTTTACCCTGAAATTTGATGACTTTTCCTAAAGTGGTCTAAAATTTGACTCGTATGTATTGAAATGTCTTTTAGTTAAATTAATATTTAATAGTTTTAATAAGATAGGAGTTATGAAGATTTCTCTTTATGATGTAGAAGTGAAGACTGATGGCTCTAATGGTTATACAATAAACCCCACAGCTCCATAAAGTTCTGCTCATTTTCACTTTACATTCAATACATTTCAATCATTATTGCTCTGTTATTTTTTAATGCCTTAGGTAAAATCAGGCGGGGAGTTCTGGTCCTCTGAAATGAGGCCAACGCGGAAGTAACTTAGAACTGCATTCTATCAAAAGTCCACCAGGGGGCGACCGTTTTGGTGTCAATACAAGTGTGTTTATGGTCTCAATCGCTAGTTTAAAGCCTTCTTCAATGCAGTATGATGTTCATTTGTGACATTTTGGCCTCCCTGATTTTATATTTGACGATAAAGCAGGGTATGCATTAGGGCGTAGCTACGTCTGATTGGCAGGTTGATTGACCAATGTCCTCGAGATCCAGCCCTCGCAACCTCCCCGCTCCACCCATCGCAATGCCTCATGCCCATGTAAGTTGAATCCGTGTTTTTATTTTTCCCAGCATGCACCTGAAATTTTCAAGATTGCGCTGCTCAGATTCGAAACTATTGGCTTCACAGATGTTACGTCCATTTCTTTTATACAGTCAATGGATAAAATAGGACATGATATTGTATGATAGTAACTGTTTTTTCTCCCAAAATCAGTGGTGTAAAAGCAAAAAAATGTAACTCTCTCTGCTCTCTGAAACATTCATCAAGGTTTAATCACATATTTATTAATCAGTCAGATTGACTATTGATACTTTCTAAACAGATTTGTGGCTCAAAATTTGTGACACTTTATGAGGGGATTATTGGATCAGGTCAAAATTGACTATAGAATATGAACACTATGTAAAGGTTAAACTTTGAGATTAGTCATAAGTCATAAGGTTCTGTCACACCAGCTTTTAAAATGGCAAAAATGTTGTAGAAAAAACAATTCCTTTCACTAAAACTACCTTGATCAATTCAGACAAGTCAATCTTTTGTGCGGTTCAGTTTTTATGAACTTTGATGGACAGATTTGTAACAATGACAATGCCCTGAGCTCCCTGACTGCTGGGATAGATAGAGTGACAACTTCCTGAAACTAAATGAGGACAAAATGGAAATGTTTTTGTTTGGTCCCAAAGCAAAAAGAAAGAGTACCTTACTACTGGGATTAAATCAGAGGTAACATGTTTGAGCATTATTCTTGATTCAGAGCTGAATTTGAATTCCCACTTAAAGAAGGCGACCAAAACAGTGTTGTATTACTTGAGAAATATTGCCAAAATACAAAATGTTAGAGAGAGCATATTATACTGGTTTAAGCTACACTTCATTTGCTCTTTTAGAATAGTTTAGGGTTCTTTAACTGGTTTTTAAAGCTCTAAATGGTTTGGGACTGCCATCACAATCCTCACAATCCTCACAATCCTTCACAAACTCTTGTATATATGTCTTATATTTATGTATATATTCATATATCATTTTTAAATACACACAATTATTTATATCTTAGAGTGGACACTTAGGCATTTGCTTAGTTTTTTGGGTTGTTTTTGTAATATTTTATCTTCTTTGTGTTGTTTGCTTTAATACATGAATATTATGTCTAAAGACTATGTACAGCTGTAAAAGAAAAAAGAAAGTAATTATGGTACTGTTGTTGATCAAATTAAATAAAAATGAAGTTAAAGAAAATATAGACACAATTATACACTCAAGAAAAAAGGAAGCGCAGTGGAATACTTTTTTAATTAGTGTCATTTTAACTTATTTATTATGTGCTTATTTGATGTTGTTTTATTGTATATAATTTGTATTTTTCTCTGTAAAGCACTTTGAGCTACATCCTTGTATAAAGTTATTACTATTATTACTTGCTTCACAATAGAAGGTTTTCAGGCAGTTATGAGTCAGTGAAAGCATCCAGATATATCTTTTGAGTAAACTACGTACTCATCGTCCCATTAGGAATCACACCGGCTCAGTGACAGTTACCGAGGTACGCTGTGTGTGAACTTTGTGTTTTGACTAGTAGTTTTGAAGGCTGTTTTGGATGCGTTCTACTAAAGTAAAGTCTCAGTAAATATTGCATGTATGGACTCACTTTGACTTCAGTGCATTTCACAACACGGTTAGTCGCCTTCTACTTTTAGAAAGCGTCACGACTGTACAGGAACTTTCTCAGGCTGTCATACCGCTGTCACAATGTTGGCAAAGTATCTGCAGTCTAATGTTAATCAAGCTATTACTCTCATGGTTGTGAGGAGGAAGGGAGATTTACAGCCAGAGATGTGTAACAAAAAAAAAAAAAAAAAGGAAGGACAGGTCTTAGAAGGAGGAGCATAGAAGAAATGATGAGAAAGGAAGTGACAGAAAGAGGGAGGAAAGGAGAGAGAGACAGAGAGAGTCACCATTCCCCCTAATGGAGCAAGCTTCTGCAATGCTTTTCCCCCTGATTACACTAATGACCAATTTAAAGCAGTTTAAGAGCCACTTTGGAGGCTCTCCGTCTCCTTCTTTGCTCTTCTTTTCCTCTTCTCTAACTCTCCTTCTCCTTTATTCCTCTTTCACTTCCCCCTTTTTCTCCTGTTTGTCTTCCCTCTTTCATCTTCATTCATCCTTCTCAATGTCGCAAGCTATATCTACCATTGTGTCTGTGCTTGCGTATGTGTGTGCGTGTCCTCCAGCTGCCCATTCATCTGTATTAAATATACAAAGTGAAGCAGAGAGAGAGAGAGAGAGAGAGAGAGGGTCACAGGAGATGTTACGCACAGAAGCATATGCAGCAGCAGGAGGCAGATTGGAGTTTACTAATCCAAACATTTCTCAGAGGCAGAAGATTGTGCGGATACAGAAGCGATCCAACTGGTGGAGTATAGACTTTAAGGGGCAGCGCTGAAGAATCGCAGTGTTTCCTGTTCTTTGAAATTCAGCTATTCAGTAACCTCGCCTAAAGCTTTTTTCCTAAAGTGCAGAACCAGACCTTGAAACTGGCTTATATTAGAAACAGGCGACTTTAGATGAATACGTTATCATGTTTTATTCAGATAGCATATGCTCAATTTGCAGTTGATACAGACGCAATAAATTCACTTCAATAGGAGAAACCAGTGAATGACAAATGATGTTTATTATATGTGTCAGTGATAAATAAGGGTTGGCAAGATGAGCAATTCAATATGTTAACATGTTTTTTTAAAGATTTTGTTGGCGCCTTTATTAAGCAGTAGACAGACAGGAAACATAGGAGACAGGGGGGCTGACAGGTTTGTTAAAATGTACATTTAGTATTTTTGTAGGTTTTACATCATTTGAAATGACATTCACACATTTTTTAACCAAAAGTAAGACTGTCAAATGGTGTAACCACAAAGGAATGATTAATATTATATATTTTATCCACCTACAGTGTATTGAAGTGTATTGATAAAAATAATTACTTCATTTAAAAAACAAATGTAAATGTGTCCTGATCTCCATGATTCTCCAGATTAAATGTAATATTTAGAACAATAGTATTCCATTACAGTGTTTCCCACACATAGACTAATTCGTGGCGGTGCGCCACAGATTCAACACCGGCCGCCACATATTGCGTTTCGTTATTAATTATTTTTTTTAACGCTATTTAAAAAATACGCATCGTATTCGTTAAGCTGCATTTCCTTTCCCTGCTCTCCCTGCGTCTCTAAAGCTAATGCAGTGTTTCCCACAGATCTGAAGGCAATGTGTGGCGGTGGTGGTGGTGGTGGTGGGGGTAAATTGGCCGACCGGGGGGGGGGGGGGGGGGGGTGTTAAAAATAATAATAAGAATAAGAATTCCTTCGTTAATAGCACACCCAACTTTATTGTATTAATATTAATATATATATGAGGTCCACCTCACCTGTTGTTTCAGCTGGCTCTGTCACAGCAGCATGTTGGATGCTGTCCTCCTCTCCTACTCTTTCTTCAATGCCTAACGAATCTATCTCTTTCTCTCCCTGACCCTGTCTTTCACTGGTTGAAGCCTGAAAATATTGCAAACAAATTAATAACATAGCTAATTACACTGGTCGGACTGTTCAGCTCTGTTTCAGACCGATACCTCCGGTTCAGGCTGGTCCTCATTCTCAACACGTCTTTTTTTCAATCGCGGAAAATATTTTTCAATACTCATCTGAAGCAGCAAACATTCAGTGTAAGGGTAAAAAAAACTACATAACAGTACTTATAACAACTTTATTTGATTCACAGCTGCTAGTGTTTTGACCTTGACAACCCAACTACATTTTACCGCAAACTTGCCACTAATTAACTTTATAAAGAAGGTGTAAGGGTCGGGACGGGACGGGACAATATTGTATTCAAAATATAAAATATTTTATAGGACTTTTTAATGTGTGATTTTATAAAGGTGCACGTGATACCAATCTTTCTTGAATTTCACCAGCCGTCTTCTCTGCACTAAGGCACAGCTTCCACACCTCTAGGGATGATCTCGCTGATGGAGACACACGGTGTGCACGGAGGGGAGGGGCTGTGTGTGTGTGGGTGTGTGTGTAGGCTAGAGAGACACGTGAGTGACAGAGAGACGCAGGGAGAGCAGAGAAAGGAAATGCAGCTTAACGAATACGATGCGTATTTTTTAAATAGCGTTAAAAAAAATAATAATACCGAAACGCAATATGTGGCGGCCGGTGTTGAATCTGTGGCGCACCGCCATGAATTAGTCTATGTGTGGGAAACACTGCACTTTGAATGTTAAATATCAGCAGGAAGTGTTAAGTTTCACTGAATAGCTTCAGGCTGATTGAAACGGTAAAGCTGAAGCAATTTGAGCTAATTATTGAATAAAAAAACTAAAAATATTCTATTAAACAGAGAAACTCAGAGCACCAGAATAGTGTATCAGAATAGCTTTTGGCACTGCAGGAACATGATTGCATTATGCAGGTTTATCAAGTTAGCTGTAATACAATTACAAGTAAATTCCACCCACTCAGTGTTTATTACTGCGAGCGTCCTCATGCTGAAACACATCCTATTTATAATCCAGCCCCCGTATCATGTCAATATTAGCTTTGACTTGAGACACTATGGTAACTACTTCACCTATAGGTAGCATATTATGGCAGATAGCATGTTTTCATCTATAGAATACAAAGGAGCACAGGTGTTATTTCAGAGACACCGCTTGAGTCACTGCACCCCCCTTAGCAGCCCTTCATCTAGTAAATGAATTGAGTTATTTGGTTTTTTTTTTTTCATTTCAACCAGTTTAGCCTGTGGAACACATACTGAATTTGCACTTAGAAGTAAGAATAGTATTATTTCTCCTTATAATTGTACAGGATGTCTTAATAATTCATGGGCCCAGAGCTGGACATGGACACTTTAGATTATGGGTATTTACTGTGTAAGGGCAATAAGTGAGCAGTTTTCAGGGGACTAATATAATTATTTTTTTAGCAGTGCTTCTGTTTCCATTAGAAATACCCGATGGCTTAACCTCTCCTGTGGTGACAAAACAAAAGTCTACCACTGGATATTTTGGGGTTGTTGAATATCATTCGCTTGTGAATTAGACTGGCCTTTGTGCTTTAAAATAAGTTGTCTTGTTCAACAGCCACGGGGTGAGAGTTAAGTTGTAGTGCACACACAACTCATGCTGTCATGAAATCTTTTGACCTTTCTTCGTTGTTGCAGCAACAACATTGAAAATGACAAATCAGTGTTCAATTTGAATAGCGTTGTTCTTTGTAGCCAAAATGAACAAAGTGTGAACAGAGTGAGGAAGTTTGAATTAACTGCACCAAAAGTTGCTTGATAGAGGACTGTGTGTGTGTGTGTGTGTGTGTGTGTGTGTGTGTGTGTGTGTGTGTGTGTGTGTGTGTGTGTGTGTGTGTGTGTGTGTGTGTGAAGCAGGAATGGGAATGAAGATAGTGGGAGAGATAGAGTAGATAATAGGGAGGGCTGGGTGACAGAGATGGGTCTGCAGAGGACAGACTGAGACTGCAGTCACCTGTATGAAACAAGCTTTAAACAGTAGAGGGAGGACAGAGGAGAGGAAGATGAGGAATACAAATTTATATTAGAACTAATCAGAAAAAATCAGCATCTCAGAGACTGGAACAAAGACAGACTTAATTTCATTTTTTATCAAATTTGTGACAAATAATTGCTGACATCATTAAATACTGCAGGATGACAAGGCAATTTGCACTGGGAAAAAAAGTCAATCTTACTTTTCCAAATGTTTAGAGAAGATGATGTTAGAATAGATGAAATGCTTTTTTAATTGACAACCTGCTACAGTGTTTAAAGCCAGTGTTTATACAGTGGAAACCTTAAGTTATGACAACATCCAAAGTCCATCACTGCTGTTACTTGCATTATTTTATCAACATAAATATTCCTCTAGCCCTCCTGTTGTCATCAGGTCAATTTTGACATGAGTGGACAACAGGCATTGACTCAAAAATGAGGTATAGTTTAATTTAGCCCTTACACAGGTATTGTTCATATTCTACACAGTATATTCTAGATAAGTTTAGACCAAGTCTAACAGTCCCCTCATTAAAAGTAGAAAGAAGAAAAGAAGATCTTGAACCACAGATCTATTTAGAAAGCATCAATAGTCAATCTGACTGATCAATAAATGTGTGATTAAACCTTGATTCATGTTTCAGAGAGATTTTACACCACTCATTTTTGGAGAAACAACAGCTACTATCACACAATATCATGTCTTATTTAACCTAAGACATGAAAATATAACAGAGCAATAATTATTTCAATGTAGTTTATTGAAACTTTTTTGGAACTGTGGGGTTTAATGTAAAACCATTAGAGCCATCAGTCTTCACTGCTACATCATAAAGAGAAATCCTCATAACTACTATCTTATTAAAACTATTAAATTTAACAAAAAATTAATTTAACTAAAAGCCATGACAATAGATAGGGGTCAAATTTAGTCTAAATGGACTAAAGCACTAAAAGACATCTGGGGTGTTTTCACAGCTGTCAAATGTCAAAACTGTTTTGTAAATTCGGCCTATTGACCTTAATTCCCTCAAAAACCCGTGGTAATAAGTTGGAAAAGTTGACTTAAAAGGTCTAAAAATTGTGGTTGATAATTTATACCTTATGCTTTATAAACAGTCAAACCAAACAGGGTCAATTTTGACCCAGTAGGACAGAATTAGCAGAATCAATGGGAAGACCACCATAATTATTCCTCTAGTACTGATCATAACAGTTTAAATGCTTAACACAATGCAACATTATTAGTATTGTGTGTTCCATAAGGTTAAAGTTGTGGCACTTTCAAGGGATTGGAAACAAACTTTAAAAAAAAAAGAACAATAGAAAGTGTGACCATGTGAACAACTTTGGAGGCATTATAATAATATACTGTATTTGGATCCATATGACAACCAATATATGTACACACAGCAACTCACACTGCAGTGATGCTTGTGCTAGATATGTCAGCGCTAGAGTAATTGCACACTCGAACCATGTGATCATGTCATAAGCTAGGTGAGCTCCAGGAACAGAAGGGAAACCTTTCAGCTTCATCTCCTCCTCCTCCTCTTCAGTGTCTTCTCTCATTCTGTGTGTGTGTGACAGTCTCAACCCCCCCCCCCACATGTTCCAGTTTTTCTGAGTTCTTTTATTCCACCTTCGCAATATTGATCCACTTCTTAATACTCAATAAGCATAGCATTCATTCAGTTTACATTAGTTTTAAGATGAATAACAACATGACTCACCCTCGTATTGTCTTCCATGTACAACTTTTGTCCTCTTGGGTCAAAATTGACTCCATCTGGTTTGACTGTTTGTAAAGCATTAGGTATAAATTATCACCAAATTCTGTGTTCCAGCTTCATTCCAACTTATTACCACAGCTTTTACACATATTTGTTTTTTTTTTTTTACCATGCAGCCCTGCTAACAGACAGTTAAACTTGCTACATCACTTTAAACCGTATCCAACATCCTATTCAGCACCACGGACAGCTCAAGGGAAGCTGATCTTTACATTAGCGTATGGAGTCACACCCGGTAACAGATTGTCTTCCTCAGTTGAAGGTAAAGAGGGGAAGTGAGGAAATGAGGGGAACATGTGCTGAATGCAATATGGATTACAAAGGTCATAATAATATAATGATGATATAACGGCATGCAGAGTGAATTCAAATTTAGAGTGTTTAAAATGTAGCTTTCTTAGAGTGTAAAAGGAAGCTTAGAAGTACATTATACTCTAAAAAGGTTACTAACTCATTACTATCTAATATATCTATGATTACACACAGTTGAAACACTGATTAATAGAACTGTACACAGATTATTCTACATGTCTTGCTGGTTTTCTGTCTGGATGAGATTGCTGACCTACTAAAAGAGGAAGCTGTATTTTTCTGTTTTTTTCCCCCCTCTCTTTTAATTAGGTCAATCTTGTTTTTTGTTTTCATCTCCGTATCTTTGAAAGTTAACTGTGTCAGTCTTTACACCAAACTGTATCATTGTCTCATTTCTCATTATTTGTTATATGAGTGAGGTACGATGCTCGGACGCTGACGCAGATGCTGATGCCTGGCTGTTGAACGTCTTAAATCTTTTAAGAGATTCAAAATGTATTGTGTTTTTAAACTTTGGAGACAATGTTCCTTCCCCAAAAGCTAGCCTCTTAGCATCTTAGCCTTGAATGATTAAAACAGAAAAGGTAGTAAAGGCATTAACCTGCAGAGAGGAATCCAAATGCCACATGAACAGGCAGTTGTACTTTCCCTCTTTTATTCTTTTTTTCATTTTCTTGTTCTTCTTTTTGTCACATCCCTCCTCTCATTTGTCATTCTTTGCTATATATGCACTTTTATCAAACTCCGACTCTCGCTGTCGTCCTGTCTCCCACATGTACGCACTTGTTCGTAATGTCGTGCATGCTCGCTGTCACGTTCCGAAACATCTCTCTTCTTTTTTACTCCTGATCCCTCTGCTGCTTTTCTTCTTTTCTTACTTTCTTTCACTTCTTCACTCTCCTCCTCTGCTCTGTCCTTGGCTCACATTCTCTCGCTCTCTCTCTTCTCTTCTCTCTCCATACAGCTTTCCTTTTTTCTTCTCCATATTTTCCAGGGCAATAATGACTGAGAGGTGCAGAGGGACCCCCAGGCCCCTCTCAGTTCTCTCTCTCCTCCATCCTCTCCCTTTCCTGTTGCTCGCTCATTCATCTCTCTCAGTCTTTCTCTCTTAAAAGCCAGAGTATAAGAGAGGGGAGGGTGCTAATTATACAGATGGTATTCATGCAGCCAGTTCCCATGGCGACAGCGCTGTTGCAACACAGAAAATGTCAAAATGGCCGACAGTCGGTCTCCAAGAGGTTCACTCGCTGCAGAAAGTGAGACACAAAGGTTAAATCAATGCAGGCTTTTGGAGGCTGGTATCCAGTAGGTAATTTGAGGGGGGAAGGAGGAGGGTATTCCGTCCCCTCTTGTTAGCAAAAAGGACCAAAATGCATCCCCCTGTTTTAGCTTCCATCTTCTAGTAGCAGAGAGAGTGCAGGAGCAGAGGGGTTCTTTAGTTGAATATTAGTGCAGCGTGCCTGACTCATTGATCCTCCATGTGACTGAGGTTTGTGCAGGTTAGAATGTATGGCTCCAACCATGGCTCTGAAATATGAGCAGCCTAACTGTGCTGTGTATTGATAAATCCAAGGTGCTGTCCATGGTGCTGAAGCAGCAGACAGATTTGTAATTGCTCCTTTTTCTCTCAGATCTATGATATTCTCTAAACTATATACTATAAATACTTTATTATATACTCAATATACTGTACTGTTGCCTATATATTCTATAGAGTAGTCACCATGATCAAAGTGACAAGTAGCAACATTTAATCATAGGAGAGCAAGAGGGTCATCAACATGCTGTTGCCTGCAGTATTCCTGTAATATTCCAGCAATATTTTTATGATCATCTAGTATCTGTGCTGCAGAATATACACTCAAAGACCAAGCAACATCCATAATATAAAAATATCACTCAGCTGCTACAGTTTAAGTTTACTATTGAGTTTCACAGCCACCGTAGGTTTTCCTGCACACTTTGAAGGGGGCGTGGAGGAGGGCGTATTCAGGGGTGTATTCTCACAGCTAAATGCTAATAAATCTCACACACTCATTTAATGTCCACATTCACCCTAACTCTGGTCAAATTTTAACACAGTCAATATATTTCAATAAGTGAGTTGTTAATTTTTAACAGGAGTGATGGGACTACAGGATTATCATATAGGCCCAGTTTAATTTTTGTTGTCATAATTGTGATTATAATTTTGATTCAGTAGAAAGTAACACAGATACTAATTTGATGGATTTCCACTTGATTTGAGTCTCAGACTGCTAACACCTCATATTAACTTCACATGAACCATAGAATCCATTATTACCAAAAACAAGCACTGTAGATTTGATCCTGCATCTCTTATACTGACATGAAGTCGGGAAAGGTTATTTTTCCATTTTGTATGAAGAGTTGCATATGAGTAACATATGAGCATGAGAGCATTTTGATGTAACCCTTGTATTGTCTTCGTTTTTACTACGCACCTTTTGTCCTCCTGGGTCAAATTGACCCGGTCTTGTCTGTTTATAAAGCATGAAGTATAAAATGATCATCAATTTTTTTGTTTCACCTTTTCAGTGAACTTGTTTCCAAAACATTAACATATATTTTACACTTATGTTTGTAATATATTGTATGATAGACCCCCTTTACATAAAATTATACCTCATTTTTTAGTTAAAAAAAGCAGAAATTCTGAATTATTTTCACTATGGTTTTGATCAGAGGTTTTTGATCAACAGGAGTTGATGGAATACCACAGATTGGTATATGTCAAAGTTTAGTCAGGATATTGTTTTGAAACCATTTAATTTTTTAATGGGAGCAAATAGTCTTACCTGTTGTTCTCCCGGGTCAATTTGACCTGGTCTTGTTGGACTGTTTATAAAGCATGAAGTATAAAATGATCACACAATTCTGTGTTACACCTTTTAGTCAACTTGTTTCCAACACATAACCACAGATCTTACATTATTTTTGTAATGTATGGTTCGGTAGACCTCATTTACATGAAATGTCTAATTGACCTGTCTAATTTGACTGTTTATAAAACATAAAGTGTCAAATGGTCACACCATTCTGTTGCATATTTTTAGCCAACCACATATTTTAAACTTATTTTACACCTCTTATTCTTTTTATTATGCTTAATTTATGAGCAGTAAACCTCATTTACATGAAGTTATACCATGCTTTTGAATCAAATAAGCAGAAATTCTTACTTTTTTTTGGATAACCACTGACACTCCAAAGGGGTCAAAATGAGGTCAAGAGGCTGTGATATAGTGTAGGTCATCTTCATCATGCTGTCTCACTCTGTCTCTTGTTTATTGTTATCTTGTCCCCAGTTGAAAGACATATCAATGGTGCAGCTTGTGTTTTGACCCAATGTAAAATAAAGCCCAGTGTTTGAAGTGTGTGTAGCCCCATGTAGGTAGATCAGAAGTTTTAATGAAATCAGGATTACACACCTGTAGCTTTGAAGTTGTGTGTGTGTGTGTGTGTGTGTGTGTGTGTGTGTTGCCTCATGTAGGTAGATCAGAAGTTGTGATGAAATCAGGTTTACACATCTGTAGCTTTGAAGTTGTGTTTGTGTGTGTTAGAGGTAATTTTGTGTGTGTGTGTGTGTGTGTGTATGTTCATTGTGCTGGAAAGCGCAATAGTGTGACCCATTACACCACTAAATGTGGCCGGGTCAAATTGACCTGGGAAGACCAAAGGTGCTATACATTTTAATAAAACACACATAATTTAACAAAAATAGTCATAATTAATTTTACTTGCATCTATCCAACCACCCATGTCATTGAGGCAATTATATGTAAGAAAACCAAAGTTATGACATATTAACTTTTGAAATCGGGTCAAATAGACCCGAAGACAACAGGAGGGTTAAGACAGACTTGACAAAATGTGAACCTACCTTAAAGTAGAGCCAGCATGTATGCAAATCCATCTAATAGATATGGAGACATGATATATCTTCTATATCTGTACCAAATAACACATATTAACACATATCAGTCTGGACCACAGTGGAATTCCTATACAATAACTCATAAATAGTGTTAATAGTAAGAAAATAGTAAATAGTGTCACCAAAGTAGTAAAAATACACTCACTGTCATTGGGTCATTGAGATGAGTGCATTCAAAGTAACACAGAGACCAGAATGTGTATTTTTTCCAACAAGATACAACTGCTATAAATGCTATTAGAATAATGAAAGATTCTATTATCTCATAAAAATTCTACACGTGTCTTTAACTTATTAGAATACCCATAAACAAAACAAAAGAGTATATATCATTTAGGGATAAATCATAAAAAGTGTTCATTAAATATCATTAAACAATTGAGGCCACGTATTAATCACTACAAGTGTCGAGATTTTTATGGCTGGATCTTAAATTTCCTCTCTAATTTACAACTTCCATTTCACTATTCCATTCATCCCCTCACTCTAAATCTGGACTATACGGCCACCGGAAATTAATGGTATGTAACGGCCACCGTAAATACACTTGTAATTATCCGTGGTTGATCCCTCAGTGCACACTGACTTCAGTGTAATAACATCATAAAGTCTGGAGAACGTATGTAGGAGATGTTATGGGTACAGGGTTAAGAGTCTGTACAAAGATTGGTCAAATACGGCCGTAATATGCTTTGCAAATTCTTAGATGGAGAGTTCTCGCTGGTCATTAAGTCTGTTGCCATGGCAACTGATTGATGGTCGGGGCACAGGAGTGATGAGCTAAGACATTAAAGGTGAAAAGACAAGGGGCCATGGCAGAGCACTAAGAGATTTAATACAACTTTGTTTTATATGACCAGTGTTGGGGAGTTTAATTAGAAAATAAATATAACTGTGATCCATTACAACTGGGAGAAAATGTGTCATTAAATAGAAAATGTTGATGATTACAAAGTAGGTTACATCTGAAGTCACACCTTTTAAGATTTTACTCAGGAGGGTTGTTTCCTCATTTTTAAATATTCAACATGTTACTGAATACATATATTGCTGTTATTAATGATTTGAAATCAATATTTGTTTATATATTGTTAATAAATAATGATGTGGGTTTATTTGGAGCACACATGGATTTAAATGGTGTCACAGTACCAATCAAGACCATGTCAGACTTTTGACTTTTTTCATCAAATATACATAATAATAAATATAATAAATATAATATTATTTTATATTCCAAAATCTACATGAACTAATGAATATATTTTCAAATGAGAGATACATTTTGCTTTATAAGAAATGATCTCCCTTATAAGTCATGTCAGTATCCATGAAAAACAGCTGGACTTAGATTTTGGTGCTTAATGGGAACATTTACTCTAACAGCTGGAAACATTGGTTAGAAAAGTAATCAAAAAGTAATCAAATGTAATAAGTTACATTACCTTTATGAAGTCATTGAAATAGTTACAATACTTATTACATTTTAAATAGAGTAACTATTAATCTGTAACCATTACATTTCTAAAGTCACCTTCCCAACCTTGCTTATGACCAGCTGATATTCTGAGGACTGTGTCTTTTGGTCAACACAGAAATGTTTTGATGTGGTTGATAACTTTGGGTTGTAATGAGGAGGATTTTTAGTTTCCCATCTGTTTTCTTTGGGTTAACGGGTGCACCCAAACACTGTGCTCACACACCTGTTGCAAGTCATGCTCTTTGGTATTTTATTTCCATGCTGCTGTCTGTCAGCGCTGACACTCCCCCGCCAGGCAGGGTTGGACACTCACTGTCATTGTTTGAATCCTAAAAGTTTTACAGGCCAATTAGTGCACTCAAGTATGAAGCCGAGTGTGTGCCGAGCGCCACGAGGTCAACGTCTCGGGCAGACAGCTTACAGTTGGCTAATCACCCAAAACTCTTTATCTCCACAACAGAAAAAGTGATCATCACACGAGGGAAAGGCACGAGATCGTTGCTAATATATAATGAAACCCTCAGTGAACAGGCCAGCAGACCCTGGGTCCATCTGGGTCTCAATTACACAGAAAAATACTTTATTGAGTTCACTGCTAATTTTATGTAAAACAGATTCAGTGCACGGTGTGTGAGTGTGTGTGTGTGTCGTAGGCTACTTTTGGAGATGAATCAAACTAATTGGGGACGGCTTGTCCAATTGGGGACGAAAGCCTTGCCCCCAATTAGTGAAACGTATATTTTTTTGGTTCAGTGGTGAGGGTTAAGGTTAGGGTAAGTCTCCAGCAGATAAATAGAAATGTATGTAATGTCTCCAAAAGTTAATAATGTATGTGTGTGTGTGTGTGTGTGTGTGTGAGACAGCAGAGACAGAGAGAAAGAACTATTATATGCATGGCCTTTTATTACACTGTTGTACAGAATTGCAGTTGAATATGTTACTATAGAGCTAAACACCAGCCTTGGGAAGTGACATTTATATTAGACGATGCCGAACCACACGATTTATGTCGAGGTGGTTGAAAAGGCTTTTAGTGGGTGTAATTGGAGTTCACATCCCTCCAAAGTCTTTGCTCAATGCAGATCAGGTTTCAATAACCTGAGGTAGCCAAACCATCTGTTCTAATATCTTACTTTAACCATAAGTTGTTTGATATAACAGTATTTCCCCAAACCTTAACCCTAACACAGTTGCAATGCACAGGTTGTAAGTAAGGGTTATGGTAGGGTTAGGGAACATTTAAAAACTTGGATTTGATTCCTTTTATATACTGTTTCAAAACTAGTATATACATGTTGTATACATGTCTTCCTCCCTCTTAGAGTACATGTTCTGCAGGTTTTCATTCTCAACCTGCATTTTTTCCAAACTGGACTGATGTTGCATTTCAAGTATCCTGATTTTTTCTTCATAAACTCTGGGTGAGTTCTGCATCTGCATCCAGCTTACCCTGCTCTCTTAATTTTTTAATTTCTTGTTCATAGTCTACATAGAATCCAACAGATTTGAGTGTTTCTGATCTTTCTGCTCATGTTTACATTTGTGCTAATTGGACTGGACATCAGCCAGATGTGAGGTTTTGGAAAAAGGCAGGAGTTGGTTAAGAGCCAGTTGATCCTTTATGGCTAAAGGCACAACGTTCCTGTGTCCTGGACATGTGTGACCCTTGTGTAACATGACTTTTGGGTAGTAAATATGCATATTTAATTGTGGCTATTTGTTATTGGTCATACAGGAAGGCATGTTTGACCAGGATCAGTACCAGACATGTTTCCTTCTGTGTAGGGGTGGAATGATTATCAGCCAAATTCATAATCAGCTTAGATATTCTACAGTTTTTCATATTATGGGGATTGGCATGTTTCTATTGGTCGTCCATTAAAAAAAAAAAAAGTCCTCCCTTTGTAATGAATGCCCTCCACTATCCAACATGCGTTCCTCTGACACAACCACCAGTCTCTCTGGCACAGTCCCACTCACGCTGGCAGCTGCACTGTATGATACATTTCATGTATTTCTTTTGTTGTTCAGGTCATTTTCTTGTCATTTTGCTGTGTATTTTATATTATTGTTGGAAAGATATGTACATACTTACTGTACTACTACAATACTACTGAAAAGCCCACTATATGATCACAATATATAACACTAATGCAGTGTATATATACTGTAATCTCAGTTAGATAGTTAACAGTCTGTAAGGGATGACCATTCTTCTCTATTATCCTTTGTCATGAATGCAGATGTGAAGTAAAGCAGCTGTTACTACAAACCAGAGGGCAGAGGTCACACTAGCATGGCTGTAGACAAAAAGTGGAAGAGCCCATCAACCACCAGCCCACAACAGTTATCACATCACGCTTGCTTTTTTATGGCTTTCAGTAGGATTTAACGTATGTCACAGCTAACTTGACAATAGCACATTCAGTCACCGGTGAAATTAGCCCCTTTCGCTAAAAGCTAACGATTTGATCATCGATTAAACATTGCGTTCATTAATGCAGCCACACAGATTTATATCATCTCATCTGGAGTTATCCACACCTAAGAGTTTAAGAGGTTGCGGGAGAAGGACGCTAATGTATCAATTTATGCTAATTTACAATCATTATGGCTCATTAACCTGAGATTTATTATCAACCTCATTAGGAGTATGGTGCAATAAATGAAGCTAAGGAAGCAGAAAGGCTGCTATAGTAAATAAACTGATCATTTACCACAAATTATTGTTAATGTACTTGTGTGGATGCTCAGTGCTGATCTGCTTTTACTTTGCATTCACTTCATTAAATGTATCAGTAAAGACAAATGATTTTTTATTTCCAATTACACATATTATTATATTTTACATTATATATTATGTAGAAGTGTAACTGTAAAGCAAAATTAAGATTATTTTCTCTTTTGAGTAAAAGGCTTTATGAATATTTAATGTGTATTACTAGTAATATTTCAGCATAGTAAGAAGTAAAAAATTATTGTCTTTTTTTCTTTATCTCTATATTTAGGTCCTTTCTTTCTTTTTTTCTTTCTTTCTTTCTCGCCCCCAACCCTTTTCCTTTGTCTGTTTCTTTATTTCCGACTTCATTTCTTTACTCTTAACTCTTTCTTTCCCCTTGTTTTCTCACTTTCCCCCTGTCATTATTTATTTCTGCCTCCTATTCTTTGTCTCTTTCTTTCTTTCTTTCTTTCTCCCTGCCTCCCACCCTTTTTTCCTAGTCTACTTCATTATCTCCTTCCTAATTTCTTTCTTTGTACATTTTTTTCCCTTTTTCTTTGTCTACTTTATTTCCTTCCTTGTTTCTTTCGTTATGCTTGACTCCCCCTCCTCCTCCTTTCCCCCATTTATTTTGCTTTTCCCCGTTTTTTTTAATTAAGTCCTCCCTCTTTTTCTTTGTATCCCTTTTTATTTGCTTCCACATGTATTTCTTTACTCTTGGCTCATTTTTCTCTTTTTCATTACCTCTTTCTTTACGTCCTTTCTTTCATTCCTTCTTTTTTTCTTGTCTTTTCCCCTTTTTTCTTCCATCCTTCTTTACTTCAACCATCTCATGATTTAACCATCTAACCCTGTTTCTCTTTCATTATCGTGTATTTTGATCATGATCATGTTCTGTATTTGTTTGATTTGAACATTCATTGCTCACACACACACACACACACACACACACACACACACACACACACACACACACACACACACACACACATTGTGTATTTTACGACTTGCTGGTCATGAATATGCAGGGTTCGGGATCAGGCCCCTTCTAAAAACTGACAGGAAGACAAATGATGCAACGAGGTGAAACACACACTCACTCAATGCTTCAATTAACTAAAAACCCAAGTGTCCTGCCTGCCTTGGAGTGTGTGTGTGTGTATGCACATATGATATGGAACTTAGAAAGTAGCTTTATGTGTGTCTCTGTATGCATAAGGGATTGAGAGAATGAGAAAAAAAACAACTGTTACATGATTGCAGGAAGGCAGAGTGTGTACAATACGTTCTGTACATATGGCGGGCGTGTAGCTGTACTTCTCAGAAGAGTCATCCACTAGCTTCCATTCAGCAGGCGACCATTTACATCCTCCTGAGCTCCAGTGAGCCTGAGTGCTGCTAAGTGATTCCATCAGCAGCAACACTCGTTTATTTCCAACAAGGACACTAGTAGTGCTTTCTAGGTGCTCCGAGGGTGAGCTTTACTCAAGCAGCACAGAGCTATAGTAAATATACAGATAATCAAAGTCTAATTTGAAATTCATGGACCATGGACATGTGTCTGTGAATATATATGTTTACACACACACACACTGAGAGACCAGTGACTGGGTACATGAAGCTTAAAATGTTTGAATTTCGCTATGAGAAACTTTATTTTTACAAAAGCACCTACTCAAATATTATGGTATATTTATTCAAATACATTAATTTAATGAACACCACACATATATTTGTACTTATATACTTTTACTATTTATTATTTACTATTTTGTCACTTTGTCAGTCAGCAGATCAGTAACTACTGATATTCTCTCCACTTTACAATAAGACTATAAATGTTAATAATTCATTAGTAAATGGTGATATTCTCTCCACTTTACATTAAGGCTCCCCTTTGGGAGCTATAAATGTTAATAATTCATTAGTAAATGGTGATGCTTTTACAATAAGGCTCCCCTTTGGGATTTATAAATGTTAATAATTCATTAGTAAATGGTGATGCTTTTATACTGCTCATTGCTCATAATTGGACGTTAAGAAACATGGAGGATCCAGTCAGCAAACAATGGAAACCAAGCATGCTGCCTGCAAAGCTATGAATACAATCTGAGATTTAGCAATACAGATAAATATGGGATCACTATTTGGCAAGCAGCTGGTCACTGTTACCCATTTTTTGCTATTGAGTTATTAGTGGTGTCAATAATCATCGATTCGGCAATGCCTCGCAATGCGGGGCATTCACGATTCAGCATCGATGCGGCAACGTGCCATAATCGATTATGATTATTATTTTCTGGCCTTGAGTGGACAATAAAGTTGTGAATTTTCAATTACTTCCGGGGGCTTTTCCAGAGCAACGTTGCAATGTAGCTACATGCTAAGCGGCAGCACTAGCTAGCATAACAACAACACTAAAGATGGCTGAGGCGGAGGGAGATGACCGCGAAAGATGGGTAATTAAAAACGTGTATGTAAAAAAACATTTATGGTCACTGCTGGAAAAAGTTGGCTGTTATTGCTCTATTACCATTTTTCACAAATTGTCACTAACTGTAGCATCATTCTCTTCCACTGTTTCTTGGTAAAAAAAAGAGAACATTTTAAGTTGCATTATGGAAAGCGTACTGATTCAGAGGTGAAAATCAGGGAACACCAAAACCACACATTCCCAAAAATCCTACTTTGATTTAGATGTTTTCTCAGCAGACCTTTTGACTTGTCATGGCAGGTGTAACACAGGTGTTACTAATAATATTAAGGCATGGAGGCAAATAGCAAACAGCTTTAAATGGGAAAGTAGATCAACTGTGAAACACATTTTTCTTCACTGATGGATCTGCTGCGTCACGTGACCGCTCCTGTCTCAGCTTCAGCCAGCTGCTCTGTACCTTCTTGATTACTCCCCAGCTGCTTCTCATTGCTCCAGACTGTTTAAGGCTGATATCTCTTGTCAGTTTGTCAAGCTCCCTTGCTGTTCTTACCTGGCGTGCCAATATTCTCACTGCACTGTTTCCTATCAGTCTTTTCCTGTGGCTACCACCACCACCACCAGTCTGCCAGCACTTACAGCTCACTGGTTTGATGTATACTTGCCCCTCTGCTCTCATAAATGATTAAACAGTTACATTTATCATTTAGTAGTAAAGTATTCTGGTCATATTACTGAACCTAACAGGCCAGATTAGACCAGATATAATATGAATTTGGCATGAATATCTCTTTTTATCAACTTGCTTACAGTAAGAACTCCAGGACTTGGGGATATATATTGATAGAGTAAAGAATATCTCAAATAATCATTGTTATTTTCTGTTTTTTGGCACAGAGCTAGACTGGAGACAGGACCTTTTTATACATATAATGCACTTGGTGTCCAAATGTTATTCATTTTGTTGGCTAATCAACTAACTAAATCAACCAAACTTTTAAGTGCATGCTAAATAATAGAATAAGACAAGTAACAGGAACAGGCAGACAATCATCTTGATGATGTTAATGGACGGGATGTCCAATCATCCATCTGGCTGACCAAGTAAGTTGTTAGTGAAATAGTAGAATGACAATGAACAGTAAGAACATGCTGTTATATTAATCACATAAAACATATTTAATATGGTTAAGCTAAGGCACAGTTCATATTAGGTCCATGTTTTATGTCCTTTCCTTTCTTCTTCTTTTAAGATATGTAATGAAGACACCTTTTACAGTTTAGGAATAAACCTTATTGTATTAAGTGACATCTGTAAACAAAAAGAGTAAACTGAAAATTACTTAAAAAAACATAAACTAAAAACAGCAAAAAACATGTACGTGTTTATCAAACATGATATAAGAAAAAAATCAAATATATATAAAATGCTGCCTATATAACTTTAAAGATGTATTATTTTAAAAATCAACACATATCGGACAACATATACACCGATACTGATACTGATGTGATAGGTCAATATATCGGCTGATAATATCGGCGGACCAATATATCGGTCTGGTTCTACAAACAGGGGTACCATACAAAAAACCCCCAAAACAGTTCATTATACTTTATTATAATTCCATAATATGGAGTATGTACTATTTGGTAAATGTGGTAAAATGATCACAAACTACTAAATGGCTGCTCATTCATTCCACCACTGTGACTGTTGTATGGTTGTTAACAGTGTGTGAGTGTGTTAGTATGGTTAGACATGAGACCACGAGTGCTCGGCCAAGTTAGCCCACATCGGCCTGGAATAGTACCGGCCTACCAGGATTTCTCTCCAACACCCACGTTGTCACTGTGTGCACCCATTCCAAATGTCACTGTCCCTGTAAATGACAAACCAACACATGCTTTCACTAATGCCATATCATTTTCTAAAGTTGAGGCAAGTGTTCAGGGGAAAAAATATAATAGTGGTGTCAAAACAGAAGCAATAACTTGAAGATATTGATCTTATAGAGCTTTTGCAATATCGGTATATTACAAAGGACATCCTGTGGGAGCTCTTGGGTTTGATTTTTACAGCGTTCATTGGCTTGTTAGGCGTGATGGACACAGATGGGGAAAAATGGAGCAGCACTAGAAAATACTGCAAATTATCTCCAACTCTCACATTCTCATTCCTCCGCTGTTCTCTCATCTTTCCCCCCTGTTAAATGGCGTAATTGAATACATTACATTCCCCTGAGCACTCCAACTCTCTCGCTCTCAGCTTCTTTTTCTCTGTCTCCTGTTTGACACCTGACTTCTGCGTGACCTCACTTTTACAATCATTCTTCTCCCATTTTCCCCAGAAGGAAACTCAACATCTGCAGCTATGAAACCTTTGTCAGTTGGGAGATAATGCGCTGATATCAATTAAAGAATGGGAGGTGGAGGAGGGTAGGGGCAAATAGCTGTCGTCAACGATTTGGGAATTCAGAAATTAAGCAGTATTCCCCTTTATCCAAAGCTCTTGAAATGGTCTTCCCAAGTGTATTGGTTTCTGTGTCAAACTGTGAAATCTAATGAATCCAGTGCAATGAAGTCCCCTTACTACTTTCCTTTATCTTTAATTTGACGCGTGACTTTTGTGGCGACCGCTGTTGTACAATCACATTCTAATTTTCCCCCAAAGCAGAATTTGCCCAGTCTCATGACACGCAGGCACCAATGATTAACTGTGAGCAATTACTATTTGAATAGAGGGCCTTCCTTGTCTCCTCTCTTTGCCCCATAAAAGGCAGACTAGCTATTAATACCGAGGCCCGACGTCGTCTTTGTGTGACCTGTCACTTTTATTGGATTTCTCTATTCTGGAAACAGGGACACAGCCAGTCATTTGTAACAATCTGCATGAGTTAGGATACATTTAGATACAGGAAAACATGCGGACAGAACAAATTCAGGAAATGCGAGCAGGAACGTGCACACACACACACACACACACACACACACACACACATTGCATTTTTTAATACCGGAGACACAAGGGGAGAAACCAAAGGGATTGATTGTCTTGCAAAACACAGCCCATCAAACAAGAACATTCACAAGTGGCAGCTCCGACTGATAAATGCAACAGCATCGCACTGTAGGACTGTCATTTGTCATCATCTTGTAGTTGTGTTTGTTTTGTTTGTTTTTTTGTGGCTCTTAAATCTTTTCGAAAGGCACCAAGAATGATTTGGAATACAATTACATCTCTCATCGTTGTGGCAATCACCCCCATCATTACCATTTTACAATTTAAAATTTTTGGAAGATTTTACCCACTAAAATGAAGAAATCAAGAAAAATAGATGGTGCTGTGTAATAATGTTTATTTTGTTACGTTAATGGGTGGGTCAGGAAATCAGGATATCCACGTCATCTGAAATTGTAGATTCCAATATAGGCTAGTGGCTTATACTGCTGTGGCTGAAAACATGTTTCTATGATTGGGACTTTTTTTTCTGAGTGCCTATCAGTCTCAAAGGTGTCTGATTGCTGCTTCATCCCGGTAAAAACCCCTAATTCGGTGATGTTGGTGAGAATCAGATTCAGGCCCTCTGCCAACAGTATCAGTCATGTCCAAGTCATCTCATGTTAATCATTACCATGATAAGGTGTCACTGACAGTCACAGTCACTGGTGTACTAACATCAACACTGATGCTATTACTAATATTGAAAAAGGGAAGTTGGTCATTTAACAGAGAATTCAGAGATGACTGGAATTCTATGATAATATCTCATTTGTTTAGTCCACACACAAGCAGAAATATGACTTGTGAAGGCACAGTGATGTGAACAGTCAGCGCTGGTTGTCTCACAGCTTCATGCTAACGAAAAGGTGTCCATGAAGAAACTCCCTTGAAAACCACAACTTTTATGTTTGTGTACAGAACATACAAGATATTACATGTTAATAAGCAATCTTTATATTTTTACATTTTGTTAATTTTACTGTTGGATGGAGTTAGGCTAGCTGTTTACCCTGTTTTCAGTAATTTTCTATGCTAGGCTAACCAGATGCTAGCTGTAGCTTCATGTTTAGCATACCAGAATGAAAGTGGTGTCAATCCCCTTAGCTAATGCTTGGCAACAAAGCATATAAGCATATCTCTCATAATGCCATGTCACTCTTTGCAACCTGTGCTCTTACTATGGCTGATTGACCATTTATATACTTTTATAGAGTAAGTGAAGCCTCCAGGTCATCTTGCTGAGAGGGTAGCAGTTTAAATTACATGATGGGCTGATAGATGTTGTTTTGGTTATAAAAATATATTTCAGCTGTTTGTAATGCGAGGTAATTTGCATTTTAATAAATGTTTCTTCCTTTTCTGACAGTAGGTTATGAAAAAATATAAATGATTGGTTTAGTGGTTATATTGGTGGACACATCATTCTGCCTTGTCTTCTCTCTTGTCGCTCCATTTTATATGCACTCTGTGGATAACTACATCACCATAAAGGCAGAGTTTAACTGACTTGCGCTGAGTTGAAGATATTTTTTTCTCTCCCTCTTTATTAATGTTGTTTTTCATACCATTTACAATGCATAAAAGATGCACAATAATAGTGGACCTTGAGCTTCAGTATTTAACTAAACTCCATGACATTAAGCACTGATCCATGTATAACAGATAATTTGAGCCCTACTGTTTAGAATCACACATAAAACTCAAGTTTCCTCAGATGATGGAAAATGCAGGGCCTTGGTTATAAATGTTTTCAGGGACAACACACTAATGATGAATTTAGAGTTTTTGCCCTGGGATTAGAGACGTTAAAAAACACTTTAATTCATGTCAGAACCTAAAATCAAACTAATAATTTAAGCTTCAGATCTTGCTTTTGAAAAAAGACTGTTCACTGTTAAAAACATTGAGTAGCAACATGTGTGGACAACTGGCCAAGAACATTTTACATTCACATAATGAGAAATAATGAACTTCTCAAATTACACATAACTCTCTACGTGAGTATTTCAAGGCTAAAGGTTGTTTTTTTTCTAGGATACCACATCCATTTCTTTTATACAGTCTATGCTGCAGATAAGCTCTGTATCTGCAACTCTGTATTTTACATTACAATATATTATACACAGACAGCACATCTTATGTTACATTAAGACTCAATTTGGACAGCAACACTGCGTTTGCATATTTTGACTGCACGCTCATATTATTTATAATATGAAATGACATGATCATTATGAGGATAAAGTGCACACTGTCAGCTTTAATTTGTGGGTGTTTTCCAACATATTGAAGAGACGGTTTAAATACTTAATCCAGTTGTTTGTATCATCCTTTTTTATGAGCCATGTCTCATCTCATTCATTTTCCATTGATCTTCTCATCATTTATCAGGTAAGTTAACCAATGGAACAATTTGTCCTGGTGTATTCTTTCAAATAACTGTCATTACAAAAATGATATGCCATTTGTACACCTTAAATACATATATTGGTTTACAATGATGTTTAGGTATTCATCTACTAATACAAAGTTACTTATTCTTCCAAGTATTAATACATAGAAAATATGGCTTTTTATCAGTAGTTTGCGTTTTCAGCTCAAGTCAAGTCATGACTGATACTTTACTCACTAACATTTTCCAATTATTAGATCACAACAAAATCTCTAGAGAAATTGCTAAATTCTAAAGTGGATTCATAATAGATAACATTTGGAGTCTTTGTGTGTAATGAAGAGGTAGTCTAATTAATTTCCTCTAATGTATAAAGGTCTGAAGCAGCCACCATGACATGAAAGTTGAATAATTTCTATAGTTATAAGGTGTTTATTATATTTACAATCATTTTCAATCTCATGCATGAGTATGAGCAAAGTAACGCCACCCCCAAACACTGAGGCAATATTAGCAGTATGTGCACATCAGACAAAAATGCATTAATCTTAAAGATGACAACATTCTGGGTTATGGTGAACATTTTATTAGTTCAGCATATGTATCAAAAAAGGTTGCATCTGCCAAAATTAATTACTGATTCAATGCACCACCCAGCAAGAACTCTAAGTGACCCAAATTGAACACTTCATGCCATGCTGTGTCAAACTTTAAAGCTCCTCCTTCAATTAGAAGTTAATAACCTTTCTGCTAAATTTGACAATCCCTGTCAGCTCCAAATTACCCAAAGAAGAAGTTGAACTTTGCAGAGCACAGTCACACACACACACACACACACACACACACACACACACACACACACACACACACACACACACACACACACACACACACACACACACACTTTCTCTGTGTGTGTATGTGTTGGCAAGATTGAGTCAATTGCAATTGTGTCTGAATTACACTTGAAATCCAATTTTGGAGATTTTCTGCAATCTTACCAATTTGCTGTTGGCATGTCATGGAATAAATACCTACTTTATTAACCTGGTGATATTTATCCATCCTTCTATTTTTCCACTGCTTATCTGCGATTGGGTCATGGTGACATCAGACTGCATAAAGCAACCGAGACATTATTCACCCCAACAATGCCCTCCAGCCCCTCCTGGGGGATCCCAAGTCATTCCCAGTCACTCCCAGAAGAGATATGTAGTACATCCAGCATGTATTATTGCTAATGCTGCACTGATCTGCATGTCACCCCCATGCTAGATATTACCCTCCCACGTGAACCCTGAGGTACTTGAACCCTTTCACATGGGGCAACAACCCTCCCAGCCCAGACAGAGCAGTCCTGGCTGCTCACATTCGGCTGCAAACTGTCCCAGTTCCTGCTGGTGGCCACAGTGTGTTGAAACCAAAAGAATCACATCACCTTAAAAAAGTAAAGAAGCAATCTTAAGGTTCCCAAACTGGTTACTTTACTTCCCTTAGCTGTGCCTTGAAATTCTGTCGGTGAAAATGACAAACAGAATTGGTGACAAGGGACAACAATGACTGATTCTGACCCCAAGGTTTGACAATTGGCTGGACCCTCCTTTCCATCACCTAGCATAAGCTTTCATCAGAGGCTGAGTTGTGTGATCCTCTAATAGTTGGAGCACATCCTCTGGTCCCCTATTCTGAAAATGGGAACCAGCACCCTGGTCTGCCAGTCCACAGGCACTGTCCCCAATCTCCACGTGACACTAGAGAGGTCTGTCAGCCAAAGCCCTCAGCATCTAAAGGTGATTCTCATCAACACCCAACACCTTGCCACTAAGGAACTTTTTGACTACGTCAGAGACTTCTTCAAGGGGGATATAAGTAGGGGCTTCCCCTTAGTTGTCCAACTCAGGAGGTCTTCAAAGTGCTCTTTCCTTCTGACAATGTCCCCAATCAAGATCAGCAGTTCTCCACCCCTGCTGAAAACAGCTTGGGCAAGGCCATTTGATGGTTTGCCAGAGCTTCAGGTGTTCCTTGGGTTGCCACCTCATGACATCTGAATATTATAACATGTTTCATATTTCATTAGCAACTAATTGGTTAAACTGACAGAAAAAACAACTTGATGTATTGTTGTTTTTGGTGACTACAGGGCAGTAGAACAATCTATAAACACAACACTGACAAATACCTTAATTATTTGAGCAAATAACTACGGCCTATTTGCACATCTATGACCTATTTTCACTCTGTTTTAACCTTAATTTTGGAGTTTCGGTCTCCTTGTGGTGCAGCGTTGTGGTCAACTGTCAAAGTGGCTGAGAAAATAAGAAAATAATTGATTCTGTGAAGGAAATATATTTTTTTATGTCATGGTATTCCTCTGTATAATCCATCATCTTTTAACTACAAGAGTCAGATGCATCATTGCTCATCTAACTTATTTGGTACAAACAGAAACTACAGATACGATGGTGCACAGTGATGAATAAAGCAGTATTTCAATGAAGGGGCAATCTGACATCATCAATGTCACCTTCCTTCCACTGCTCATACTGGAGATAAAGAGAAGAAGACAAAAAGACAAAGAAGAAGAAGGAGGAGGAGAAGAAACAGGGATTGTGAGTCCCAGGGTGACTGGGTCTAACTGAAATGAATCCTGACTAAAGCAATGACTTTAATGACATTTTGAATCCGGGACTGGAGTAATGACATGGAGAGGCCCCGAGGGAAAGCAGCACTTTTAAAAGCTAGAGAGTGAGAGGGAGGGAGGGAAAAAAGAGACATAAGGAGGAAAGAAGAATAGAGAGAAAGAGAAAGGGAGAGGTAGAGTGGCTAAGTTTGGAGAGAGTATTTATTAAAAGAGCCAGGGGAGAAAGCCAGAGAGACACATTAAGAAAGACAGACAGATAGAGACAGACAGAAGAGTTTAAAACTGGGGTGAGAGAAAAAAGACTTTAGAAAAAAAAAACATCCAGGGAGAGAAGTTTTTTTTTCTTTTCATCAGGCTGTCAAGCAGTTTCTTTTTTTAGCTCATTTCCCAGACTGCAAGACTCTGTCGATAGGTCAGCCTTATGAAGTCACTATCTGAAACTTAGTCAAACCAACCGAGGCCTCCCCACCATATAATATGGTAAAACTCAAGTCCACGATTAAATATTAATCACCTAATGAAATATTTATGAAGATAAAATCTAATAATCTTTAAAGGATTTCTATCACCACATTGTTGCTGGTGGTGTTGCATTTCAAAGAATAAAATAGTTTGCATTCACAAATTACACCTTTTGAACAGATATTTAAAAGGAAGCAACATTTAAAGAAGGATCCTGAGTTTCCAGAGAGAACACTGCTTTCAGGAGTCTGATTTTTCAGTTTCGGAATCTTTTTAATGCAGATTTTTAAAAGATTAAAGTCTACCCTCCACTCAAAAATGTGTTTCGTATATAGTCACTGCAGTTGCTTGAGCTTCGCTGTGCAGAATGATGTATGTGCTGAGTTTAACATTCATCTTTTTGTAAGTGGAAAGGTTCTCTAAGCTCAGTGAGTGTGAATAGATGTGACATTACAACTAGGTTGGAGCCAATACCGGTCCACTGTTCGACTTACACAAGTGTGATGTAGAAACTTGAAGCCTCCAATGCACAAACACTGAGAATGGACTTTGTAATGAAGCAGGGGACAACTTGTGTCCAGCAGTGTGTCCAAAAAGTGTAAATATTAATTGAGATTATTAATGAGAAAGAAGGAGGAGATGTTGTTTTTAGATTTTAACATCATAATTGTGCCTTTTTTGTGGAAAATAAACATACATATTATTATTCACAGCATACATCTACATACATGTTAAAACCCATCTGGAATGGATCTTTAAATTAAACTTATTATCAAAAAAATAACAAAGCAAACAGCCTTGGATGAAAATAAAGCCCGAATACTAATAATAATAATCACTCACCCAGAATATAAAGTTAAGATACTAAATTTAAATCTATAACTATCCATTAAAATGTGCACAATTAACAGCTGAGTGAAGCATTATTAAGGCAGACAACACTACAATAGGCCTACAGTATATGCAATATGAACACCACAGCAGCTGCAGCCATTAAATACACATTAAAACAAAAATAGAGCATGCACAGGATTAACTGCATCGTGCACACACACACACACACACAAAGAAAAACTATGACAGGAAAATGGTGCAATAACATGGATTCATTGGTTATATGTAGAAAACTGTACATTAAGATTCACATGCGGGTATGTTTGTGAAGATTTTAATGCATAAACATGGCAAGTGTGTCTTAGGTTTGCCACATGAAAGGGAAACATGCATAGAATCAGAAATTCAGCTGTATTCAAATGAATGTATGAACCATGTGGTATTTTACACTTGATATATATCAACGTAGAGGTTTGTGATTGAGGATGTTCTTTCGAAAGCAGTGTACATGCTATTACCAACATCCAGGCAAGACACCAGAGATGATGGCTACAAGATTAGAAAAAAGTGAACATGTGATCTCTTATGAGGACCAATCACTCAAATTCCACCATATATTAATCTTCTCCAACCATATCATCAGTATTCATAAGAGAGTCTGTGAGCGTACTGGTTGACGTGGGCCGTATCTTCTGTCTTGTGTCTTGTCAGGCCATGATATACTGAATGATGAATATGGCGCATTAGTATGTTCAAGATAGGTAAAGTGGAACCACAATGGATAATTTGGAATTACCAAGAGTAGTGTGTAAGTGTTGGATTATATAGGTGTAGAAGTAAGTATTAGTTTAGGCAGGGAAGGAAGATGAGATCATATACATACTAAAGCAATTACACAGATAGATTTTCCTTCTAAGGCCAACAAATGAAGTTTGCAGGTGATGATACAGCTACAGCAAGGCATTATAAAAGGAAGCAACCTTCACATACTGTGGTTAGACTTATTTTTTGCATGTATTTATTATCCACCTGTCTCTGAGTATCGGCGTAGGAGAGCAGTATTAGGTCTGGTGGGTGAAGGTGTTGAAGGTGTGTGCTTTAATGCTGCAGTAAGAAAATGATTTATTTTGGATGAGTTGAATTTATGACATGAAGCTGCATCAGAAAACAATCAGCATTCACTCATTTTAAACTGCAGTCTCACCAATTTGTGACTGCTGTGGACATTTTCCCATCAACAAGATGCCACTAAAAGCAAAATTCAGTGTTCCTCTAATTCTGTACAAGTGTTCTCATTGATGTAGCCTGTACAATGACAGTAGTCGTCAATAGCCAACCCAATCACTAGAATAAAACATTGGCATTGTACATTTCTGCAAACCACACATACAATGAATCTCTACATTTCAGTGTTGGCTACCATCAGTTGAATAATGATGTTTTATGATGTGACATCACTGAGGTTACGATCTGGTTAGGTTTAGGTACAAAATACACATGGTTAGGGTTAGAAATATCCTAGAAATCGTGTCAAAAACAACTGCTTTTGTCGGTTCAAACGGGAGGTGGGCAATGGTCTCAAGGATGTGTTGAACAGTGTCGTCTGCTGCTTTGGTGCTTTTCCAACTTTCCAACAATGTTTCTAGCAAACCACCCAACGCATCCGCCTTCTCATAAGAAAGTCTACTCATATACAGTAGATAGGGGTGTGACGAGATCTCGCGAGACGAAAACGCGACGATATTTCTCGTCAAAGGGAATTTTGTCTTGCGAAGCTATAATTAAGGGGCACACAAAAAAAGAAAATAAAAGACGGTTGGTTTTCTATCGCTCATTCGCTCATTATATGTTCTTTTTATAATGTCACGTGTGGATCATTAACCTTGTTAAAGTTTCTACCTGTTGAGAAGATCTCAGTCAGCAGTAGATATTTTTTCATATTTTGTTCTACTTGTTTATTTATGTGATACGGGATTTGTGCAATTTACTTTTATTTCTGTTTTTTTTTATTAGCAATATGATATAATTTGATAATTGGATTCTATATTTAATTTATATTTATATATTAGAAATGTTTCTACTCATTATAATTTACTTTTTAGTATTTGTGATTGTATCTAACGTTTGTATTTATGGTTGTTATTTCCATAAATACCAAAATTATCCATCTGTAAAATATCTATATGGAGAAACCTTTTACAGTGCTGCATACTGCATATGATAATTATATATTTAGAAAGTAGAACTAAAGTGATTCATTACAAGATGATTAGTTAAAACATTTCAATTTAATCTTTTCATGTATTTCCTCATTGAAGTTTTCTTAAAAATAAAGTTAAAATCTTGTCTCGTCTCGATCTCGTGAACTCAATATTGTGTCTCGTCTCGTGAGCTGAGCTGAGTGTATCATCACACCATCACACTAACAGTAGATGTCATAACAATGGTCCATACTCAACAAAATGAACCTCAGCAGAGCAGGTATTAAAAAAGTACCAGGTACCAGGTACTATCCCCGATGGAAGAGCAAAAAAGAAAGGAGTAGAGTCGAGCCGAGTAGTGCTAGAACTGTATAGTAGTGCCATAAGGCTTTTAATATAAAAGGAGAAGTCACGTTAGGACTTGTTCTGGAACGGGGTAACGGATCTACAGTGATATTTGCTCTGAAATTGTTGCGAGGTGAGAGTTTGGGGGCGGGGGGGGGTCGTAAATTGAGTTGGTGTGTTACTGGTCTTTTCTATAAATAAAATCAATCAATCTGAACTACGTAACTTTAAATGTTGATATGATATACTGTATATTATAGAAATGTTGATATGATTCGTATGGTTGAAATGCTACGTATAAACCGTGAAACAGACAAATATTTATCTTTAGCAATTGGTAAAGAGCAAAAACAGAGGTAAAAGAGAGTAAATATTGGACTTACATATGACAAATATATATATATATATACATATCAGGTGGACAGAAACACAACTCCAAATGAATGATCATGTAGCTCTGTAACTGCTGGATGTGGAAATAAGCAACTGTTTCCTTAATATATCATCTTAAAAGGTGATGATATGTCAGTGTTGAGTGAAGAACTTATTTCAGTCCTATTCCCCACTTGTTATGGTGCTGTTGCTCTTGAAAATAAAAAGCTCAAAATTACTTTACAAAGTTAACTCAACTCGCCTGCTGCTGAAAATGAATTGCAGCTGTATTCTTACTATAGGATCCACACAGTTTATGTTAGACAATTAATTAAATTTGGACTTATTTTTTAGATTAAAACAAATCAGTTATGAAAAGCAAAAAAACAACGATTACCCAATAATATATGTTTTGTTTCACAATGCAGATTTACTGATTAGGAAAATCAGACATTCAGCAAAGTTAAATTCTGTTTATTCTTCTGGAACCGTGTGGATGTGTCGCACTTTAATTGTGTTCCTCTGTGGTTTCTGTGTGTGTGTGTGTGTGTGTGTGTGTGTGTGGTAACAGTGAGGGAGCTCAGCAGTGTTCTGCTTTGTCTTGATATCAGCAATAATCTCCCATTAGTCATTTCTATTGCCAAGCTCCAGTGGTGGTGCAATGACACCGGGAGAGACACAGAGAGAGAGAGAGACACAGAGAGAGAGAGATAGAAGACACAGGGATAAGTGAAAGATATACGTTTTCCATAACAGAAGGTGGGAGTGGAAAAAAAAAGATGAGAGAGATGGGCGAGATACTGCCGTTTGACAGACACTGTAAACAATCAGCGGAGAGAGGTCAAAACGGCTGATGAGGATGCAGTGTGAGAAGAGGAGCAGAGAGATGGAGAAAGAGAGGCAGAAGAGGTGAAGAGAGATAGGGGTTCATTGTGTAAGTGTGTGATTTTCTCTTTCCCAATCTTCCTTATTTTTTTCCCCTCTGTGCAATCTTGTCTCCTCCTTTTTAATCACCCATCCTCTCTGTATTCTCCATTATCTCTCTCTTGGTTTCTCTTCAACATAAATGTTATATTGTGCTTCAGTCTCTTAATACCACAATCTTTCCTGAACATTGACCAGATACTGGCAGTCTAAGCATAACCTTAAGTTAAACAATGCTGTAGTTTTTACTAGTGGATATTGTGCTGCAAGATCAAATACAAAACAAAACTAGGTATGTTGTCTGTGTCCACATTTTAGCAACTTGCCAAATTTGTTAATTAACATTTTCTCATTATGTTTACACAAAACATAATTCAGCCATTATTAAGTTTCTAGCAAAACATATTTGCTGTTTGTAAATGTAATTTCTAGGAGACAAGGGTTAAAGAGATACTTGATAATTCAATTTCATGCTGCTTTATACAATTTTTTTTTGGAAGAACATATTGCATTTTTTTACATTTATCAGACTGCTTCAGCTGCTGTTGAATTTGCATGCACTACATATACACAACACATCAATGTATCCATAATTTAATAATATATATGATTCTCACCACTCTGCATGACAGGTAGTTGTGGTACTTTGAGTATATTTTGATGCCTTATGTGAGTGCAACTTTGCAACTTTTGTAACTTCTCTCATCAATAGTAGTTTCTCAAAATTCAAGTCTAACATCTGACATCACTGACAATATATAATTAGTATATTTTCAATTGATTAGATCACATATGTAGACCCAAAGAGTCTTCTTTTTGGTATTTGTTTTGAACGTAACAAGCTTTTCACTGAAAACGATGAAAATTTTGCTTGAGGAAGAATCAAGTGATGAAGAGGAGCCTGCTGAAATTGAAGACATTTTTCAATCCAAAGATGGAAACGTTCTCTGATCCTCCATTCCTCCAAGTGACCGATGACGTATGTTGGGTGTAGAGAGGGAGAGGGGCCCCGAGGGCCAACAAGATATGCTGTTCCTCATGCTGAAAGCATAAAGTCTACATTTGAGTTGATAGTGCTGGAAATGACCGACAAGGAGGGGCATTGTGTGTATGGTGACAATTGGAAGAAGAAGGATAAAACAGATCTACAAGGATACCTGGGTCTTTTGATTCTTGCTGGTATCTACCAGTCCAGTAAGGAGGCTACGTCCAGCCTATGGCATACTCAGTCTGGGAGGGCAATTTTTCATGCCACCCTGCCACTGAAGACATTCCACATCATCTTGAGAGTAATTCGTTTGGATGATGGCAGCGCGCCGTACCAGAGACAAACTGGCTGCCATCCAGCAGGTGTGGGATAAGTGGGTGTGTCTCCTGCCACTCATGTATAATCCCGGCACTGATGTGACAGTGGACGAGCGCCTGGTACCATTCAGAGGTCGATGTGGATTCAAGCAATATATGCCAAATAAACCTGGCAAGTACTGCCTCAAAATCTGCGTAGCCTGCGATGCCCAGACCAGCTACGCCTGGAATATGCAGATGTACACAGGCAAACCTGCAGATGGCCAGCCGGAGAACCAGTCATGGACAGCGTGTGGTTCTCCAGGTGACAGAGGGTCTTCGTGGGACACACCATCACATGTGATAACTTCTTCACGTCCTATGCCCTTGGCCAGCAGCTGCTAAGGAGAAAGCTGGCCATGGTGGGAACCGTGAGAAAGAACAAACCAGAGTTTCCCCTTGCACTGCTGGCGACAAGACAGAGGGCCAAATTCTCTTCCCAGTTTGTGTTCACTGACACAAATGTTCTTGTCTCCTACTGCCCCAAAAAGAGAAATAAGGTGCTTCTCATGAGCACTCCGCATCGGGACACTGCAGTTAGCGCCACAGAGGACAAAAAGCCCCAGATCATCCTTGATTACAACAAGAACAAGGGGGGAGTCGACAACCTCGACAAGGTATTGTAATATTTATTCATTCAGGTCAATGCATTGCAGTCTTATGGAATATTTTTGACTGATTTGTTGTTTGTTACTTTTGCTGCAGGTCAGTAGTGTATACAGCTGTAAACGAATGACAGCCTGTTGGCCGCTGACTGTATTTTACAACATGCTTGATGTGTCTGCATACAACTCCTTTGTGCTGTGGAGAGAGATGGCCCCAAGCTGGAATCAGGGGAAGAGCCACAGGAGGAGGCTGTTCCTTGAGGAACTTGGAAGAGAACTTGTGACACCTGTCATAAGACGATGCCAGGCACTTCTCAGCACGCCAGCTTCTGCCAGCTTGGTCATGGAAGTCCAGCAGGATGCATCGACCCCTGCGGCTGCTCCTCCTCACCCATCACCCAAAAGGAAGAGGTGCCGATTCTGCACAAGTGACAACAAAACCAGCACCAGGTGCCAAAAATGTTCAAAGCCCATTGCATTGTAACATCGTAAAACATGGTATAATTTCATGTAAATGAGGTTTACTGCTCATAAATTAAGCATAATAAAAAGAATAAGAGGTATAAAAGAAGTTTAAAGTATGTGGTAATGAGTTGGCTAACAGAATGGTGTGATCATTTTATACTTCATGCATAAACAGTCGAACAAGACCGGGTCAATTTGATCCTGGAGGACAAAAGGTGAGTAGTAAACAGGAAGACATAACAAGGCTTAAGCAAAAAGTTGAAATCCTCAACACTCATTATTAGTGACTCAGAATTAGTTTGTGAGAAATATGAGAGGAATGAAGGAAGCTTGGTGGCCCACATTACCACGGTCATGATTATGATCTTGTTAATTCAGATAAACAGTAATGTAGGAAAACCTCAGTTCAGAAGTGTTCATGTTACTGAGTGTGTGCTGTTACCAGTCCTTTTAAGAGGTACAGAAGTATCCGGAGTGTAGAGTCTGATCAGTCTGTCTGCTGAGAAGCTGTGTTTTCTCCTGTTTGGGGAAGTGTGTGTACCTGACTAATGTGAGTATTTATGTTGAAACTGCTTTATGTAAGTGCCACAGCTTTATGTAGACGTTAATCTGTATCTGCTGGAGTTTCAGTAACAGTAAATGAATTACAGTGAATTTGCTACATTAGCTATGTAAGCTTGCATGTACTAGCTAGGCTAGACATGTGCTCCTCATTTTACATTGTTTGTACCATTGATATTTCTCCTTTGTTGATAAGCTGGTTTACGATGTAAAGGAGATTTCTTTAAATGTATTTTCATTCATATGCCTTGCATGTAACCCTAGTTTCATGTATGTATGGTATGTAGTATGTTAATTTGGTAAATAATATATATTATACTTTAAATTGTGTTTCACAGAACCACACTTTCCTCAATTAAAGCCACATAAACCTGAAGCTCTGCCTCGTGATTTTCTAATCGAAGTCACACTGCCATAGTGTTCGCCTGCTTTATCCAGTGCATCTGTTGATCTGCCCTAGACTTCTTTTATAAGTACAGATTTTTTTTCCTATGAAAACTTTTCTCAGATTTCCAAGATAATTATCTCTTATACAGAAAAAAACTGCTTTCTGTAAGAGCTGAGTAGCTGAGTTTGATTGCAGTTTTTGAGTTTGCAAAGAGAGGTTGTGAATGACTAAAAGGTGAGGAAGTTTTATTCAATTTCATGTATTTCATAATGTGTTTATTCATGTAATATTAAATAGGCACGCGGCTAATTGTTACAGGTGGAGTAGGTTGTGTTTCCTTTTTCACCTGTTTTGTGTTTTCTCTATTAGGTTCTACCCTCCCCCCTTTGTTTGGTGATGTGTGTGGCTGAGCGCACTGGCACACATTTGCTGATTAAGGCTGATTGTTAAAAAGGGCCAGGGATCCAGCTGATGGTGCCAGGGGGCCATTTCAGCAGCTATGAGCTGTGTGTAGTTGCAAGTGACAGTTTTGGTGGTGTTTATTCCTGTTCTGGGGGTGGGGGAAATGTCTTTAATTGTTTTTCATTGTGTTATTACAACTACTTTATGTCTGTCCAAATAAAAATAAGAAAAGAATAAGAATATATATTGCAGCAGTCCAAACATTTACAGTGCTGTATTCAAAAAAGGTCAGTCATGCCCCAATAAAAAAATCTTGAAAGAAAAAGGGTAAGTAATGCATCGTAACCCTCTATAGTCTGTCCTCTATAGTATGTGAGAATTCATAATGTTAGCAGTTATGTGCAATATGTTTACAGCACAGTCCACAAAAGTTCTGATTTAGGGAAATGGACTCCTGTCAAAAATCTTTGACAGGAGGTGTCGGCGAAGCACTTGCTTATCTGCCACAATCAAAATCAAAATATATTATCCAGCAGTTCAGACATTTACACTATTTGAAAAAGGTCAGTCATACAACTTAACCCTCTATAGTCTCTCAAGGCAAGGCAGTTTTATTCATATTTTATGCCCCCCCCCCCCCCCACACACACACACAAATGATAAAAACAAAGTACAGAGAAATAAAATGCTAGAATAGAGCATTAAATATAAGATTGCAGTATAAAATAATGATTTCCTTTAGAGAGCTTTGCTGTAAAGATTTTAGAACTGGAGCGATGTGCTCTGACCTCTTTGTTCTGGTCAAAACTTGAGCTGCAGCTGTTTGAAGACTGTGTTAAGTGAATTCAGACATTGTCTTCTAAACACATTAAATAGGTCATAAATGTATTTCTAAAAAAGGTGTAACAAGCATTTCAACCATTTAGATTTGAATTGTGGAGCTAGGCTTCACAAACTGTGTTCAGGATTTAGTGGGCGGCCCTGCTGCTGTAGAGGTATAAATACATTCAGCGCACACTACTACTACAGTCTACCGTTAGCCAGATAGCTGAGTTAGCCGCTGAGCGAACCGCCAAGTTAAGGCCCATTTATGCTCAATGTTAAATACGAAATGAATGCAGAGCACGGACAGAAGACTCCGTCCGTGCTCTGCATTCATTTCGTCCGTATTTCTGCACGCTTCCATAAAGCTTACGGATACAGACTAAATGGAGCAGTACCATCGGAAACCATGGGGGGGGGGGGGGGCTCGATATGTAGCTCTAGTGAGACACGAACAAGAAATAACAATGGGGGAACTTTTTGAGGAAAGGTTGTGTGAGTTGGTTAGAAACTTTAAACATATTGTTTTTGTCTTTTACGCAAGAGGAACATTATCAATATCTCTTCCACAGTCACCATGTTTGTTTTTGAGTTAGTTTGTTGTCATAAACTTTTGACTCTGTGTTGCCCCCTGGTGGATGTATTGGTTAACATCCATACCAACGTAAAGGACGCATGGAAGTATGTGAGCAGTGACGGTAACATCCTTTGAAACGGACATATACATTTTCGTACGTCCATTGAGCATAAATGGGCCCTGAGCCACCGAGCTAGCCGCTGATTTAGCAGCAGAAAGCTCTCACTTACCGACCATGTTTCCGGTGGAGGTGATGACTTTGATTGACAGGTAACACTTGGTAGGGGGCGGGGTTTCAGTGGACTTGGCGGGCATTCCCACAGCATTTGGGAGAAGAGTCTGATTTTTACACAACTTTGAAGCCTAATTTCATATATTTGGCGATTTTTTTAATCATTCAAATTTGGCAAACTTTTCTGTGGTATGTCAAACTCAGAACACATATTTATTCTTACTTTACACAGACTTTAATGCTTTTTTGTGGGAGTCCAGTCAGAAGACCGTTACAGTAGTCGAGTCTACTTGAGATGAAAGCATGAATCAACTTCTCTTGGTCTGTTTGAGACATAAAACCCTTCACTCTGGATATGTTCTTAAGCTGATAAAAGGCTGTTTTGGTGATTGATTTGATGTGACTGCTGAAGGTCAGATCTGAGTCTATCAGCACGCCAAGGTTTCAGACTTGGTCCCTAGTTTTTAGAGAGAGTGACTCGAGATGTTTACTGACAGCAATCCTCTTCTCTTTATTGCCAAAAACAATGACCTCAGTTTTGTCCTGATTTAATTGAAGGAAATTTTGGTTCATCCAATTTGTTACTCGCTCTAAACAGTGACACAAGGACTGTATTGCACTGTTGTCATCTGGGGACAGTGCTAGATATATCTGCGTGTCATCTGCATAACTGTGATAGTCTACATTAGAGTTCTGCAGAACTTGACCCAAAGGCAAATTCAAGGAGAATTTAACAGCAGTCCAGTGGAATTCAATAGTTGTATTCCACTAGACTGTTGTGGATCAGGAAACATAATCATAATGCAGACTAGAGATTTAGAGTATACCGAGCAAGTTTTCAAGTGCTTGCGTTTGTGAGGACTGTTGTATTGCACTTTGAGTAACCCCGAAATAAACTTATGGGACACAAACCTAAACAATTTTTTTCTTTCCTAGTATAGAATATATTGAACCAAATTCCATTCAGATTTGACTGCCATGTTATGAAAAAGTGAGCCAATATTTACCATAGTTTCCTCCATCCTGAACAGATTAATATATTCTGAATCAGACATAGTTTCAAACATTGTATAACCCCATTTAAGATGCTAAACATGCTTCTACACAATTCAAAAGCTCTTAAAACATGCAGTAATTTTCACATTAAGAGACACGCGTAGTTGAAGAAAACATATAGAAAGACACTCAAACTATTTTTCTCTGTCCCAGTATAAATAATAACAACAAGAATAGATAAGAATATAATACATATTTTAAATTGCTCAATCAAACAGCTATCTGCTTGTGTGTGAACAGTGTTTTATAAAGACACATCTATAAATCGTGGTTGAGGTGGTGCTGAATGAGGTTCAGTTGAGCCAAAGTGCTGTATTTGGCACTTTTACAAATGGTCTGTCCAAGAAAGAGGAAAAAAACATTATGAGGGGACAGGTGACAAATGCTATGGACACTGTGTCACCTCAAATAAGAACTGTGGCAGAGGTAAAGATAAAATGGTTTGACCTGAAAGTGATGGAAATAAAGAAAGGAAATTGCAGCACTGCTGTACAGTAACTTCAGGCAAGAACATCACTCCAAATATCCACTCCATCAACGAGAACACACTGAACCAACAGTCAGTTAATTACCTTTCCTCTTTGTACTAATTTTGGTTGGACTGTAACAGAAAATGACTTTAATTTAGTCAATTGAATAAGGAACAAAGTTGCAGACATGTCATAGTTCATCACTAATGCAAAATGATTAAAACTCATAATCATTAACACTTTCCCAGGATTTGTCAGAACTAATTTAGAGGTCTGTGGTGTGTACGCAGCTACATGCTGTGCTGTGCTGGAAATAGAGCCAAAGTAAGAACTGTAGGAATTCCGTGTCAATTTAAATAAACTAAATTCCACCCCGAAAGAAATTATTTCTTTGTTCTCAAAATAATGGAAATGCAGACAGTGTGACCTTGTTAAAGGGCTAGAAAGTTTCTAGTTTTAAATAAAACTCATCCAAACAAAGACTTGGATAGGCTTAGTTGTCTGGATTTGCTAGGGAGAGATAGTACATCCAAGCAGGTAGTCCATACATGTTTACTAAAGTAACTAAAGCTTTTTGACATGTCCCAGCAATAAAAACACAGGTCTAAATAATAATATGAATGATGGCTGAAATCCAATTAGCTGCTCCAGCTTTAGGGTTCTGGTATTCTGCATGCTGGCTCAGTGTCACACTGTCATTGTTAACTAGGACACTTTGAACAGAAGCCATTGTTAATATTATTCGTCACACCTGTGCTCTCACTACTACAACAAGTCAACATGTCTGCTGTGGAAAAAGTCACATTTCCAACCTACCAACTGCATATATTTGTGAATTAAGTCAAAGAACCTAAAAGATAAAGGTGTTGTGAGATGGAAAAAGTTTTAGAGGACAAATAAAAACATGATTCTTCCTCAAACTAAGTTATCGAAAGTCACCATTCTACATGAACCTGGCCTGATAATTAGACTGAATCATCTCACACATCAATCTCATTCATTTTGATCATGTTAACCATTTTTTGTTTTGTTTTGCCTTAACCTAACTTCACTCAACATGGGAGCATTTGGTAGTTGCCTCTTTGTGCTGGTGCCCAGCACCTAGTTCTGTTTAATGCTTTCATTCATTAATGCTTTCATTCATTCATTCATTCATGTCATAGCAATATGGCCTCAGCTAGGTAGGTACCTCAGCTCGCTACTTAGCTATGAAGCAAGTTAGCACTACCATTCTTAACCCCAACCTACAAAGACCCCACCAGACCTGTTTGAGTTGTGGTTAAGGACTGTGAGTAGTAATTCAAATGTCTGGAACCTGACCCCAACCCTTATCCCAAACTTTTTCCAGCTAGCATGAAATGCAAAATGTCATCATTGCCGCGAGAGCTAAGATCGTTGCTAGCAGAAGCAGTACACCTTTTATATTTCAAGGCAGTTTTAAGCCCATAATGTAAAGCATTTCTTACCAGAGTGTCTTAACTGGGAATCAATCACGGCTCTGCTGCGACTCCCACACTCCAAAATGGTACTTCGGTGGAGCTGAGGCTCGCTTGGCTGCACCTGGGTGTTTAGCGTGGAGGTGCTAACTCAAACTCCACGTACTCCGGTGGTAGTTAAACTCCGTTTGACACAGGTTGCATTTTACTTTTGACTCGTCAACTGAACCGTCTCCAAGTTTTTTAAAGTTAAACAAGCCGTTCAAAAGTCCAGTAGCTCTCTTACTTTCCTTCAGCGCGGTAGGTTTACTGCAGGAGGCCACTTCAAAGCATAGCGCTACAGCTAGAGGAGCCGTCTACGGGTGAGTAGAAGGGGCAAAAAGGCTTGCAAAATTAAAATGCGATTTAAAAAAATCAACGCGTTATGGATTGCATTAATCTAATGACGATTAGCGCGTTAACGCTGACAGCCCTACTTTTAACTGTTGGGACATACTTTCCTACCTAAGGGTCAATGCATAAACATGTTCAGGGGTGGTAGTAATTACACTTATCTTCCCTTAATTTCAAGAAATTAAATCTTTAATTGCATCAAGCATGAAAATAGCTACCAATATTACGATGCTATCACACTTTTACAGTGTTCTCTGCAGGTTGCAAAATGTCTTCATTTTAATTATATCCCAGTCATATTTTTAGATAATTTTTAACTCTCATTATGTTCCTGAGCTATTTTACACATTTTCAGAATATGAAAATTCAACCCAGCAGGTATCCAGCTGCAATCATTAACGCTTTCCTCTTCACACGTTTCACAGCACAGATAGCACTTTTTTTTTTTTTTTTTTTTGTTACAACTAATTATGACTGCAGCTGCATTAACAGGACCGACTGCAACACTGCCTGCTCAATTTTTATTGCACCTCATTGTAAAAGCAGGATTACTCATTTTTGTGCTTTAAAGATTTTATTACTATGACTCATCATTAACAATGTAATAGCTTTCCTTTACAAGGAGACTGGAATTTAATAGGAGGGATTAGGTAAGGTGCTGTGCATAAGTTCAGCACAAAACATTAATCTGGCCACCTGAGATAATACGGAACAAGAGATAAGGGATGTGGTGTGTTTATATTAATTGGTGTGTTTAATGTTTGGGGAGTGATTATTAATGGAGGTGTTTGTGAGGTTCCATGCAGCTGTTCAGGGGACGTTGAGAAATGCTGAACGCATGTCCCAAATTTCCACCTAGTTTGAAAACAACCAGTCATTGGTGTATACATACTTAGTTATTTTTTGATTTGATACTGTTGTTAGTGGGATGCAATATAATAAGGAACATCTATGTCTATGTTTTGTTTTTTCTTCTATTTTGTATTTCTATTTATTATATTTAATGTACATTTCACCAATTGATGTCTCCACTTAACTATTGCCCTTACTATTTTTCAACCTAAGTATGGTTGGCTTACATATAATTGTATAATAAAAACAATGGCAGTTCTGGCCCATTTACACCACAGGGCCCATATTAGGACCTACTGTTCTTTTGGAGGTGCCAGTTAATCCTGAAACTAATTCCTCATTTTAACAGTGGGGTGCGTCATCTAAAAATAAAGATATTAAGTATAACATTTTCATTTTATCATGTTAACTATTTTGGATTTGTGGCAGTGTCAAAATACAACAAACCTCTGGACATTCAATTACACCACGGGTTGACAAAAAATCACATTCATATCAGAAACTATGCATGCTAACAAACACCTTGGTATACAAGAAACCAGGAGCTATACTATGTATCCACATATTTCACTATAGACAATCATGACAACTTACTTACCCTAATCCACGTGAAAGAAACTTTACCTTTCAAATTACAGGTTTGGTGTTTTTTTCCAATGAGCTATGAATGTAACATAATACTGGCAGCGATAACATTTGCCAAACAAATGTATTATGAATGCAGTTTAGTTGTACATGAACATAATTTATTTAATTATGCCTGCTTGGCAATCTAAAAACAAACCCTTATAAGAACTTTTTCTTTGTCTTGCTGACAGAAGAAAATTAGATTTAAAGTGAACAGAGAAAAACGTTCCACTTTTAGCAGATGTATATGAAAACAACGTTCTGGTGTCAAACTCTGCTAACTCAAATGTTCCACTGAAGGAACAAGAAGAAAAACACATTTTTGAGTGGACGGGAACTTTAATTAATTGTATATCCTGAAGGCTTAAGGCTTGTATTGATTACACATGGTTGGTAATAAACAACAAAACATCATCTGCATACAATGTGATCTTGTATGAGAAAGTTGCTTACCTGTGGCAGCGCAACACTGTCTTGCACCACAAAGACTGGATAATATTTACCAGCCTTTACAACAAAGAGGATCACTGTTTCACGGATTTTAAAAAGTTCCATTAAAACTGGGGAAAATACTCCTGATGCATTAATGCTGTTAGCATTAGAAGTTCCACCCTATCCACTGCTAATATTGCATCTATCTATTTGATAATGTTTAAGGATTGATCCCACTGGGTGCAGTTGTGTGTAGCTGGACAGGGACGCAATGCCTGTGATCCCACCAGTGCATTCCAATAATCTACACTAAGCATATGTCCCTTTTCTAGTTTTGATGGAAGCCATGTCAACATTTGGTCAGTTTTTAAAATAAAACACCAATCATATATCAGTTATACACCAAATTAAAACAGACAAATGAGGAAAGCACTTAACTAAGTACTCTACTTACCCATCGTGGGAAACAACAAAATCAAGAAAAAATGACCAAATTAAATCTTAAAGCTGCCAAACCCAGTGAGATCAAGGTGTTAGACTGGCCCATTTGAGAGGTTGTTTAGGACAACCTTGACACAAGTACTATAATTTTGACGGTATATAAGAACACATATTTTACTCAACTATATAGACAGCTTTGTATCCTATAAGGTATACACATATTTCATGCAGTAGACAAAATGAAAGATTAAAGCAATTTAGGGCTAAAACATGAGGAGAAAACCAAAATGACTTTGACCACCACAACCACAGTAGAAATAAGGCATAATACAGAAGATAAAGTGGTGTGTAGCAAGCTTTTTATTTTAGTAGCTTGATAAACACTGAAAGTTTAAGATAACGGCAAATGTTAATTACCAAAATTAATTATTGTTTAAGAAGTGTGATCCTTTAAATAGATATGTAGACGTTGGAGTGTTTCCTGCTTATAGGATGGAGATTAAGAGGAGAGGCATCATACTGACTTTATTTAACTTGACTTTGAACTACAGAGATACCAGTAACGTAATCATCAAACCACTGTGACCTTTTTTAATCTTAATTTATCTCTTCTTTGGTCACTTTCCTCTTTCTCTCTACATATTTATCTTTCTTTCTCTCTCTTTTTTCCTTTAGTCTTGAGTGTTTGTACAGTCCTGAGATACTCTGTGAGGGGTGGAGGATTTACTCTCTGTGGGACAGCTGATGGCATCTACTGAGTTTGGTTAGGAAACAGTGTGAAATACAGCACAATATGCTTAAATATAATGCTTTTGCTTTCTCATACATGTTTACTTAAGGACATTATGTTTAGTGGTGTAATCTATATGTATGTACCTTTCAAAGGGACCTTACATAACAGCAACTTTGTGAATAGGTCTGTCACAACAATAACAGTATTGACTTATTGTACAATAACATACATGGACATGACCTTGATCATTTTCTTTTACCTCAATATTGCCACACTTCACATTAGCAGCTAAGAAGCTATTCATGTCACAGTGGCTAAGCAAGTAGTGTCCTCCATTCCTCACTGTGTACATCCTGAATGAAGACTACAGAAGATTTAAAGGTAAATGACTCTGTCCCCAACCTTAATGGCAGTCTGGGTTTTTTTTGTTTTATTTGTTAGTGTAGCACCCACTCTCCAATCCCACACCCACCCCCCTTGCTTTATTATATTATCGTTACATCAGTGGTATAAGATGATCTTCAAATGACAATAATATCATTCATGGAGAGTATTTCTGAGACAATATATCGTCCAACAAAAGTAGTTATTGTGACAGGCCTATTTGTGAAAGCAAGAAGCTACTAAACAACATTATAGTTTCAAACCTTTTGATTATGCTCATGACTTGTCTTTTCCCAGTCATCACAGAAGCAACAGCTTAGTATGATCAGAATTGTCTCCATTAGGTCCAGTAGAAATTGATAGGAACTGTATGGCCTTGGCTCAGCCAGAGAAGGATCCTATATGTATGCTCTATATGGGCCTAGAAATGTTGAAGTCTGCAGTCGCCTGATTTAAGCACTTTTTTGGCATCTACTGTTACTGTTTCTATCTACATTTTTTTCCAATGTGTACATAAAAACTGATTGGAAACCAGATTTGTTTTAAATAGTCTCAATTTAAAAAAAGATTTTATATTTGGTTGAGGTGAAATTTGGTATCAATAAAGATCAAATGCAATCAAAACTACTATATAAATCATGACATACATGAAGCATCCAACCTAAACATCATTCTAGCTTTTCCTCCTCTGAAGAGGTGAAAAATACTGGCTGATGAAATCATCAGATCTGCGTGGAGTGATGAACATGAAACATACATGAATGTCATATTAGTTGAATAAATAAATACTGCATTTTCATCACATTTTCCACATGGTTTCCCACTATCTGATGTCTGACTGGCGCCCTTGTAATTATGTCATGCAATGGTTTAATGACACTGGACTAGAGAATTAGCAACTGTTTATCTTGATGAGCCTAAACTGCTATAAAATTCATATCATAGCAGTGGATGGAAATGTGAATTAATTTGCATGTACTTTTTGCCTAATTTCTGGATTTTAACTTGTTAACATTTGTAACTTTCTCAACAGTGAATGCAGTCAGTATCCACCTTCCGACCAACAATCAGCACTGTGTTCTTTTAACCATGACCACAATCTTTCCCTGATATTAAATATGTAGTTTACTGTCTATCAGTCACTTTTGGAACAGTCATAGCATGATAACAGTATATTGGTTGGTTAATTTAAGTTATTTAATGGTAGCCATGATGTGTCTGTTTCCTTTTTTTACCTTGTCTGTTTCCACTGTCTTTTAGTTAGCATGTTTCATTAAATTGGCTTCAAAAAGTCTCTCTTTTTCTTTCTCTTATTCCTCTACTCGAGTGCTGCTGTTGCACCCACACAACCCCCAATAGGATGCTTTGTTTTGGGGGCTTCTGTTGTCCAGACACAGTTGATTGTGATCTCATTAATCAAAGAAATAAAGAGAAGAAAGGGGGAAAAAAGATGAAAAAATGATGAATAGCAACAGAACACTCTCTCTCTCTCTCTCTCTCTCTCTCACACACACACACACACACACACACACCAAACAGCAGTACCATAACACCAAATCACCATGGAGATAATTAGAACCAAGTCCAGATGAGTATCTCTCACTGCAAGTCCCAAACAGCACTGATTAGCATGATCTCGATATCACAAACAGAGAGAAACCAACAAGCATATGAATATGGGGTAGGTGCAAGCAAACACAGCCGCATTCCCAAAGGAACACACACACTCACACACACACACACACACACACACACACACACACACACACACCGACAGTATTAGCATCACAAAACCATTTTCCAGCCAACTCAGAGGCCACAACACCCTCTGAACCAGCAAATCACTTTTCATCTCCTCTAATGCAACTCTTCAACTTTCTCATTACATTTGTTTCTCTCGTCTTATCTGTTTTTGTCTCGCTACTGCTCTGTCACTTTAAATCTCTCTCTCTCTCTCTCTCTCTCTCTTACTGTTCCTCTGTGTCGATCTCTCAAAGTAACACTGCTGCCAGGCCAGCGGCTTGACTCTAGAGTTAAGATATGAAGTTACCAGAGCAGTTATAATTGCCTTATGGAAGTGAAATTAAAAAAAAACAAGTGAGAACAGAAAGATAGTCAATGTAGAATAAAGGCAGAAAAAAAGAAAGAGGTGGAAATACTAATAGACTTTTAGTCAGAAACAAACAGAATAGAGTTGAATAAAAGAGGAGGTAGTGCCTCTCATTCCTCAGTCAGTTCATCTGAGAAATTAACAAACTTCAAATGGAAACTTAATAAGAGAGGAAGTTGCCAGAAAGTGCCAACTAATTAAAGCAGACGGTAAAGTGATCCAGCATCATGTATAATGTGTTGACACCCTGTTACAGTGGTCAGGGCTGTTTTTCAGAGATATTAAAGGTGCTATGTATAGTATAGATTACCATTAACAGATAATTAGCGCCATCATTTATAGCATTACAGTAAACAAATGAGGCCAAGGAGATTGGCAGCTTTTACACCCCCTATCTGAACATATCACAAAAGGATACTCCAGCTACAACTATTTGGATTGCGTCACCTCACTTTCTTGTGAACTTGAAAACCTGTCAATGTACTTCAGGTCCATTTACTGGATGCTACTGACTGTGCTTCTCTTTAAAACCTTTTAAAATAAGGAGTCATCCAAGCGAAGGGGGTTTGTTCTGAACACTATCTTTACAATAACAAGCAACAGAGCTAAACACACAGAGAAAATGTAACATTGAATGATTTTGAAGAGATTTTGAAGTGCTGCAGAGAAAGAACTACATGCAGATTATGAGTCATTATCATTTTTTTTTTTTATTATTTACTAAATGAATATAACTCAAGGTATACATACACTTTCCCATCTTAAAGCCAATGTCTTTGAGTCAAATCACTGTCATATGAAGAATGTTTGCTTGTTGTGTTCACCTCACAGATGATTATTAGCTAATTTTAGCTAATGGGTAACTGTGCTATAGCTCAGCTAAAGATATGTTTCTGAGGAGTTGGTCTTCCATCGGTCAGGTGGCCAGAAACACTATTCCAAATGAATACAAATGGTGCTATATATCTGCTGGTTATATAAACGGGCAATTGATTGCTAACATGTTAGCCATGTTAGCTTTACACAACATTAATCTGTATCAGAGCCCTGTTTTCTTTCTTGTCCTTCTGCCCAACATAAATCAATTTCAACCCTACAATAATTAGCTGCAACTTTCAGAACTATTTAAAAACTATGAACATTATTACAAACTGCCTTTGTCACTCCCATCCTTAAGAAGGTAGGTTTGAACCCTGCAGACCTCAGCAACTATCAGCCAATCTCCGACCTCCCTTTTATCAGCAAGATCCTTGAAAAAGCGGTTGCTGCCCAGCTCCGTCGACACCTGTCCGACAATGACCTGTATGAAACCTTTCAATCAGCCTACAGGGTCCACCACAGCACAGAGACCACCCTTGTCAAAATGACCTTCTGATTGCTGCTGATTCTGGTTGCATCAGCATCCTGGTTCTGCTGGACCTGACAGCCACCTTTGATACAGTTTCCCACTCAATCCTGCTCAACTACCTTTCTACTCACCTTGGACTCATCGGTACTGCTCTGTCCTGGTTCACTTCCTACTTATCCAACAGAAAACAGTTTGTCACCTTTAATGAATCCAGCTTCCACCCTGCCCCAGTTAACCCCAGTCGCTCCCAAAACTCTGCTCCACAAAGTAGGAGATCTTGTCCTCATGGTTGATGGCTCCTGCATCTCGCTGTCCTCTGAGGTTCGCAATCTGGGTGTTATTTTGGACTCCACACTCTCATATGACACACACATTAAATCTGTCACCAAATCCGCCTTCTTCCACCTAAGGGACATTTCCACACCCTGTCCTTCACTCTCTGACTCAGTTGCTGAGACACTCATACATGCATTCATCACCTCACATCTGCACTATTGTAATGCCATCTTGTATGGGGTCCCCAATAAAATAAACATTTTTTTCATGGACATGCTCCAACATGTCCAAAATTCAGCTGCCAGGGTTCTCACTCGAACCAAACCCTGGAAGCACATCACCCCCACACTCAAAACAGTTGCACTGACTTCCTGTTTAGTTCCACATTACTGTCAAACTTCTCCTCCTCACATACAAAGCTCTTCATACCCTTGCACCCCAGTACTTAACGGACCTCCTTCATGTTCACCACCCTTCATGGGACCTGCGCTCTGCCAACTTGGGCCTCCTGTCCATTCCCCGCACCAGAAGGCGAACCTTTGGGGGCAAGGCCTGGAGCCACTCTGGATTCTTTTAAATCTAAGTTGTTCCTGCAGGATTTTGCAGGCTAAATGTGTGTTTTTGTCTTTACTGTACTGTTGTTGTCTGTGTTTCTTGTTATTGTGAAGCGACCTTGGGTTTCGTGAAAGGCACTTTACAAAATAAAGTCATTATTATTATTAGTTTTAGATTTGTGACCCAAAATTTAGCTCTCGATACATGTCCGTAATTGTCCCAAACACTCTTAGCTCTTTCTTCTACTTCGACATCTTGTTTAGATTAATCTACATCTTCGTAACAGTTATAACACTTCTACTAATTTGTAAGACTTAGAAGAGGACAATGAAACCTTAAAGTATGTCATCATTTTAAAAGGCAGAATTATGGTACTTGTCCATATAGTAACAGCTGGTCATCGAATATGGTGAAGTTGATTGTCCACCAGGCCATCTAATGAACAAAGTGATCTAATATCTCAGTACTAACTGATTTAATACACAACTTTAAGACAGCAGAGAGACTTTGAACAATTTTCTTCTCTGTTTTTAAGTTTTAGAGAAGCTTAATGAGTGTCTCCCTTGATTTGTTAATGGGATGTCATCACCAGACAAAATCTGGAGCCGCCGGATGGAGTCAGATTTCGGTGTTATTGCCTACACACTTCATTTAACAAGCTTCACATGTATAAAGCATGTGTGTTAGCGTCTGTTTTTAATCTGCTGGCGTGTTATGTCTTTCATTTATCTATGATAAGCGATTTCAGTGCAGACGGCGCGCTGATCATTCAGTTCTGTAGTTCTGTCTGGAGGAGAAATGTGTCCTAAAAATAGACTGTGCCTAACTCTCTGAGTTCACATTTAGACTGGATCTTTTCCCCCCTTTTTTTATTTAAGCGGTAAGATTAAGAGTCTGAGTTATCACCAACATTAATATGCTGCAGAGATGACGTTATTGAGAAGCTCTTAGCAATCACTGACTGAATTCAGCACACAGACGAGCTCGTAATGGGAGTGCAAGAGCTCCAATTAGAAAGACGGGCAATACTACGTTTTCAATTAAAACTTGAAAGGCAAAAACCATTTGACATTAATAACTGAGACACATGCAGTCTCAGCTATGTCAAATCTTTATTAATTAATTGTAACTACATGAGTTTAAAGGGTCAAAAATGTCCTTGAGTTGGAAGAGCATAATTGTCAATACTTAATTCAAATGAACAGATGCATATCATTTATTTGCATGTTAATTGAACCCTTTGCATCACTATCCCTGTGACATTAGGGTTTGTGCTGCGTTTATCTGAAGCTTTCTCAGTTTAATGACTTCCACATCCGTTCTGTCACGTTTCTACCACACTGACAAGGTTGATTATACAGTATGGGAGACTATGAAAAGTCATCAATGACTATGTGAAGAAGCAGGGTGGTAATCCATTAATAGGAGCGGTTTAGCACGTCTCCAGATGGAACAGCTTGACTCAGACTCGAATAATCCAATCAACCCTCTGTGGTGAATTTTCGGCATTAATGGGACGATTTTGTGTGAATGGATTATCTCATCAAATGATTCCAGTATGGATTAAAAAAGAATGATGCCTGCAATATGTTGAATAAAATAAATAAAAAATAAAAAATCACAGACCGGTCCAAATCTGCTTACAAGTCAAGGCTGCTGGGTTTGATCCTTTGAAATCTAGACTGGTTTAACTCATTTGATTTACAGGCGCATGGAATAGTCACCACATATCATATTTTCATATGACTCAAATATAAATATAACATTATTTATAATTACTTTATTTATATAGCACTTTCTACGTTGACAGACAAAGCAAAGACAGTACAATACAAAGTAAAGACATACAATACAAAGAGCAGTTACAAGGCCAACATTAAGATGAAAGTAGATTAAAATGACATACAATAAGGAGATGATAAAAAAAGATTAGAATATTACATGAACAAAGACAATACATAAAAGCAAGCCTGTAGAAATGAGTTTTAAGAAGAGATTTAAAAGAAGTTACCTATTCTGCAAGCCTTATTTCCTTATTTTTCAGGCATGTTGTTCCAAAGCCAAGAGGTCTTGATGGTGAGCGTGGTCACCTTAAGTGACCTAGGAGAGGTTTTTATATTTGATCTATTTTAAAATTTCAAGATAAATTCTCAGTTCTCAATTCAATTCCCTATTGAAACCACTGTCTCCCCAGCAGGTGTGTGCATACTGTGCATACAATACAGTACATTTTGTGTATATTTCATGAAAGTGGTGCTTTTATCCATGTGGGACCTGCTAATGCCACACTATAATGAATGTTGCTGACAAATCTATACAAAGCACATAAAAAGGCTGCAGTATAATAAAGACAGAAAGACTATGCCTGCGACTGTGTTTCGCTGATATACACATGGATCTATCAAGAAAACTGGATACTTGTACACCATTGCCATTCAATTTGTCTCAGTACCAACGTGCAGTATTACGACAAAAAAACAACTCTGTGGTCTAAAAAGCACCTTTCCCAAAGAGGGAAATATGGTTTGCAGCCAGGTGACATCAGTCATAAGAAGCAATCTGCTGATGAATAACTTGTGATTAGTGGTTTGTGGTGAGACTTTTTTGTCACTGGCTATTTGAGAATAAAGAATGAACTTTAAACTCTGGCAAGGATATTCAACATTTTGGTACTACATTTCCCATCAGCCTTTAAGCCCATCACAAGGAAAGAAACATGCACTTGTTATGGTAGATATGTGGTCAAAATGGGTGGAGGCGTTCCCAACAAACAGACAAGATGCTAGTGCGGTCACAAAAGCTTTGTTGACAGAAATCATCCCTAAATGGGGATTCCCAAAAAGACTGTCCAGTGATAATGGATCACATTTTGTGAACCAAGCAATCTGCCAACTAAGTAACTACCTTGGTATAGATTTGAGAAATCACTGTGCTTATCATCCAGCAAGTGGGGGCGCAGTGGAAAGAGAAAATGGCACACTAACAAACAAATTGGCAAAGATTTGTGCAGATACCAAATTAATGTGGACATGAGAATGAGGAAAATAACGAGAATAGGACTCAGTCCCTTTGAAATCCTGTTTACAGGTCCTCCACCTTTAGGAAGCTCTCCTCCAAGGCAGCCACTTCCATCCACAGACCTTTGTGAGAATGCTATTTTGAGATATTGTGTTAACCTGTCCTCTAACCTTTCCAAAATCAGAAACACCGTAGCAGCAGTTCTTCCCAAGCTGGCCACAGGACCACTACACCAACTGAGACCAGGGGATTTCATGGTGGTCAAGGACCTCCGAAGGAAGTCTTAACACGCTCCCAGGTGGCTTGGCCCGTTCCAGGTATTGCTTGTAACACACACCGCCATCAAAGTCGCTGAAAGGGCAACCTGGATCCATGCCAGTCACTGCAGAAAGGTTCAATTAGCACCAGAAAGGGCTGAAGTACCTGTGAACACTGGTTCAGACACACAACTGAAACCAGGCAGCGTTGACTCAAGACAACCTTAGGTGTGAGACTAGCTCCGTTTAAGGTTGCTCCGGTGAAATCCACAATCCACATACATGCTCAACAAGTAGAAAAACACACTGCACAGGCTGTTTATGCAGCTGAAGTTCTCCATGCAAGTTGGAAGACGTCCAAACTACAGACCAAGAAGAAGGAATAATAATAATAATAAATATAATTAATAATAATCATCCAATCGTCCAATCCTATGGTGGGAAGCTAAAATCAACAAACAGCATGACAACAACAATAATACCCTGACGCGTGAATCCTGTTCCATATCACTAAATAACAACACCAAAACAGCTTATGAAACACACTTATGGTATCAAACGGTCCAACTCTGTGAAAAAAGCAGGAGTTAACACCAGTTGTTATGTATATGCCTATGCTCCCCACTCCTCTGAAGGTGTTGTGCCCGTAGTTCCATGGCCTTTAAACACTTAAGAGGTGTTATGGTAGCCATGACACTGACATTTGTTGATAAATTCTGTATTACTGAAGCGGATAACCCAAAACAGATGGCCACTGTGTTTGTCCCCAACATATCAGATGAACTTGATTCCTCAGTGTTAAATATAACTCTACCAAACTTTTTAACCCAACATGGCACCCTGTAGGTAGTGTTTGTTTCGAGAGACAATGCATAAATTCCTCTTTTCCTTTAGATCACAGTGAATGTAATGTAACAGTTCGAGCAACGTGGATTCAGCCACACAACCCCTTGAACTGCTTGCCTGACGGACTCACCGTACATGGCAAGATTAACAGAAGGCTTAACCTATACCAAATGTAGCACAAAGAACTGTACTGACAACCCTTTGTTGTTTATTCCAAATGATGATGGATATGGCAGTCTTACTCAACATGTGTGGGTCTGTGGAAAACATGTCTATTAAATGCTTAGGCCAGGATGGTGTGGAAAGTGTTATTTGTCTAAATTGGTTCCTTACATTAGCATACACAATTCTCTTTCGTACTACCACACCCACTATGATAATATTCATGAAAGTTTCATATCCACTTTACTCTTTTGAAAGAAAACCTGTACTCTTTGCAATGCTTGTGTAAACAATGTATCTCTCTCATAGTGTCTGAAAGTCCTGTGGACTGGGCTCCCACTCAGGCACTGATAAGACACCACCTGTGAGGCCTTGTTATGTCTTAGTATAATGGGCTGATTATCAGAGCAGTGTGGGATAAGTGACAGAGATTATAACTTTGGGCTTTTTTGTTAGTTTCCCCATGGGACAATAAAATCTATCTATCTATCTATCTATCTATCTATCTATCTATCTATCTATGTGTGGATGACTCATTAAATCAATTCAACTGATTAGTCTACATCTAAGTAAGGCTGTGGCCTTACTACAGCCCCTACATCTAAGTAAGGCCATAGCCTTACCTCGATGAGATCAATGTGTGGATGATTCATAAAATCCATACAACTGATTAGCCTACATATAAGTATGGTTACAGCCTTACCTTGATGAGATCAATGTGTGGATGACTCATAAAATCACAACAACTTATAAGTCTACATCTAAGTAAGGATGTAGTCTTATTACAGCCCCTACATCTAAGTAAGGCTATAGCCTTACTTCGATGAGATCAATGTGTGGATGACTCATATGTAGGCTAATCAGTTGTTGTGATTTTATAAGTATGGTTATAGCCTTACATTGATGAGACAAATGTGTGGATGACTCATAAAATCAATACAACTGATTAGCCTAAATCTAGGTACGGTTATAGCCTTAACTTGAGATCAATGTGTGGATGACTCATAAAATCACAACAACTCCTTACGGAGCAACTAGTACGGCTGTAGACACTCAGTATTACCTTTGATACTAAATAACAAGTCAAACTTTAATGATGTTAAGCACTTATATTGATGTTTGGACAATACAGAAACTGACACAGTACCAGAGAGAGGAGTAGCTAAGTCACTAATTCCAGTGGTACATTTGTGATGTCTGTGCCTTTTGGTTTAGAGTTCAATCTTAGAGCAGAATAGATGTAATTTTAATAGGAAAAAAGGTGCCAAGGTTTAACTTAATTATTGACCTCACAATTAGCTATGTGAGGCATATTCTAAAATGTTGTCAATGTAGAATGGAAAGTGTGTTTTTGGGTCACCAGTTAAATTGAAAAAGTAAGAGGTTAGAAATACACCAGAGTGCAGTTCAATTAGATGATTACACTTTGTAGATGTTCAAAGACATGGTGTAAAAAAGGTCTGCAACCCAATTACAGCCAGGCTTCCATTATGTTTTTGTACACCATCAGTATATCTGCTTTCAAGTTACACAGAGTAAAACTGAAAAAAGACAGCAGAATTGTACTTGACAGTTTTTGCAGCCAGTTTTTCCCTGTTTCAGTTCTTCATGTTTGATTTTATTGCGGGTATGAACATCCTTTGTCTGTCTGTGCCAGGCTTTCACTTGGCACTGCTAGCTTATATATAACAGGTTAACAGGTCTTCCCCTTCTTGATTCTGAGAGGAAAGAAGTTGGAGTTAAAATACTTTTTTGTGTCAAATTGTCACATTTTCTTCTCGGATGACTGAAGATAACACTGTGGTTGCACGCAGCAGCCTGACACTCTTTATGTTGTGTGTCTCGTTTGATGTTCTCTTGTCAAAGTAGTGGTCACACAACAAGAGTACTTCAGGTTGGAGTTGCTCAGGATTATGAATTAGGGAGATGATAATAAACTTCAGAAGATCGAGGCAAATTGAGCACCAGGAGGAGGTAGAGAAGGTGGAGAACTTCAAATTGCTGGAAGTCTACATCATAGCAGACCTCACATGATCTGTAAACATCTCTCACTAGGTGAAGAATACCCAGCAGAGACTATACTTCCTTAGGAACTTAAACCAGTCCTACCTCCCACAGAAGCTGCTGGTAAAGCTTTACCAGAGCCTCCTGAGCAACAGGGTGGTACAGTTGCTGTACAGTAGGGATCTGCAACGAATGATGAAAGCAGCTCACTCATATCACTGGAACTAGATTACCACCTCTGAAGGACATTTACACTGACTGACTACAAAAGAAAGCCAGCAGTATCACAAAAAAAACCCAACCCACCCTAGATACTGTTTGCCCCCCTCCCCTCTGAAAGAAGAGAAAATCAAAAGCAAAAGCTTCTTTCCAAGAGCTGTAACCTCTATTCATCCCCCTCTGCCAAAAACTGGAAAAGACAGACTGCTGTGAGCCATAACCCCACCGACCCACCGACCCACACTAATACATGTGCACACACACATTCATTATGCACCACACACTTTCCAGACTTAACCAAAGGCTATTATGTTGCACATATTGCAGTACTGCACTTACAACACCATATGCTGCTATACTTTACTACCACTGTACTTTTAAGGTCACTTTTTCTTGTCTTTGTTTTATTGTTTGCCTCTGTATACATTTTGCTTTTATTTATATTTGCTTTTATTTGTTGAACTTTTGTTTTTTATGCTGCACACTGCTGAAGAGCTTCTAAAAAGATCTTCTTTGTTTTGAGCACAATGACCATAAAGATCTAATATGTTTAAATATTTCTTTCTAAAGCTGCGTTTTCACAAATCACACCATCTCCATAGTAAGATTACCAGCATAACAGTGGAATCATACTGTTCATGTTTTGTCTGTCTCAATGTCTGTCTCCCTCTTTCACAGGATTTCCACTTGCACTGCCTCTTATTTTCACTATTATTATTCTTTCTCCTCCCCCTTTTTCATACTCTGCTAAATCTCACCAGCTTCTGTCTTTCCCTTCATTTATTTTGTCTTCATGATCTTCTTTCTTCTCCCTTCTGTGTCCCCCTTCTTTGCCTCCCATGGAGTTTGTGCAGACATTGCCCACACGTCCAGAGGGCAAAAGTGTCAGCTGATGGTGAATGAAACATTAAACAGCATTGAGCCCGACATTCATACAGCTCCTTTTGGCTGCGAGGAGAACGCTGGGTTAAAGCATTTGATTGCATCACATTCGTCCTTGCATTCGTAAAAAGCCTGCTTGAGTTTCAACATAATGTTCCTACATGGCATTATGTGAGCAAGAGAGCAGCTGCACACAGAGTGTTTGGCCTCCAGGATATGTTGGAAACTGCTAAGTGAATAATACCATACATTCAGTATGGAAGAACATATATGTGTATTTTAAACCCTATTTCTGTCTGTTTCACATATACCAACAACAATGCAAAAAATTCCATAATCTTGTAATAATAGCACCCCGTCATTGTACATCCACTAAGTACTTGTTTTTGCCACAGAAAGGCTCAGATTGTTATACTGTATTTACATTATGAAAGGGACCACACAGAGAAATAATTATTTTTACCCTTTTCTTGATCTAGTGTTTGTTGTTGTGTCTAACCAAGTCTCACACAAGGATAAGTCAAGTTTTTTTGTCAAAATCAGTTTAATATATGGCCAAAATATTCAGCCATGACAGAGTTGAAGGAAGGAGTGCCAGGAGGAATTACAGAAAACATACAGAGTACAGAAAACATAACTAGGTGTTAGCTAAATGATTTAAGAGTCATAGCACTTAATTGTTGCCTATAGACACATGGTCCATGTGAAAAAAGTGACCATCAAGTGACTTAGAAAGGGAAAGCTGGGCTTAGTCCAGGCTGTTTTAGGCAGGGGTTGACTTGAGAACTGCTGACCTTGACCGGGGCATTGTTGGGCGGTGGAAGGACCTCCTAAACCTAACCAACATGCCCTCTATAAACAAGGCAGAGCTGGATGACTCGGGGGAAGCACCAGGCACCAGGTATGGATATAGCAGTTATAGCATCTAAAGTGTATCACAGCACACAGAGAGGGTTACAAAAACAAAAGAAGGAAAATGAAATAAATAAATAAACAAAACATAATACAATAAAATATTTGTGGGCTGACATGGCTGGCACACCTCTCCAGTGTTGCATGGAGACCGGGGACAGTGTCTGCAGACTGGCAGAACAGTTCCCCAATTATCAGTGGATCACACTACTCAGCCTCCCCAGGAACTGCTAGGGTGATGGAAAGGAAGCTCTAACCAATTGTTGAACCTCTGATTCAGGAAGAACAATACAGTTTCCATCCTGGCCATGGAACAGTGGACCATCTCTTCACCCTTCACCTTCACCTGGGAGTTCACAACTCTGGTCCACATGTGCTTTGTGGACTTGGAGAAGGTTTAAGACCATATCCCTCAGGACAACTTGTGGGGAGTGCTGGAGTAGTAGCGGATACTGGGGCCATTGCTAGAAGCCATTCAATCCTAATGTAACCAAAGTGAGTGCTGTGTTCAAATTCCTGACAGTAAAATTGGGCTCTGCCAGGGTTGTCCCTTGTCACATATTCTGTTTATGATTTTCATGGACAGAATGTCAAGATGCAGACATGCGCAGGAGATTGTCCAATTTGGGGACGCCAGGATTGCTTGTCTATTTTTTGCAGATGATGTGGTTCTGTTGGCTACAACACACAGTGACCTCCAGCGAGCAGTTGGAAAGTTTACAAATGAATGTGAAGTGAATGCACCTCCAAATCTAAGGCTGTGGTCCTCTGTCAGAAAAACGTGGACAGCTGAGTGGACAGTAGGATGCTGCCCAAGTGAAGGAGTTCAAATATCTCAGAGCCATATTAACAAGTGAAGGTAAGATAGAGCGTGAGGTTGACGAGCACACTGGTGCAGCATCAGCAGTAATATGGGCATTGTAGTGGACAGTGGTGGGAAAGAAGGAGCTGTGTGGGCTCAGCTTTAGAGATAGGGTGAGGAGTTTGGAAATCCATTCCAGGAGTTCAAAATGGAGCTACTGCCAGCTGAAATGGTTTGGGCACCTGGTTAGGATGCCTCCAGGACGCCTCCCTCTAAAGGTGTTCCAGGCATGTTGAATTGGTGTGAGACCCCAGGGCAGACCTAGAAAATGCTTGAGGAATTACATATCTCTCCTAGGCTGGGATGCTTTGGGATCCCCTAGGAGGAGCTGGAGGGCGTTGCTGGGGAGAAGGAGTTTCCTTTCTCAGTCTGATGCCACCACGAACTGGTTCCAGATAAGTGGCAGAAAATATATGGAATTACTGTATATTCAGTCTTATGTTCCTGCATTACAGTCAGCCCCAGCTGCTACATTTGTAGCATGTCACTGATAAACCTTTCAATTCTATCACAAAATGTGACATCCTCGTTTCCTCTATCCAATTGAAACTTTCTCAGTCAAGTCACCTAATGATAATCTCACCAAGGCAAATGACTGGAAATGAAGGGAAATTCTAATCTGCCATTATCCTTTTAATTGCAACCAGAGCCAGGTTCAATCTGAATGAAGAAATAGTGAAGCTACAACACAATTTGAACTTAATCAGGCAGCAAAGATAAAGGTGACATAACTTCAAATGAAATTACACAAATACCTGCATGTGTGGTCCAGGCACAAGTAAGTCGTAAGTCTTTCAATATATTGAATAAGTCTTTGCTCTAAAAACTGGGTTGCGAGAGGGTTTTTTTTGTTTGATTGATGTTGTTTTCAGGCCGATTAATCTCCCAACTTGACCACCTTAATAGGGCCAAGGATAGCTGGAGAAGAGAGAGAGAAGTACCTGACAAAAAGAGAGATGAGGAAGACAACTGGGGAGAAGGAGGCACTGGAAGACATGATGGGAAGCAAAAGGGCAAAAATAGACACAGGGAAAGAAAAGGAGAGCAAGTTACAGAAACAGTTACCTAACAAGAGACAACACGGCACAGTCAGAGAGCAGCCTATTAGGCCACCACTACCTTGAGAAGTGTAAAGTAGGTCTGGACAGTGCAGGCTATTTGCAGACTGAGCGGTATTACACATTGTTAATAGGTTCAACCAGGGCTCTGCTCATTAATCAGACCGAGAACAGACACCAGGAGCAGAGGAAGAGACAAGGAGAGGAGGAGAGTGATGGATGGAGGCGGACATCAGAAAAGGAAAATGAGGTTTCTTCGAGCAGAGGTGAAAGCCTAAGAGCAAGGGATCTCTCTTTCTCTCACCCCTTACTCTTTCTGGTTCACCATGCGCTCTCATTCTCATCTAACCATTGCCATGTCATTTTTGCCTTCCTGTCTCTTTATTTAAAAGCATTTTCACATCCATCATTCAGTGTTTTGGAGATATTGCCACTGCCAATTTAAAGGAAAACAACCTGCCTGCAAGGGTAAATTATTCCATGAAGCTAGTGAAGCTTTAGCTTAGCACAAAGACTGGAAAAGTAAGAAAACAGCTGTCCCAAGGTAACAAATCCACCCACCAGTGTCTTGCTAATTAGATAGATAAATAGATTATTTTCACATTCCGTACAGCCACGAGAAATTACACAGACACTTTCACAGGTTACAGGAACAGACATACCACAGACATATACCCCCCACCATACATATATCCATATTAACATGTTACTCATTTGTTTAATCTGCACAAATATGTGAAAATGACCTTTGTTGTAGTTTTAGGGGTTCTACGTATCTTTTCTTTTGTGTTGATTCGTAAACTTTAAAGTTGCTTGTAGGTGAATGGGGTGACTGTGGCTGAGGAGGTAGAGTGGGTCTTCCACTAATTGGAAGTTTTGGGGATTTGTTTCCTGACTTCTCCAGTCCAATCATTCAATCTCAATCAATCAGTCTTGATTTATATAGTGCCACATCACAACAAAAAGTTATCTCAAGGCACTTTTCACACAGAGCAGGTCTAGCCCATACTCTTTAATTGGATTTAAAGAGACCCAATATTCCTCAATGAGCTAGCACTTGGCGACATGTTGAAGTTTCTTTGGGAAAGATACTGAACCCCAATTTGTTCACGAAGGCTGTGCCATCAGTGTGTGAATGTGTCTGTGAATGATTAGTTCCTCCTGATGAACAGACACCTTTTATGGCAGCCTGCCATCAGCTTATCAATGTGTGAATGGGTGATTGTGGCTTGTAGTGTAAAAGATCTTTGAGTGGTTGGACTACTAGAAAGGTGCTATACCAATGCAGTCCATTTACCATTCAATTTGAATCATTACCTTTTGGACAGTTTTGTTTTGTACAGACAGTATGGTATCAATCATCTATTCTAATTCTAGTTCAAAATGTTGAACTATTGCTTTAACCTCTTAATGTACGCTGTTCCGTCTACGGGACGGGACGGATGTTAAGAGGTAGCGACACGTTATTCTGAATGTTTTAAACAGATACCCTTAAACATATATATTCATGCCGTACATTGTTGGGAAGCTTAGATTGTCCTGATTCATTCAAGACCACTCACGACTTATATGGTTGCTCACAGCCGTAATAGTATTAGCGATTAGCTCGGCTAGCCACTCAGCTAAGTGAGAAAAGCTATAATGCCTACATACCTTCAAAGTCTTCCCTTTATCCACAACGATCATCTTATGACTCAGGACTTTCTGTACAGCTCGCCAAGTATCCATTCTTGTGAAATATGAAATCCGTTTCCATAAAACCGAAATACTTTCCTCAATATGTCAACATGTATTTAGTCCAACACGTAACGTAATAACACAAATAACAAACCATATACGGTCCGTTTACGTCATTTCCTGACCTGCACGTCCATCTCAGAGTACACGTGACTAGATGTTTACGACCGTGAGCCTCTTCTGCTTCTGACGACACCATACACAAGCCAATCGGTGTTTAGGATTAGGCAGTACATGTCTCCAAAGCCAATGAGGACATGTGACCGACAACAATGACGACATGGCTTTGATTGACTGCTGTTCTAGCCTATGGACATATTCGGTGAAATGAAGTTGATAACCTTTTAGCCAATAGTCAGAGGTTTCCAACGGTGTATGACACTAAGCTGTCAGGTTTGACTGTCCATAAACAAACTCCAAGCGTAACCGGCGTGCGCCCTGTGCGTAAAAGAGTTGAACCATATATCATTACGCACTCAGCATTTTGGTACACGGTTGGTTCTTCTTCGACTTGACATATGACTTATACCAAAATAAACAGATAGATAGATAGATAGATATGGCCAAACAAAAATATATGGTTATATGTAATAATAATAATAATAATATGGTGTCAGCTTTCATTAGAGACCAAGATTTTGATTGAAGGCAAAGGGGATGTGAAGTTATAGGTGTTTGATTGTGGTTATACAGCTTTGGTAACCAAGTGTCCATTTGGAGTCTCCAAAAAGGACCTGAGGAAAACACATGGACATACCTGTTGAAAAATAACTCTGAAAAATTCATCTTTTGGTCTTTTGACTCCTACTTTGGACTGCATGAAGCCAAGACCTGTGGCTGTGGCCTCATTGTGTCTATATCCTGCTGAGATGTCCCTGAATGTCTGTACACATGTCATTGTAAAGGCAAACCTATGGGCGAGTAAACAACCCCATCATTGTAACATCTGCCACTCTTTGTCAGTAAGTCACAGAATCACACAGACACTTTTACAAGAATCCTGAGAGTGTTTCCTTTCCAATGATACCAGACACATCTCTGAGTCTCAAACTATGTGGGATCTGTGATGCTCACAACTTGGGCATGTCGTTTAGGCTAACAGCATAAAAAATAGGGGCGTATGTTAAGTGGTTAAAACAGGTAATTTGGCACAAAACCAGAAAGAGTCTGTTTTCCACAAAAACAGGTCTGAGTGGAGTAAGTTTCTCGAAATAACTTGTAGATATAATTTAAAGGCAGATTAAAACAAAAAATATATATCAAGATTTGTTATTAATTGATTATGGTAATTAGCCATAATTTTCCTTTCTTAGTAAAATGATCACATTTAATAGAGAGTTATATGTGAATGTTTAATGTAAAGCGTTCCTGGGCTGTGTTACTCCTTATGTGCTACCCTAGTACACTATATTACCCTCCACAAATGTTATTGAGTACTATATCTTTTGCACTATGGTGCCCTAAAAATGAACACTATGGAGATTAAAGTTAAGTTAAGCCAATTTTATTTTATAGCCCAATACCACAAATCACAACTTTTCTTCATAGGGTTTTACGTCTGTACAGCATATGACACCCTCAGTACTTAGATTAATCATTCCATGCATTTGATGGATGTGTAAATTACACTTATGCAGTGATTAAGTCAGTGATGATGCAAAATGATGATTCAGAAAGGTGTAAAATATGAAATAGACTGCAGGTGTTTATTATGTGGTGAAAAGTGAATGTGATGGGAGTGTTTCACACACATCTATGGGTTTTTTACAGGCAGGTTCCAAATGGCCATCGAAAGTCCTGAGCCAGTGTCACAGCTGTGAATTAAATAAGCAATTTGGAGAAAAAGCAGCAAAAGTCAGTCTCTCCACCTCCTACTCTCCTGTACCTGCAAGTATTTCCTTTCGGAGATGGTGATTGGCAAGTTGCCCTAGTTTTTCGATGTTATACTCTTTTACAGTGCCTTCAGTTGCTGGCTTCAGTGTGACTGGTCCAACACATGGCATGAAGTAAGAAAGCTAAAAGGTTACTAGATCAGATTGAGAATAGGCATAGATAAAAAGAGGAAAAGGTGGAGCTGAGATGGAGCACTTGAGGGAGAAGCTGTAAAATTACTGACATTCAGAAGACTGCACATCTAAAAACAGCACTATCTACCAGTGGCCACACGTCCTTACATCTAACACAATCATCTCCATAACCAACTGAACAGATATGAGTCAATCTATCCATCCAGCCAGTCTCTGTACTCATTATTCTGTTCAGGTTGGCGGTGGCCTGGAGCGTATCCCAGCATGTATTGGGCGAGAGGCAGGGCACACTCTGGCCTAGTTCACCAGTCTATCACATAGCCCAAATCTGACTCAAATATATGCAAAATTAAATGGCATAATGAAATTGTCATCACTGATTCATGCCAATGAGGAAAGTGTAGGAGTCTTCATCTGGTGTGTCCTATATCAATGAAATCTGGTGTATCTTTCATAACCCTACAGATTTTTGCTTCATGAAAAACAGATAGTTTGCTAGCATTTGCTGTGGTTTTTTGTGCATAGTTATTACCGAGCTGCAAAACATCCTTATATTATGTTCTTGAAAGGAAGATGGCTTCTGATGTTATTTCCTTTATCTCTGTCTTTACAAGAAGAAAAGGCTGCCAATTTTAGATAAAAGTTGAGCTGTTTATTGTACTAAAATACTTTTGTCAGCCATAAATATTTGCCAAGATGTACATGTTGTTTGTCAGGTCTTGTCACTTTAAAGTCAAGAGGTGTACTACTAGTCAGCTTGTGAAAACAGCTGTATAACATCTATTGTGGTGCTGGAGGAGATTTGACAAGTCACAGAAGATGATCCTGATGATGTCATATGTCTGCCTGGGCTTGGGGACTATAAATTGAAAATGGGGCGTGTGGAGGCAGGGCAGGTGTAATGAAAGATGCTATCAGACTACATTATGGGCAATGTAGAACCCAGGGAGTTTGGAGTTTGAGGAACAAAAAGTCAAGATATCTCGGCCACAGCTACATCAATTTTGAACACACTCTTTTTTTTGCCCCTTTAATATTAGAACATCCAAGAGACATCAAAGTACTAATTAATGTACTAATTAATCTGCTTGATGATATGATCTCTAAAATGATCCTTTTTTTGTCCTCAGAACTCGTGATGGTATTTTTTGCTCAGCACTTCCCAAAGATGATCACTGAGGGGCTTATGGGTGCATGACAAGTAGGCCTTTTCCACACACACACGTGCTGGCTTGGCATGAATTGACATTTCAGCTGAGCACGGCAGGGATTTGCATCTCCATTACAACAGTGGCTACCCACTTAACGATGTGTCTTTAGTTAACGATGTTTGAAAGCAGTAGGATGTATACATCCATGGCTGTGGCTAGTGGTCAAAGAAGCGGCTATAAAATGGTGGATAAATATAATTTCCAATAAATTATTCATAATGAAATTCACCCATTATGCGGTTTGTTATTCAACAGCTTTTTAATATGAAGCAGCAAAAGCAGGAAATGTTGGGTCTTCATGAATAGTAACTTAAACCAAAACTACCGCTAACACAGTGACAAACACCTTTCATTTCTGAAAATGTCTTCTCAATAAAAGCCTTCTGGTTGTTTTTAGTAGAAAGCGTTTGATATGAAGCAGCAGCAGGAAGTGTTTGCATCAGCAGTAACTTAACAGCTCAGATACGGCTGAAATCAAACAGGTAATGGTAAACCAAAGCAGATATCTGAATGTACGAACAGAAACCATACAGTTTCAATTAGAAGCTACAAAAGGACTGAGAGCTGAACACAAAGAAGCTTCAGTTCACACATGAGCTGAGTCTCCCAAACAGCTTGAGATAGGGGGATTGTAATGGGTTGACTGCGGTTGGCTCTGCAAGCGAGATGTCACCACAACTTGATCGGAGGCGGGTCAGGTGAGCTTTGGCCTGACTCCAAATATGCCGGGCATGACTCAGCGCAACACGGCACAACTCAGTGTGGTTCAAATATCATACCTTCATTACATTTGAGGCATCATGGGTTTATCTATATATTGTGTATATAATATTAGCGGCCAATATATCAATATTGGAATTTTTTTTATCGGCCCCAAACACCCAGTATCGGTCGGGTCCTACCTCAAAGAATTATATTATACATGACAGTTAAATCAATTTTTTATGGTGACAAAACTCAAAATGACATTAAGTTTCAATCCAAGTATTATTATATTACATTGTGATACATATCATGATACATATAAATAGATTGCATTGAAAAGAGACACTGTAATTGCCATATTGGGCACCTGTTTAAGATGCCTCAAGGACCATTTTTTTCTTCTCAAGATTGAATTTAGCTAGTATTCAAGTTAATCATATGGATCCGATGTTGTCCCTGAAGGGCCCTTAAGGAAAGTAATGGATTCACTCTAATTGAGCTGCCAGCTTTGACAGAAAGACAAGATTGTTTGAGAAGAATCGTTTCATTGAACATCTTATGACACTTCATACCAACAAACATACAATAAACTACGGGCTTTTTCCATTTTTCATGAGATTTTGCAGAATTCAACAGATTTATTGGAAAAAACTTTCACAGACCTTCATTATGTGGCTGGCCTGTAAATTTTCTGGCTGCTTTTACTTTCAGTTCCAGGAAAGAAAAGCCAATGTTTTATTTTCTAATGAGTCACTGTGCCTTCCCCCAACCCAAGAAATGAGTGAACAAAGATTTTTGGAATATATACAAGATTTTGCATATTTTACAAAAAAGATCTTCACTACGCTGAGGCTGTTTGCCCTCGTAACACACTGCTGCGTGCACAGTATCATGCCAGTCCTCCCACACACATGCATGCAAGGAACACACACACACACACACATACACAGACTTCAAATGCCAAATTTTTACCTCCCACATAAAGACTTTAGCTTATTCATTTTCTGAGTGAAAAATAATTAAATCTACCTGTTTTCAAGGCCTTAATTGGAATTTCCACTATTTTGTTGTTTCACATGCAGAACATATAAACTCCATTCATTTTTCATAGTTGTTCAGTGTGGTTAAATTACACATTTTCTGATTTCACATCTCTACCAGGCAGAGTGAATATGTGTCTCTCTGTATGTGTGTGTGGATACTGCAGAGGTGATAGTGAAGGTTGAGGGTAGTTACGTAAGAATTGGACTCAGGTAGCAACAGGATTTTGTGTCCATGCCAACAGATTGATCATTTTTATACATTCAGCTTAACTAGATTTTGTGGCAGGACAGGCACATGCAGAAGTAGACACATCAATGCAAAGAAACATACAAACACACTTACAGACAATCCAATCACATTGTAACTGTCCCTCATTTGAAGACCTTTGGTTTTACATGACTTGTCATCTCTTTCTCTCTCTTCTACCATCTCATCTAGCTTTAATTGAAGAAGATCCTTTAAAGGTAACAGTTGCTACAGTGGTTTAACAGTATGTCACAGGGTAGGAAAATCTTAGCCTAACAAACATACAGAAATCGTGCTGGCTCATTAAAAGACAAGACTTTTCTCTCTTTACTTCTCTAGCAGCACTAGTGTATCTGCTGGATCTTATTTAAATGTGCAGGAATAAGCATGAAGCCTCCTTATCTGATGTATTTTGTCTTTTTATAAAACGTTGCAGTGCTGAGTGTTTAACGACTAGCAGACACATAATTGCACAGGTAATTTACACATTCCTTTCAGCCACAGGTACACACACCCACAGGTCTGCTTTGTGTTTATAAAACCTGTCATTTAGGTGTAAATGTGTTGGCTGTTCTCTAACTGGTGACTAACAGATCTTTCTATAGTGAATTGCAGCACATCAAATGCCTTTAACAGTCATTAACATTTATCACAACGCAGACTGAGCTTGTGATAATGATCAACTGTTTGGCAAGTAGGGCTGGGTATTGGTACCCAGCCCAAAACCCATCTGTGGTGGTGAAGTCATGGTGAGTTTGGCTCCACTACACACCTGATACAATGGATAAAAGCATGTACACAATATGTGGAATGGGTATCGAATGAAGTACTCAGTTGGTATCAGTATCACTTGAAGGGTACTTGGATTGGTACTGGTATCGTCATTTTTTAAAATGATACCCAACCCTAGTGTCAAGGCAGCAATCAGGGTGTTGAACTACTGCAAAGACATACATAGATTGTGTAATTTATTTGACGGCACTTGGAATTAGTTTATCTTTGTTGCTCAGCAGAGGTAAGTCAATCGTTTTTTCAATCTGTTCTTTTAATTCATGGCATTAATTGCACACTTTTGCATTTCGGTCCTGTCTATAGCCGTTAAGGCAGTGCTTCCTCTCAGACAACATAAGCAGCTCACGTAGCTCTGTAAAACAGCACCCAGCCTGGGGAGAACTGCTGTTTTTTATGGATGAACTCAGGGAAAAAGTGTTCCTCTACCAGACAGCATTCTCTAACCCACCAGGTGCATCAAAATCAGGTCTACCACCGAGTCTGTTTGCTCATACAACAAGGAATTTGCCTTTGTGTTGCGGTGCATAACAATCAAGAAATATAAGGGAAGAGAAAGAAAACAAGTGCTGATACAAAGTAAGAAAAATACAACTGACTCCAAAAGACAGCTGATATAAATACATGAATGCAATTTTACTATAAAGAATGAGTAGAACTGTATTCTATATGAGGAGATGGTAAAGATATACTAGCTGCCACCACCTCCAGGACACCATTTAAACTCTGTCAATAAGAAAACAAACATTATCTGACAAAGATAACCCTAACCCTAACCCTAACCCAGTTATGCAATGGATGTGCTAGGGGGGGAAATCACCTTCAGGAGGAGTTGATGAGATGGACAAAATGTTATGAAACAGAGAAGTCATGGCCACATCCACAAAACATCAGTTTGATAGGTGGTGGATACAAAAAAATCAATTAAATTAGATAGAGGAGTACCTGGACCCTGAATCGGAGCTCCACTACAGGTCTTCATCAGTAAAAAGAAAAGGTCTGCAAATACTACAGAAAAATGTAATTAAATTATGAAAAGATCAACAGTCACAATGCAGGAAGCTGTGATTGTGTTGTATATTATTGGAATATCAGAAATACATCCATGTGTAAGCCACATTTTAACGCTGTGGTTGGTCAAAGTGGACCTATTTAATTATTCTATTTCAGCTCCTGTTGGGTAGACCAGATGATGAGACATACTTCTCATTTCCAGCATGGCTCAGTGGGAGATGTACCCTCACCTCATCACGAGCCGCTAAGGAAAACCCTTCCAACACATTTGCTTTTCAACTGCAGTAAATCCATTGGGAGCTTAAGAAAGATTCTCAGTTTAAAACACTGGAATTGGTTCGAACGGTAAAAAGCTACAGTTATAGTCACTACAAATGGAAAAGGATATGACTTCTTGATATACTTAAACCACTTTTTGATTAGTTTTTTTGGGGGGGGTGTGTTTATGGATGTGTAAGTTTACAGCATTTTAGATAATTCTGGAGGCATTTTGTGTGATGCACATGAGTCTGGGCCAATTGGAGGCATTTAACATGGTAGAGGAGATTGGTTTAGATTATCCTTTTACAGAGCAGCAGCAGAAAGTGCAGGTCAACAGAAAGTGCTTAAAGTTTGCCGTTGGCAGCGTTTGTGGATGTCAGTGATATGTTGCTCAGAATGAGTCTGAGATGATTGAAGCTCTCCACAATCTTGACAGTTTTATTATTGAGGCTTATTGGTCAATACTACCATTATTTGGTAGTAAATGTAGCTGAGCTGCTGTTAAGTTTTCATTAACATGAAAGCTTAAACAATGAGTTGATTTGCTGATTAGTCAAACTACAGAAAAAAATATCAGCAACTAGATTGATTGATTTGATTGTGATACTTTAACAATTTTTAAAGCAAAAAATGCCCAAAATTAGAGTGTCTGGTCTCAGCCTTAGAGATAGGGTGAGGTGTTTGGGCATTCAGGAGAGGCTAGGTGTAGAGCTGCTGCTTCCTGGCATTGAAAAGCGTTAGCTTAGGTGGTATGGGCACCTGATCAGGATGGATTTTCTGCATGTAAATAAATAATTTTCAATGTGTCAGCACTTATATATTATGGGGCCTGATGGTATGTATGCTATATAAGTGCTGGCAATATTTGAAAACTGAAATGTGATGGCAGATGAGTTCATGCATGTTCTGCTTCAGTTCTCTCTCCAATTAAAATTCAGATGCAGTGAAATAGCCACATCCAATCACAATATGCTGCTAGATTAATCTGCTCTGTGTGGACAAATTGATTAAACACACTAAATGTTTTAGTCCAGAGCAATACATTTGTTAACATATGAACTAAAGTGATTCACAGAAGTATAGAATGTCCTCTCTAAAGTGGAACCATCATATAAAACCATTGTAAAGTAAAAGCAGTGACACCATGGTGGGAAATAAACAGACACAAACAACCTTTTACACCAAAACAAGTCTATAAATAATGTTTGTTGGAGGTGTTTTCATGGTGTAAAGTGGTGTCGAAATGTTTGGAGATGTTTTGGAATGGTAGAGAAAGGTAGCTGGACACTGGCCTGCTGATTTTAACTGCAAATGCAGAGGCAGTCAAGTGGCCATATTCAGATGCATTAGCGAAGAGGCCTCTTGATCACATGTAGAGAGATTAGAGCTGTGTGAACCAGAGTCAAACTAAGTTTTATGCCAACAAGTGCAGGGTGGGGTGTCAAAGCCTCAGAGTGCAGCATGATGAATATATATGATTATGTTAGACTGGATTGTTGGATTTTATTGGACAGTAGTGGACAATCAGTAAGCCATACTTAAGTGAAATTTTGAGGTACTTACTTGACTATTTCCAACATTTTAGAGGGAAATATTGTACTTTCTACTCCACTACATTTATTTGACAGCTTTAGTTACTTTTCAGATAAAGATTTGACACAATGGATAATATAACAAGCCTTTTAAATACAACACAGTATTAATGATGAAACCAGTGACGTCTTACAAAAAGCAGTGTGTAGTCGGCTCACATTTCAGATGTCTATGAGTTGTTAACAGCTCCACCAAATAGTGATTTTTCCTTCTAAACTTCTCACATGCTTTCATTTCAATAAATGTTCAAATGATCCAATATTTCAGCAAAAATCAAAGATTAGAGACAAAGTCCAAAAACTGAAAACACATTTGTGTATCAGAACTTTGTTTTTTGTTCATTCCTCTCCCATTAATCATCTCACCAGCCCTCACATTTATCTGCTGACCCTTTGGAGGGGCCCCACCCCAAGGTTGAGAACCACTGGACTAAACTAGCTAACTGTATATAAAGTAGTATAAACTAGCTAACTGTATATAAAGTAGTATAAACTAGCTCCACCTCCAGCAGCTACAACAGTAACATGCTGCTCTAACACTGATGCTTCACTATTAATAATCTAATGATGTCATATATAATAATATATCACTAGTTTTACTGTAATACTGCATACTACATCACTATAATACTACAGTACTTTTACTGTAATACTGCATACTACATCACTATAATACTACAGTACTTTTACTGTAACACTTTAACTACATCACTATAATACTACAGTACTTTTACTGTAACACTTTAACTACATCACTCATAATACTGCAGTACTTTTACTGTAATACTTTAACTACATCACTCATAATACTACAGTACTTTTACTGTAACACTTTAACTACATCACTCATAATACTGCAGTACTTTTACTGTAATACTTTAACTACATCACTCATAATACTGCAGTACTTTTACTGTAATACTTTAACTACATCACTCATAATACTACAGTACTTTTACTGTAACACTTTAACTACATCACTCATAATACTGCAGTACTTTTACTGTAATACTGTATTGGAGTGTGGTTGTGTACATAGAGTACTCTTAGTAAAAGTTTTTATTTTGTATGTAACACATTTGAAAACCCATCAAAGGTTTGCTTGAACCAACAAAAGGTAGAATACTGAATATGAGTGCAGACTCTTCCACAGTTCTGCCTGTCCCACACAGTTTTTGATCGGCTACACAAAATACTTGTGTCAGCATGGAATCCGTGCTGCTAGTCACAACAGGTCTTCTTGATTAAACGGGGTAAGCTGTTCCAGACACTTTTCAAACATCTTTGATGTAATCATAGCCAAAAAGAGATGTTTGTAGCTGAAGCACCCTGGGGCGATATCCAATAAAGAACACAATGGAAAACTAAGAGCGGGGAAGGATATCACAAAGATTGGAACCAACTGGCTTTCTAACCTTATATTCAGTACACCTGGTCTGAGATAAATTGGTTATATATGATTTGTGCACCTCAATGTTAACAGTCTAAGACCACTAATGGACAGAAACACATTAAGTTACTGATATACTCACTTTTAACATACATTTAATTTCATTCCTTGTGTAGCGTTAACCTCCTCAGACGTTAAGTCTACAGATCAACAAGATGCAAGTCACCACATGACCAATGGGCAGCAGAGTCTGATCACAACAATGGCAGAACATTTTTAAGACAAAGTCATTGGGCTGATTTCCAGGACAGGGATTAAGTCTAGTCAAAGATTTAAACTAGATTATTAATGGACATTTTTACAGAATCTTGTTTTAGGCTAGAGTTTTAATCTCTGTCTGAGAAACTGGACCCTTGAGTTTGTTTGCCACCACCCAAACCGTTTATATGAAGTCTCCATGAAACTCCACAGTACTAAAATCTGCATGCTATATTTGACTTTGTGTAAAAGCTCAACATGTAAATGGGAAAATATGGTGATACAGGGGTGATACTACTAACTAATCCTATTTTGTGCATTTATCAGTACTTTCATCAGTAAAAAGAAGTAAGTAGGGGATTTTAATATAACATTTTGCAGGATTGGTATTAAGAGTCACAGTGAGGACTGAAATATTTGAGTGCTTTGTGTCAGCAGGAGTGTGTCTGCTAATACCTGCTTTTAAATATATAATGCCCAATGTCTCTTTTTCTGTAGATGTGGCAGATTTGGAGTTATAGGCCCCCTTTGACAGATCTGGGTATTGCAAAGATTTATCCAATGAGTAATGTATCACTGTCTTTAGACTAAAATACAACTTTTCATACACAGTAAAGTTAATTGGGTAACAGTTTGGATGATATTTTAAATATTTTAAAGTATGATCTTAAGGCCTATGAGACAAATAGTATAGTTCTGTGATTTTTAAGTGTATTACTTTTTTATTTCACTTTTTACCTTCTAACAATGAAAATATGAGTGCCAGAGCAACACATGCCCAAAACAACAGCATAAAACTCATCTAAATAAATCAATATGTGCCTGCACAGTTACTAATAAAAAAAGTAAAATCAACATCTCAAAATGTGACTTAAGTGGAACAAATGAAGTCAAACATGGAAAAAATATACTTATTACCTTTGCATAATTACTTTTGTTAATTCTTTTTATCTCTCCCTCAGTTATTAAGCCCGATGTAATATTCTCCTAAGCACTGAAGATTTATGTTTGCATTTCTGTGCGGTGCGTGTTGTGAAATTATTGTTTTGCCACCCAAAATGCTAATTACTTCTGCTCGTTTTAATCAGTTTGGGAGGCGGGTGGGGTTGGAGGATTGGGGGGGGGGGGATAATTTTTCTGGGGCATACAAACACAAAACGCATAGCACGCAAAGACAGACAGACACACAGAGAAACACATTCTGTGTTTACCTGATGCAGGAGGTTTTAATTTCCCTCCCACCAGCCAGTTGTCACTGACGGCTGAAATAAATGAATTTATCGCCCCCTCATTCACACACAAGGACACAGAGTCATTCAGTGAGCCACGTGAAAATACAAAATCTACTTATTCTGAGGTTAGCTCTCTCTTTTCTCTTAGTCTGTCACACTTTTAACATTTTTAAATACGCATGAGGAAGGCCTGTTCTGGAGGTTAAACATGTGTGTCTACCTGTGCGTTTGCATCACATTAACAATTAGCTAAGGACACAGGTGTGAAAACAGTTTGCCTGTGCTACTCATGGATGTATTATAAGAGCTGGATAGGGTGTTGCTACTCAGCTACTCAGCCGATTTTTCCCTCTTGTCACTTGCTAACCCTAACCCTTGTAGCGAAGAATCCCCCTGTGGCCCCAAAAGCATTTTCTCCAGAGACCACCATTGTCCTATTTATTGTCCTATCATTATTCCTATCTATTGACAGGACACCCTGAACATCAGACATGGTCAATTATGACATTTATATTATGAATCTTTGATCCATGGAGCTTTTATATATGTAAAACTTTCCACAAGCTGAGAAAAACTATTTATACATCTGTAATGTAAAGTCTGTGGGCCAAGCAGGAATTCTTAGGTGGGGCCAGCAGGGGAAACATTACTGCGCATATTCAGTGGGCTGCATAACTTGGAAGCAAACCACGCCAGCCGAGCAATTGTTATTGGATTGAATGGGTGCCATATTTGGTCCGGTATCCAGCTCTTATAATACATCTGTAGTGCTACTCTGATCAAAGAAGAAGCGACATCTTAAGGTCTGCACAGTGCTATTATCATCTTCATGGCATATTAGTTGAGGTGCTAGCCCTGAAGTCACAGTCTTAAAGTCCCAAGTCCAAGTATTAAACAAGTTTGGAGTCCTGATTTTAAGTTTTTTAACAGCACAATGGATGTAGTGGAAGAGATCACATCCCACATACTGTATACAGGGCTGTCGAATTTTAACTTCAGCTTGGAATGACATTCAAGGGGGGGTATGAGGGCGTGTGGTATGACAGCAAGTGAAAAGTCTCAATTGCGCAAGTCTCACGGTCAATGCGTGAGACTCTGCTGTATATGTTTGCTACAGCTGGATGCTAATGTGGTGCCACTTAGCTCCGTCACACTCCAACCCCAACCGTTCCCGTGGTTAACCGCAGCTTTTCATACTGGGTTCTCTGCTTTCACACTTAGTTTTAGTGGACATTTCAATAATGCAGGCTCTCATGAAATTTACTGAAGGGAGAAAGTTACAGTAGTACAAACATACAGGGTGGTAGGGAAAGTCTCTGTCTCTACCTGACTATCATATTTTTTTCCCAATCTTGTTAGTGGCTGACAGGTGATGCTTCTGTTAATATCAACACAAACAAGGGTTTTTCCTTGCTCCCTGACAGGTAAACTGCTTGACACCAGTGGACTCAATACTGCCCCTAGAGGCTGATGGCATTTTGTGTTTAGGTCATGCTCACCAAAACACAATCTGCTTTCTTTTGACCCAACAAACAAGTTCAATGCATTTCTTTCCTCATTAAACATTGTCAACATTGATTTTTTTTTTAGATATGTGAATCCGGCAACATATACAGCAATGTTTACTGGCTAACAGTCTTCTTCACTTCTGACTTTTGCTGGTATATGTCTATATATTTTCGCACAAGACAGCCACTAATTGTAAATCAGTAAAAAAGCGCGGCCTGTTGCAATCATTGACTGCACATTGTGTCATTGAACTCCACTGATTCCTAAGTAATACTGCATATGTGAAACATGTTGTAGGCCTCTAAACCCTTTTGTTGTGTGAAATTTGAGCCTTAAGTGACACTTGAGTCAACGTCTGTTGGAGCTGAAGACTAAGACTTTTAAAATTGAAGAAAGTTGGGGGTGTGGTGTTGGAAAGAAGTGAGGGTACCTGGACACAGCTGCTCATAGCCACAAGCTCCAGGCTATATTAGCTACTAATGTATGACCGAATTATTCAAAAATTGCAAACCGGGTAATAGGTGCTACGTTTTAGAAAAATGTACCGAGTAAAAAAAGGCGATATTTCCGGTTGTTGTTCTGCATCAATTTTGATCCCTCTTTTAATACAATTACAGCTTCTTGATTAAATACCACGTAAAACTAATGATTGCTTTCAGATTTACTGTCTGCTTAATCACTGTGTTATTGTGTAGGTGGTCATGCAATGCCAGGTTACCTGAAACAGGATTACTGGAATCATATTATCTGATGAGTCACTCCTGAAATATTACAGCAATTATTAAGTTGAAGGTTGATATTTAAACTTATTACTGAAAATGAAGAAGTGAAGTTGTTAAGGCCTCTGGTTCACTTACCTTAACATGATTCCATATTTTGCAATTATTCATTACATTTATAGTGATTGTGTGTGTGTACTAAAGGCCACGTCACACTATGGCAGATTGAAAAATGTACTGTACTGTTTAAGCTTTGATCACCAGATAATTAATCAATGACTCTTTAGTATTAATACATATTATAATACATTGGTCTGATTGATGGGGATTCAAACCTCATCATCAACATTTACTTCTGTAGGCTACTATCTTACTCTTTGTCCTACCTCAGTCACAGCTGAGCTGCAGTAGATATTTATCTTAGTGGATATGAAATACCAGGTTCCAATTAAAAGATGCTAGAAACTAAACAATTGTTTTCCAAGGTATGTTGTACAGAACAGAGACTTCAGCCTTGACCATGCAGCAAAATATAACTACACACCTCTCAGGCAGCTTCGTTAGACTTCATTAAACTGCCGTTCTTTGACCTCACTGGGATTCTGATCCAAAGTATATTTTAAAAGTTTCTACCACGAGCAACTCTTTCCAACTTTTTTACTTTACCTTTGTGTGTGAATTCTGGGACTCTGAGTTAACAGCTTTTTTAAATGACCTTTCACAACTGCACTGTACAGGAAATATTGTTCTGCACAATGTTTTTCTGGCAAACAGCAATGATTTCTCTCACAGCACCATACTACAGTTTTACTTTTTGTTGGCAAGGTCCAACAAGAATTTGCTTCAGGAAAATCTAATTTCAAGTAGTCAGTTTATGGGTGATTGACAGCTGTTGTTTCCAATCATCACATTGCATCAGCATGAAATCTTCCTACACCCTTCAAGCAAGTTTGACACCTTTATCTGGGTTATATTTGACTAATAATTTGAAATATGTAATCAGTGACTCATTATTGTTAGGGTTGAGCCAAATACCCAGACAAGTGGGATGGAAAATGTACAAGAATAATCTGAGTAAAATGTAACCATAATCATGATGAAGGAATATCTTCACTGGGTAGGTTTGACCACATTGTTCCATAACAGGCCAGCCACACACAGAGATCCTCCCCTACACAGAGTGTAAGCAAAGTTCACTGCTGCTGCTCCACACAACACAATCTGGCTATCGTCAAAGCTGCTCTGTCCACAGGGATTAGTCACAGGAACAGTCCCAAGGCTGAATTCATATTTCCATGCTGTTACTGTTTGCATAAATCACACCTTCAGTTCATTAAGAAGAAACCAACAGAACAGAACCAAAGTAACAATCTAGGTTGCAAAGATTGTTACTTTGCAACCTACAACAGGCTGAATCTTGCATTGTGAAGCTAGACTATACTACACACACATACACACACGTTTGTCTTTATAGCCTTGTGAGGACACTCATTATTATAATGCATTCCATTTACCCTAACCTTAACCATCACAGATTGTGAGGACCGCCCCAAAATGTCCTCACAACACATAAATGTCCTCACAATGTTGGTTTTCAGCAGAAGTTGGTCCTCTCAGAGATAGACAGAGATGCGTGCACACACACACACACAGTCTTCTTTTTTTTAAATTATAGCCAGTTATGCACTGAATACCTGATACATTTTCTCATTATAGCTCATACATATAAATAATTGTATAAATATAACAATTTAAGGCCGTAATACGTAGGTCTTATGTTGAGTGTATCACTGAAGTTATTCATTCAAATGATAAAACAAATAACTATAATATACAAAAGTTCTCTTCCTCTTGTAATCAGAAACATTGATCTGAAGCTCAATTCTGACACTGTTCTGTAACGTTTCCTTTTTTTTTTTTTCGATCAACTTTTTATTGCATATTAGTATATCACACAAGTGAACACACTTTACATGTTACATGTTCCTTCTTTAAATTCCCCCCATAATGTTAGATAAGACAACTTACAACTATGCAAAAGATTACAGTTGTGTCAACATAAACAAATAACAATCGTAATAACTGAACTCCCCCACCTCCCCAGTGGCGACACCCACCCCCCCTCGGATCTCTACCTCCCTTACCCCTAAAATAGAGTAAAAATTAATGCCGGTCACGCTGCACCATCTCTTTAACTAAACTATAAGCCTCCTCCCACATTTTAAGTGTTTTAAGACTGGCCCCATGTAATCGAGCTACTGACCACTCCATCAGTACAATATCAAGAAATGAGTTGGCCCACTGCTGCCAAGCTAAGTCATGCGGTGGTTGCCACCTCAAAGCTAACATTTTCTTGGCTGCAGTGAGGCCAGCAAATAGAAGGCGTCTCTGTTGCAAAGACAGATTCAGGGAAGAATCATCATTGAGCAGAAACACTTGGGGTAACAATGGGATTGTAATTCCAAGCATTCCATTTAAAGTTAAAGATATCTGTTTCCAAAATCTACCCACCCCAGGACAGTCCCAATATACATGTTTAAATGTTCCTTGGACATTGAGAGGGCAAAGATCACAATTAGGGGAATCAATGATCTTCATCAAGTGACGCCTTCTAGGGGTGAGGTACATTCTATGAGCAAATTTATAATGTATCAGGTGATGGTTGGGATTTTTAGATGTATCGAACAGATTTGTCCACACCGTGTCCCAACAAATCACTTCAGCATTTGCATCTGTTAGGTCCCTTTGCCATATGACTTCTAATGGTAAGGTCTTATGAGGTATGGAGATAATCTTATATAGTTTAGAGACAATCCCTTGCAGGGATCCAGGTGGGGCTAGCACTTTGTGAAGAGGATGCATAAGAAGTGCAGACCCCCATGGCACACCATAGGCCTTCATGGCTGATCTTAATTGCAGATAAAAAAAAAATGATGAACCAGGCAAGCCATATTGAGTTTTCAAATCATTAAAGGATCGCAGGCCATTGCTATCATATAAATCTTCCAGAATGTTGACTCCCTTCATCTTCCAGCTTGGGGATGAGAAAGGTAAGTTGCCAGTCAAAAGTAAGAAGTTGTTAAATATCGGTGAATGGTTGTGCCACTTGAGATCTACACGCATATATTTCATCACTGTATGGAAAGTTGTAAGAAGGTGTGTAATTAGAGGGCCTAGACGCAACTTTGCTTTCTTCAATGGCATGTTAGAGTAAACCAGATCTTGCAATCTATGCGGCTGTGAGAGATTCTCCTCTATCGGTCTCCAAGAGACAGAGGCTTCAGGATTGAGCCAGATAGCAAGGGGACGTAGCACATAGGACCAAAAGTACACCTTAAAATTTGGTAGGGCCAGCCCTCCCTGTGATTTATCACGTTGCAAAGTTGCAAATTTCAAACGAGGTCTTTTCCCTTTCCAAATGAATTTAGAGATTAATGAATGAAGTTTCTCCCAGTATCCTAAAGGGGGGGCAAGGGGAATCATTGATGAATAAAAATTGACACGGGGAAGTACATCCATTTTAACTATTGATATGCGGGCTTGAAAAGAGAGAAGCAGTTTCGACCAACGTTCAAAATCTGCCTCCAACCGATCATAAATACCTTTAAAATTTCTTAAAGCAATTGAAGGCGTGGAGGGAAAAATGTCGACACCGAGATATTTAAAGGTCTTAACGACAGGTATGTGTGTGGGCAGGGGAACTTGAGATATAACTGAGTTTAAGTGCATTAATGAAGATTTTGACCAGTTAATTTTATATCCAGATATTGAACCAAATGAATCAAACGTGGCAAGCAAGTGTGGTACTGAGGAGCCCGAGTCACCTGTATAAAGGAGGATATCGTCGGCATATAACGAAATTCGGTGTTCTGTATTACAGAACATGATAGGATGCACCAGGGGATGTTGTCTGACTTTTTGAGCTAGAGGTTCGAGGGAAAGTGCGAATAGGAGGGGTGAGAGAGGACACCCTTGGCGGGTACCCCTGCATATTGAAAATTGGGCTGAGCAGACATTGCCTGTGCAGACCATTGCCGAGGGATTAGTATATAAGACCTTGACCATATTAATAAATTGTCTACCCAAATTAAATTTATCCAAAGTAGTCCAAAGATAAGCCCATTCCAGCCGGTCAAAGGCTTTTTCAGCATCCAGTGAGAGAACTGAGCAAGGGGAATCGATGCTACTAGCTGAATGGATAACGTGTAATAGACGGCGCATGTTATCTGATGCTTGACGAGTCTTAATAAAGCCAGTCTGATCATTATGAATCAAATTTGTAAGATTTACTTCCAGTCGGGTTGCAAGTACTTTAGCATATAATTTAACATCACTATTCAAAAGAGAAAGGGGTCTATAGTTACCACATAGAGATAAGTCTTTATTAGGTTTTGGAAGTACAGAGATTATGGCTGTGTTGACACCTGCATTGAATGCACCCTTATCAATTGCTGTATTTATCATTTCCAGGAGTGGTTTTCCCAATACATCCCAGAAGGCGAGATATAACTCTGGGGGAATTCCATCCCAACCTGGTGACTTTCCCTTCTTCATATTAACAAGAGCCACCCTTAGCTCTTCTAAGGACATAGGGGCATTGAGCAACTCAGCTACATCATTAGATAGGGAAGGCAGATCTAACCCCTGAAAGAAACAGGCATACATGTCAGGGTCAGGTGAAATTTCCGATTCATACAAAGTGGAATAGAAAGTCTTAAATTCAGAATTAATTTCGTGAGGTTTGGTCAAAGTACCAGTTGGAGTTTTTATGGCCACAATATTTGAATATTTCTCGTTGTTTTTCAGTCTCAAAGATAAAAGGTGACTAGGCCTGGCCCCATTAAAGTAGTATGTCCTTCTGGTTCTATGCATTAAAAACTCTGCCCTTCGTCTTAACAAAGAATTCAGTTCAGTCCTCGTTATGGCTATCCTTTGTTGTCGCACCTCAGAGTGTGACGCCTGTTGTAGGGCCTCTAGTTGGGCGAGAATAGTCTCCAACTCAGTTATTTTCTTAATTCTGCTTTTATTTAAATGAGAAGAGTAACTGATAGAGGAGTCTCTAACACAGCCCTTAATCGCATCCCACACAAATCTGGGATCCTCCACAGATCCTATATTAAGATTTATAAAGATATGTAGCTTCTCTCTGAGAGACTTCATGAAGTCTTCATTCTTCAGAAGAGAAGTATTAAACCGCCACCGCGGTGCTCTGGCCGGTGTACCCTGAAGTGTGAAACGTGCTACAACAATGCTATGATCAGATAAAGAGCAGGGTTTGATTAAAACATCATGTATCTCTGAGAAAGATGCAGGCGAAGCCAGTATATAATCTATTCTAGAGTAATTACGATGTCTTGCTGAATAAAAAGTAAACTGTTTAGATGTGGGATTGACAGCACGGTATAAGTCTACTAGACCAAGCGCAGATAGAAAGTTTTGAAAATCTGTGGATGCACGTGATTGATTATAAGTGAAACGTTGCACCGATTTATCCAGTGTCATATTTGCGAAGCAATTCATATCTGCACCAAGGATTAGAGAAAAGTCCTGCAGTTGTAATAGTGTTGCAGTTAATTTGGGAAAAAACTCTGATTCGTAGTGAGATGGCGCATAAACAGAAATAAAAGCAAAATTGCGCCCAGCTATATTAGTCTTGATATAGGAAACCCTGCCGTCATCGCTACCATATTTCTCCAATACAGTAATGGAGAGGTTGCGTTTTATTACCACTAATGAGCCCCTGGTTCTTGTGTTCAGAGATGCAGATGCAGCCACATAGTAATGCTTATTTGCAAAGCGATTAACATCTATTGATCTTAAATGAGACTCTTGTATGAAAGCAACATCTACACGCTGTCTGCGTAATAAGTCTAAACAAGCTGTACGTTTAAATTGACCGTTCAGTCCATTAACGTTCCAGCTAATAACATGAATACTACACATTCTGACTAACAGTAGATAAAGTATTTATATACCTCTGCATTTGGGAAAGGAGACATAATATGTACCCTAGTGCAGCTGAGCGACAACAGTAAGTGATCAGAGTACAGAGAGAGATCCGTCCCACCCCAACAAACCCCAGTCGCCACATCCCGCCACTCTCCAAAGAACGGGAGAGGGTAGAACTGAATAATCCCACGCTTAAACATAATAAAGTAAAATAATAACAAACACTGAAAACTCCTCCCAAGGAGTTTAAATTCCCTCCACACGTCGGTCTCGTGCTCCCCGAGCAGCATGTCCCACCCTCACAGCGCGCAGCCCCCCCTCCCCCAGATACAGTTTTGGCATGCCAAACCAGATGTGAAATACACCGGACTACAGAATAAGGCCACATCCCTGTCACATGTAAACATTGTCATGAACACTGGAAAAACAAAAACATAATAGGAGCCATTGGCCTAATAATGCAAGATCTCCATTATTTATACAAATCAAATCAGCTCCTTAACACTAGAATGAGTGGCAGTTCATTCTTTTAAAGTGTCCATGAAATCTCTCACCTCCTGTGGATTGTTGAACAGGTGGATTGCTTCTCCGCGAACCGCTTTAAGTTTCGCTGGGTAGAGCAGAAAGGTGCGAAAGTTCAGCTTCTGCAGAGCATCCATTACGGTGGAGAAGGCCAGCCTACGTCTGAAAGTAAACGGGCTATAGTCAGGGGCAAAGCGGAGGGTCTTGCCCTCAATTTCCATGGGAGCACTCCGCGCGACTTTGATGATCTTGTCTCTGTCAGTGAAACGCAGAAGCTTCATGATGACAACGCGCGGGATGGATTTGCCGTTCGCGTCTCGTTTGGGGGCTCCTAAGCGGTGCGCCCGCATTATTTCCACAGAGCCCAAATCTGGAGACCACCGTGAAAAAGCATCCGACATGTAGTTTAGAAGATGCGATGTCTCTGCAGTTTCAGGGACTCCATGCACACGTATGTTGTCCCTGCGAGACCTATCCTCCATGTCCGCAATTTTCTCCTCCAGTCTGTCATGCTGTGCAGAAAACTTTTTAACAGATGCCGAAAGACGGCTGTCCACCTCCGCCAAACGGTTCCCGTCTTTCTCCATACGATCCCTACACTCCGAAATGTCTGTTCGCATGGTCACCATCTCGCTCCGAAGTACAGCGCCTTGAGCTTCTACCAACTCCTGCGTTTTGCTCGTCAGCTGTGCCACCACATCTTGTACGAGTGTAGGGATAGCTTCCTTAATAGCCTCTGCCACGGCTAGCTTAACCACATTAGCTAGCTCTCCGTTGTCGGAAGAAGGGACTGTAACTGGCTGTTTGCCGGCTGCTTTCCTTGAACTCGTCGCCATTGTGCTGTGTAAAAGTGAAATAAACACAGCGAAACCGACCGAAAAGGAAAAAAAAAACTGTTTTTGGCATGCAAATAGAGTGAAAATTGGGGGGACACTGCGGAGCTGCGAAGGAAGCGTCCTACATCCCACGCGTCGGTCACGTGACTCCGTTCTGTAACGTTTCCTAATAAACACATATGGTAACTTCTGATCAATCCATCTCAATTTTTGTTTTAAAATACCAACTTCTGGTTATATCCCACCACCTTAAAGTTAAGCCCCACCCATTCTGAGTACATATACAGCTAATTTAATTGGTTGAACAGATACGGATAATAGTGTAATCATTCACCTCTAATTATTACTGATTGGAAAGTCATTACATCACCTTACTAATCACTCACTACAAAATGTAATTAGTCACATTGTGTATCAGCTCAGCTTTGTCAAAGGTGGCTTTGAACAACTCCACACCGACACATCACAGCCTCGCTATTTAATTAGTGCTGATCAACATCTAGCAACAGTCTGGAAGTCCAGAAGCTGTGGGGGTTCTGAAGCCCTCCAACTCTGAACAAAACCCAGCTACTGTATATGTAGGTTTGACAGTGGTTAACATCAGTGAGCCAAAAACACCAAGACCAACCAAACCAAAAAGACAATTTAAGGGTACCAGGAGTCAGTTTTCTCCTACTTTGGTACATGTTGGCTTGGATCATGGGCTGGCTGACCTTTACCAGACTAGTGTCTTTACTGAATGGACAGAATATCAAAATATCACTCCATGTAACTATCAGTAAGACAGCTAACACGCTACTACTACATTATAATACTAACAGTTACTGGAGAACCACCATCTGTGAGATTACTTTCATTGCTGTGTAGTAAATAATTAGTACTGAATAACTTATGAAATACCTTCCTGAAAAACAAAGACCAGGATGTGTTTGAAATATAAACAGTTAATCTAAACTGTCAAACATAATGAGGATTGGAAGAAGCATCACTGGTGGAACAGTGAATGTAAATGTGAGACCACAGTTGGGTGGACATAACCACACTCATACTACATTCTAGGAGCAGGTAGCATCATTCACATAATCAGGTGTTGATAACTGTTGCCTAGCAGCTGTTTTTTCTAGTTATTTTTAAGATTGAGAAAACTTTATTGTCTGTCATGACAGAAAATCCTCTTCGGCATGGCTCGGCACAATAAAACCAACACACAGTCACACAGTATAAACAACTTGGACTTTTTTATGCTATTGCAAAGCTAAAATCTAGCTTTTGCTTCAAGTAATAACCCAAGAGGAAAGGAAGTTTTCAAATCTAAAGCAAAATATATCTGAAGTCAGTACGTTTGAATCAAATTAACAATAGCACTGAAAAGGACACAAATGAAACTATGATCTGATTATATTGATCAAAAATAGAATATCAGAACAACATGTTAGCAAAAAGGAGAATGACAGAGGTTTTAGCAATGCTTCAGAGCCTTGATGGAAGAGCTCATGGAACATGACAGTCAATGAGCTAAAGGTCTCCATTGCTCTAGTCTACATTTGTGTCACACAAGGTGGAAAAAACATGGACTTGACGAGTTTTTGGTTGGCTGACTGGAGCTGGAGCTGGAGGAAACCATGTCCCAAAACAGATTCCACGAAATCATGTGATTCCAGACAAAAAGGAGGCCAGATGCCCCCAAGAAAACAAGTTTTCTCTTGTGACCGAAGTTTGGGAGACACCCCTTCAGAACAGCATCACATGCTTCAAGCTTGGTGTGGACAAAAGTGAGCAGGTCTTTCCAACAAATGGTCAATATCAAATATATGGTCAACGGTGTGCCATATCTGGACATAGGCTGGAAGCACAGGCCAGGTCAGCAACTTGGACACAGTGTGGTGTTGAAAGTGGTTTAGCCTTTCCTGGGGAAGGGAATGAACATCATTTATGGTCCAAATATGGTGTCACCCATGTTGTATATTGGATACTCCCCTTGCCTACCTGCGTGTCTGGGATAATGATTGGCCTGAGGTCACATGACTATATACCTAGCCCATCTTGTTAGGTACCCCATTGGTTGATACATGTCTGGATGCACATATTTGGTTATTTTTTGTATATTTTCTTACCTGACCTGACGTGTAGATTTTACCCCCAAAATTAACCCAACATCTTATTCAAGTGAGCTAATTTGGAGAATACTGTCATTATGATTTTACAGCATATTTTTGCTTCACTAAAACACATATTGCTTTCTAAATTAGTTCCTCTTGTGTTGACTGCAAGTCATGATTTTGCAGCATGCTATTTTCATTATAATTTCACAGCATGGTATTTTCAGTATGATTTTACAACATGATATTTTGGCTCATTACAAAAAAATATTGCTCACTAAATCAATTTGTTGTGTGTTAACTGTGAAACATAATTTTACAGCATAGTTTTGCTCACTAAAACAAATTACTTTATAAATTGGTTTGTTTTCCTGCAGTTTAGCACATTTTCATATTCTCCATCAATTCACAGTTATTCATTGATCCAAGTGCAGGCTATAATGGGAACACTAGTAATTCAAAAGTGTGCAGATAGACTGTTTTGGCCATTCTGGGGTATATGTATTTTATATGTATCCGAAATGCATCAAAACACATATTTTTATGTTTTATGTTATGTTTTCATAAGATCCAAGAAAGAATAAATTAGTTTTAGAAGAGAATATTAATGTAATTTGAATATGTATCGGTTAGCAGGTTCTGTGCCTGTTGATTAACTAATACATTTTCATTACACTACATTATAGATCAATTTATGCTTATATTTTTATATTGATAATCTATATGATATGCAAATAATGTATGAATGGTCAGAGTGACCACTTTTAAAATGAATTAATGTCTTTTAAAATGCTGTACGTGAATGTTTACTTGATTTCATATATTCCTTTTATTTTGTATTTTATTTTGTTTACTATGTACTATTTTTAATTACTACTATTTTTATTTTCCATCTTGTGGTACAGTAATGTTTCTTTTTATTCTCTCTTTTTTGTTCTTTTTTAAGATTGTTTTATGCTCCTTTTAGGCCCTTTTAGTTTGAAAAACTAATATATTTTCTTGTGAAGCACTTTGAGCTGCATTTCCTGTATAAAAGGTGCTATAAAGATAGTTCTTCTTCTTCTTCTTTTTATCATTATTATTATTATTATGGACATTCTAGTGGTTAAATAATTAGTTGGAGACTTTAAATGACTGAAAACTTGATGGAAAGAGCTGTTTCAACTTTGTAACTGAGCATTAACATAAATAATGTTATTTATTGGTGACCGAACCCCCCTCCACCCCCCCACCCCCCTCTCACACACACACACACACACACACACACACACTCGTACACACCACTTCAGTAATCTCAGAGATGGCAGAGGGGTTGAGGAGATTAAAGAAAGACTAACTGTGAAGTTTCAATTCTGTCTGGCCTGATAAAGATCATTCCTGGGAGCTATCAAAAGAGAGTGGGGAGGTTGTGAGAGGTAAAGAGGGAGACAGAAAGCGTGGAGTGAGCTGGAGGCAAAAAAAGAGAGAAAGATTGTAGGAATTTACTGTCTTTATGTCACAGACTAGCTGACAAGTATTGTTCTAAAATAGATACACAGGCTAGAGAGGAATAGACAGAAACCAAAATATAGATTATGTCCTTCGCTTTTTTCCCCTCTCTCTGCTTATCTGAGGTATATAAAGACACAAAGAAACACTCACAATATGAAAGCGAGCGATGATTAAACATTGATGTTGCATGTGAAATAGACTAATTTTAGTGGTCCCCCTACTGTAACTGCTGTTCTTTAATTTCAAAATTATCTCCAGCTCTTGCAGGATGTGACATGTAAGTGTTTTATTTCTCTGAGGCACATTTCAATTTACATTTAATTTTAAATACCCCCCAGAGGCTGTGGCACACATGCAGAATGAACAAAAGGAAGAAAATGTTAAAGAAGAATGTTACATTATGTTTTTATCTTGTAGCTAATGCTTTGCTAATTCAAAGGCTTTATTGTCATATGCAGTAATAAACAAGTTATCAATGCAATGAAATTCTTGCCTTGGAAATTGAAAATTCTTTACCCAGTTACTACTCTATTACTAAGTTTAATTCAAACAAAGTGTTTTTTGGTCAATATACAGACACATACATATATATCCATCTGTACCCACTGAGCTGTGTTTGGGAGTAACTAGTTACATGTACATAATTTAATTACAAAATAAATGTAAGTGTAATCTGTTACATTTACTGAGAAAAAATTAAATGACTGAAAATGTTGATGATTGAAAAGGAGGTTACATCTGAAGTCAGACCTTTAAGATTTTGCTCAGGAGGGTTTTTTCCTCATTTCTTAATATTTAACATGTTACTGAATACATATATTGCTGTTTTTAATTATTTGAAATCAATATATTTCCATATTTATTATTTGGAGCACACATGGGTTTAAATGGACGCACGGCACCAATTAAGCTCATGTCAGACTTTTTTTTATCAGATATCTTTATTTTATATTCCAAAAAATCCATGAAAAACAGCTGAACCCAGATTTTGGTGCTTAATGGGAACATTTACTCTAACAGCTGAAAACATTAGTAAGAAAATTAGAAAAGATGACATTACCTTGATTAAGTAATCGAAATCTTTACATTACTTATTAAACTTTAAATAGGGTAACAAGTAATAATAGTAATAATTACATTTCCAAAGTAACCTTCCCAACTCTGATACTGAGGTGGAGGTTATTACAGTTGTGCTAAGAACAGTATAAAAGTGTGTGTGTGTGTGTGTGTTGGGGGGGGGGTCAGCTTTATGGTCCGAAGTAGAAACTGTCTTTCTACCTTGGGGTCCTTCATTTCAGACTCTCGCACTGTCTGCCAGAGTGTGAAGAGGTGCTGCTGGGGGTAGGTGGTGTCTTTAATAGCGTTGCAGGCTCTTCTGAAGACTCTCTGAAGACACTCTGCTGGTAGATATCCTGTAGTGAAGGTAGGGGCCGTTCCCATGATGTCCTGTGCTGACTTGATCGCTCTCTGCAGGCGTTAATAGACTGCTTCTGTGCTGTTGCTGCACTATATACCAAGATACTGCTAGATTCTCAAATAAAAACATTGTATTTGAATATTATCTTCAATAATAGCCAGCATGAGGGGTTCTCTCAAGATGCTAATCATGACCTGTAACATCTGATGTACTAGGGAGTTCAGTTTGGGGAGCTTTGTTGCTCATCATTCTCGATTTCTCCCTCCTTCGTTTTCTACCTCTTCTCACTGCTAAATAATAAAAAGCATGAAATACCCCAAGAATAACAACAGAAGACAGAAAAAACATAGCCAGCATAAAAGGATGAAGGATTATATTGAATAAAAGCCAGTGAAAATACATTCAGGGTAGCTGGGATTATGCAGTACTAATACCATACTCACAATTGTGTTGCCCAGAGTTTCTGAAGTTTTAGAGTTAAGTTGTAGTCCCTAATTACTTCTAATCACCTTTACATTGCTGCACTTTTGTTTGTTGTTAAGCTTCTGTCTATGAAGCATAGCACTTCTTGCAAATTATTTATGTGAAAAGCCTCAAATAAATGTATGAATAAAACAATATAATATCAAGTGTCTATATTTCATTCTATTTCATCCTTACTGACCGCCATAGGCACAACTTCAAGCACTGAATGTCTCCATCTCGCGCATGCGCAGGTCCAGTGTTTATACCAACAAAGTCACCTGTGACAGCTGATGGCACAGGTTAACCTATATCTTCCGGTGACATCAGAGGATCTGTTCCTTTTCATCTTCTTGCTTCACAGGTAGACTGTATGTCACTGAGCTCTAGCTAAACTAAGCTTGAACTTCACTGCTGCTTCGTCGCCGGTAGCCTTGTGATGACAACGAGGGCTGGGACGAGCTGAGACAAGAGGATTGTTTCAGTTTGCTGTGGACACCCCTTCGGATCATCATCGGTTGGTCTCTACAGCTGGCTACCAGGCGTAGTGATACGTTTCCTTTGAGTATTTCTTATTTTGTTAAATAACGGTTGGTGAAGGCATTGTACTCGTTCTCTCTCCTGACATTTGTACTACTATTATTTACGGGCATTAGTGGTTAGCATTGTGTCCGCTTGTTTGTGTGCCATCCTTGTCTCAAGTGGCCTGGGACACGGCGATTCTCCTCTCACATGTGGCCCAGCTGGGTCTCAGAGTGAATTTCTCAAAGAGCTGCCTGGTTCCCTCACAGAGTTCATTCTTTCTGGAGGTGACTCTGGATGCCCTTGCTATGAACGCCTGTCCATCTCCTCGGTGTGTGGACGACATCCTCCGCTTTCGGGAGGGCAGCTGGTTTGTGCTATATCCAGTTTATACTCATACTAGGCAAGCTGGGGAGCCTTGAGGTTATGACCCCCACAGGCACAGAGAGCTCCAGCATGGGATCTGCCCCTAGCACAGGCAGAGTAGAAGTGGGTGTCTGCTGAGACTGCTTTTCTCCTCGCCATCACTTCAGCGAAGCATGTTGGGGAACTACATGCTCTGTCTGTGAGTGGCTCATGTCTGAGGTGGAACTCAGATGGCTCAGGGGTCACTCTGTGGCCGAATACGACTTTTCTTCCAAAGGTTCTGTCATTGTTGAGCCTTAACCGACCTTTCCACCTGGCACAGTTTACCACCCTTGCAGGATAGGAAAGGTTAGGACTGCTATGCCCTGTGCAGGCTTTAAGAGTCTATATAACTTCAACCACAAGCATAAGACAGTCAGAACAGCCGTTCCTCTGTTATGGTGGTCCTAAGAGAGGCTGTGCTCTCTCCAAACTGCGACTGTCGCATTGGATCGTGGATGTCATCACCCACGCATATAAAAGAAGTGGTCGCCCCACTGCCATCCGGGGTGAGGTGTTACTCTACTAGAGCTGTATCTATGTCATGGGCAGCTCTGCGTGGCGTGCCCCTGGAGGACATAATATGATGCGGCATCGTGGGCATCACCAAGTACCTCCTCCAGATTCTATTGGGTGAATGTTTGTGCAGTTTTTATATAGCTCTCTGCAGTGTCTTCTTATCCATCCATCCTGTTACCATACTATATCTAGATGCCATGAGTGAGGACACTCTCAATGGTATAGCGGTAGAAAGACACAAGCAGGTGTTGGGACAGGATCTCAGGAAATACAGTCATTGTTGAGCTTTTTTTTTGAGGCAGTGTGTGTAGTATGTCCATTTGAGGTCCTCTGAGATGTGTGTACCCACATGTCCTTGTGTGTTTAATTGGTGATGTATACTGTGATATAATTGCTGGTGAGATCTGGTAACCATACATGGGTTGAATCAGGTGAGGTCTATAGATGAACATTCTTGGTCATGGCCCTGATTGAGATATTATGTTGAAAAACTGTAGCTGTACTCAAATCTTTCATGGAGCATCACTTCAGAAAAGGAGATAATAACATAAGAACGGCTGGAAAAAGCTTTAAATGTGAAGTATGAAGTGGTGAGAAAAAAACTACAGAGGAGAAATGACTGGAATGAACAAGTATGACAATCTTTGTTGAAAAGAGAAACTTGGAGCATTTATTCAGATATACTTTTGAAAACCAGGAATATAAAGCTGTTTAAGACACAGGCCTGGCTGTCTCTGCAGCTGAGGCCACTGTTTAGAGAGAATTTACGGTAAAGTTTCAAATCCTGGATCACCAACAATAGAAAGGACCGCAAAGGTCAGAGCAGCAGCTCACTACATGAAATTGAGAAGTGAAATAGAGATCAGGCCTGAGAGAGGGAGAAAAATAAATAAATAAAGGGAGAGAGAAGAGCGGAGAATGGAAGAGAGAGAGGGAGAATGAAAGAGAAATCCAGAGCAGGAAAGAGAGTTCGAAGGCTTGGCTTGATGATTCATTTACGTGCTTAAACCTATTTTACACCGCCGCCCCTGTTCATTCCTCAACAACAATAGGCGGTAATTTCCCCATGTGTTGATAAATTACATGCTTCTCTCTGCACGCTGAACATACAGCAGTGCTATTATGTGAAAAAAAAATGGAGAGGGTAAGAGTTTAGAAAATGATGGGACGAAAAGGAAAATACAGATAAATGGACATTTAATTTTAATGTTAGGAGAGAAGAACTTTAACAGGTCATATAGTAAAAGAAATGGAGTGAGGGAGTAGTGAAAGAGGCAAATACTCGACCTATGGATAAGAAATGATGGAAAACAATGTGAGAGCAAGAAAGGAAGGAAGGTGGGTGCTGACTGTTAATCTGAAAAAAAAGAAGTAGAGAGTGAGAAAGAGGAGAAGATGTGCCAAATTGTGTGGGCGTGCTAATTACTAACTACTCACTACCAGAAACATCAAAGCATGAGAGACAATAGGAGACAACAGGGACTATTTTAAATCCAACACTATTTCTGAATCCCCCCTTCCTCCATCCCCAAGCACCCCAGCTCCCCATCACACACACACACACACCGTGTACACACACACACACACACACACACACACATACTCAGACAATGTTAAGATGGCTGAGAGCATAATTAAAACACCCCACGGCTGAATCAGTCAGGAAGGTGTTTCAGTCGGGGCGTACTGAGCGTCTCGGTGGCCCACGGAGCTGGCTGTGTCCCCGATGTTGTGGGATCATGTCTGGAGGTTTACCCCCCCCACCGCTACCACCACTACCCCCCCTTTTCCGCATTGTTCCAGCCGCTCTGCTGCATTTTGCCTTGTCAAAGAGAAAAGAATGACAATGACATGCGGAACTCAGAGGGTTTAAAGGAAAAAATAAAAAATCTGTGTTTACTGAAAGCCAGAGAAATGTTAAGGCCAGGCTTTACAAAAGCATAAAAGGCAGTGACTTCTTGTGTGAGGTGCAGTGTTATTTCAGTATTGGTCTCTGTATAATTTTGCTAAAATATTCCTACATAGAAATGTAGGATTTTGGTGGTTGTAGCACCAGAGCAGTGGGAGAAAAGCCCTTGAAAGTGGTCCATACTGCTTCAATATGCGCCCAGCATGGTGTCATTCAATTTAAAGGTTCTGCATCTTTCATCTCAAAGTTAAATTCTCCATAATGTTCTTCTACTTGTAACTGGTGCACACTCTCACCCCACCTCTCTTGCACACTCATTCTGGCAATGTGTTAATCTGTCCATTTAACGGAGTTCAATCTAGCCGATATTTTCAAATTGACAGTTAAGCCAGATCCTTTAACAGCTATATTTGGAGAAGCAGGAAAAAACAGTAATAATCTATCTAAAACCAATCTTAAAAAGTGTCCCCCTGTTAGCATGAATATTTATCCTTTTCCAATGGAAATGGACTCAGTGGATGTAGGAGATGATGCAGCATGCAAACTTGAGAAATTGCGATTCATTAACTTATTTGATACTTTTGTGAGAATTTGGCAGTCATTTATAGACTACACTAGATCTAAGCTTTTAAACCCCCCCCCCCTTTCCATAAGAAATAAAAAACACTTATTGTCCAGACTCAGTGACTTTTTCAATGATTAAAAAAAATGATCTATGTGTTGACAGTCTGTTAACATAATGGTGGTGTTATCACATGGTACCTCAAGGCATTTACTCAAATAAAATGTAATTCATCCAATCTTCACAGTGCCAAAACCAGAGTTGGACTATGATATTGCATAGTATTTCCAGATCAACAACTCTTGGCTTACAAAGTTATTAGGCCCCTTGCTTCACATTAATTCTGACATTGGCTTAAAGAGAGGTCTAACAGGGTGATATACACTTCAGAATTATGACTCTTGTCTCTGGAGATAAGTGAAACCACCAAAAGGGAGTCTCTGTGTCCTTTCTCTGGTTTATATGACCAAATGTCCCTTTTTAGTTGAGTCATGGTCAGCCATGGTCTTCTTGGAAGGTTTGGCTAACCTCCCTTTCTGTCAAGCCCCCACTTGGGAGGTCAATTCAAAAGTGTGGAAAAAACATTCACCTCCTTGCATATGAATTAAAGAAAGGATGTGGTTTGAAAAATTCAAAAAAACAAGACTGTCCTCCTACATGAGACACATCAATAAACAGTGACTGAACTTAAATACTTTTCGGTCTTGTTTAAACAAGAGTAGATGATGTAGCTAAAATAATGTTACAAATAAATTATCCTAGCTAAATAAAGAAATTATGAGCATGTAAAGAAATACAATGGTGCAATTACACCAACTTTATATTTTGTACAGAAGTTTTCCAGATGACGGTTAATAAATTAGCTGTATAGGTGGTAATGCATTGGTCATAGCTAGCTAAAACACTGCTGGCAGAAATTATCCTAGCTTCCTGATTTCAACCCCGAATGTGGCATTAATGTCCAATATTGACATGACCCATCATTGACCCAGCCTAAGAGAAGACCTTGTACAATGCGGTTGGCTTATCTCACCAATGTATGGTTCTTGGAGTAGCACCTAATATTGCACAGTGCTAGCTAGGAACTGTAACTTTTTTCTACATATATCTATTATGCTCTACAAAGAACTGTAGTTTGGGTACAGTACTGACTGCACTAATCTGACTGTTGGGGATAGCTGGGGGGATCAATAGAGGGACTAATAAAAGAAGAGGGAGATAGACCAAAGAGCTTCATTGACTAATAGCCTGTGCTGGTAGGTCTTATCAGTAAAGCTGTGAGCTTTGTTATGGATGCCATCAGCTCTTAATTGTGTGTTCAGTCTTCATAATTTCATCAGGTTTGAAGAATTAGAAGAAGTTAATCAACTATGAAGTTATTGAGTAGAAGCATTGTTGCTATCGTATCATCAATAGAGGCTAAAAGGACACCAGCAGTGGATGCAGTCAAAACACATGAGGTCGTGGAAGTACTGTTGAAGCATCAACCAATGTCCCATTTCTTGGCATTGACACATGACAACACCTGTCTACATAGCGTGTTGAATTTGTGCTACCATCGTCAACTGACACACCAGTGCTACAGGATGCAGCTGTTGTGTTCATAAGTCTGAGATTAGTGAGTGTGCTAGGTGTTTGGATTGAGACTGGGTGGTAGGAAGTGGATGTCATTACTTGTTCATTCTGGCACCTGTGTCACGGGTAGCAGAACAGGTGGACCTACATGCACGGACTGCAGACTGATTGAGGATGAAGAAAAAGTTATTTATTCTTGGACTAAGCAGGCACAACGAAAATTGGCTGAGCTGGGCAAAACAGACAGCAGGACGAGAGTTGAATAAACCAGGGCAAATAAAACAGAAAAGACTGAACCAAATCCGAACAGAGGATCCAACAAAACTTTAACACAGAGAGAAGTAATAAGAGAACGGGGAAAAGGTAACGAGACACAAGGGTAAGCTTGGAGTTAATTGGCTGGGAAGAGACTGGGAGCAGGGCATGGCTGACGAGACTGATACAGGACAGGTGTGAAGGTAACAGCAGGCTGGGGAAAAACTCTGTGAGCAGAATATGATGCAGGGCAGGTATGGAAGGAAAATTGGGCTGGGGAGGAGTGCAGAAGGAAAAAAACAGAGCAAACTGAAAACCAAAACCCTGGAAAACTCTTTATACAATCCAGCAGGCATTAAACCGTACCAGAAAACACATGAATTCAAACCCAAGTACACAACACCATCAGCTAACCAATAATGTAAGGTAGCCCTTAAAACCAATAACCCCAATAATATAAATAAGAAAAACCAAACGACCCAAAGGATTGGACAACAGTGTGACACAGGAAACCAAGAGAACAAAAACACAAAGTGTGCAAATACCATGATTCTATTTGGTAGCCGAATCTGCAATTTCCATCACCTTTCTGCAGCATTTTTTAACAATACTTTGTGGTTTTGATACTGGTCCAAATAGCACACCCAAATCCCAAAATTACCTCCCAGCTCAAAGCGCAATGGCTTTCACTTCACTGCCAATGAAGCATTTCTACAATTAGCAAAGGATACTGCAGGCTTGTCATTAGCTAATTGGCCTCACCCAGTGTCAACAAAGACATCATAATAAAATCAAAATGATCTTTCATATCCTTTTTTATATTGACTCCCTTGCTCCAAACTTGGTTTGTGTTAAAAAGACAGATTTCTTTGTGAAAATGACATCTAATATATGCACATAAATGAATGAATAATGTTAGATATTTAATCACAGTCTCATCCTGACACCTTGTTTCATTAGAGGCTATTAAAGGTTATCTCCAACAAGTAAATATACAGTCCTCATAGCTGTATGCTCTGTTACACGAAGGCACCTATCTTGAAAATGAAAAATGAGTGATGATTCTGTAATAATATGTGAGCTCAAATCCTGTTGGTAGAGTGATCAATTGGAAACCTAAACCCATCTAAATCTTATTTCCTGTGTAGATGTACTGTATGAAGCTGGAGGGAGATAGGATATACTGCGCACAATGGCTAGAGAGACATTTTAATCTATCAGATGGTTGGACTGAATATAACATTTTTGCAAAAATTCACAGCCTCCCTCAAATGAGACTGTAGTGAGTGCTTCAGTAAAGGTCTAAATCTGTCATTACAACAATACTGCCAGCTATATTTTCTCAGGAGCTCTTCACAACGTGCCAGTGCCTTGTTTTTCCTCACAGTCTCTGTGGTTTAGGAGTTATTATTACATGATAAACTGGGACAGAGTCCAAAACAGGGCTTAAGATGCGTCCTACAAAGGTTATGAAATGCGTATAGTCGTCTTCAAACTGCCAATTTGATCACATGAGGCTCTGTCAGCTGAAAGGACCATTTGACCTGAGCAGATTTATTTTGGTCTTTATCACCATTATGGTGGCAAGCTTCATCAAACCATAATTGACTTCTGAAATAACCTTGTTCCTTATTACCTATGCTAAGTATTTCATTGATTTGTTTCATTGCTTTTCTTTGAGAATTGCTTACGCCCTTAACACTGGTCTTTCCTTTGGTACATCATATTGCTGAGATAATAGTTCGGCTTACCGCTTAAGCACTTCTTAGTACATTGTGCAACTAATTGAATAATGTTTCTTCTAGCTGAAACACGTGGCTGAAATCAGGTTAAGAAAGTGGCCATACTGTAATCCTTAAAGTCTCGATGTATATTTGGGGTCATTGTCCTGCTGTAGAACAAATTTGGGTCTGATCAGAAGCCTTCCCTGATGGTATTCCATCTTTAGTACCTAAAAAACTTACAAAGTGCTGTTAGTATATTGTCTTAGGGCAACCTTACGTAAAACCACTTTTATATGCCAAGGTCAATAGCCTAAATCTCAACAAACTCTTTCACAACACACCGTCTGGGACAGGGACACTGTTACCTTCTTGTCCCTGAGGCTATTTATCAAGAAGACCACTAAAGTTACTAAGTCAGAGAAAAAAGTTTTGAGACACAGTCATCTTCCTGCCTAGCTCACTCCTCAAGCTAGTGGCTACCAACATTACAGGGACATTAATGAGAATTTTACTATAACTATAACTTATTTAATTACATACTAAACTATGATTATTAGTGAATTCTTTAAAAAGTGTCATACAACAAAGGTCACTGGCCAGACTTGAACTGGGTTAGCTCCTTTATTTTTTACTAAGGCTGACTTGATATTATATTATATACTGCTATTTTGATGTCATCTGTTAAACCACACACTACCCCAACCCTTAAGCCTTTTCATGGACCATTAGGCAACTGCAACATCATATTATTATACATTTTATGTATTCCAACAGTTTAGATGTAACACAGAACATCTATCTGTCTATTAAAACAGTATGATAGCTTTGTTTGAATATGCACTTGTTACAGGCCTCAGGCATGACTTACCTGTGAACAGGGGATGTGTGTTTATACAGGAAAAGCAGAGAGAGGAGATGTTAATTGTGTTTGTTCTGCAGACTGTTCTTTATTTAAACTTCTAGACTTCATCTGTCTTTTGAAATTAAACCATTGGGTTTGTTGTTCATCTTCACATAACAAAGTCCACAATTTATAGTTACAGTTCAACAAATGATGACCTGTCACCTGTTACTGCTAGAATAACAACACGTAACTACTGCACACCACTAACTGAGCATTCAAAGCAGGCTGAAGCCACTGTTTTTTACACACAAGGATTTCTTTTACATATGTTCACCTCATTATTTGACACAAATCTGGCATTTTGTTACTGAAAAATACATATAATAGCCTTTCCAACCTCTAACTTTTTGGCTTTTGCCAAAACAAGAGGTATACAGTGTTTATGATTGCAAAGGCCATATAGTTTACAACCATGGTGTCTATTAATCTGCATTTCAAAATTCAAACCATCTTTGTGTTTAGAAATAAAATTGCCAGAGATGTGAAATCTAACAGTCTAACAACCACATCCCATACAATACCCATAATTGGAGTGAGTGAAAAGCACAATTAATGGGTATTGTGCTTTGTGTTAGTTTTTCATTCCCATGCAGTGGAATCAAATCCTCATTTATCATGTGACCTTTTACCTCAAATGACATCAGTCTATATCAAGCCAATGTGAAGTCTGACAATCCAGATAATTAATTTTCTTTTCTTTAGGAAGTACAAACTCAAACATATTAAGAAGTGCTTGGGAGCGAGCAATCATTAGCAAATTAATTTGATTTTCATTTTCATTAAAAATTGTCTGGACTGACAATGTCATTAGGGACACTCATTATTATGGCTCCATGCTAGTTTTTTTTGACAGATTCTATGTGTTGTTAGATTCTAGATTTACATGTAACTGTTTACTGTTCTCATTGGAGAGCTTAAAATAAGTGATAGCACCTCTCTTACAAAGGGATGGATCAATGAAAAAATTTAAATTTTAGATTGTTTTATTTATTTAAGATGATGCCAGGATCTCAGATCAGACAAAAAAAAGTATATCAATATAGCATTGAAAACATGAGACAGTTATGTTTCTCAGTTTTTAAAAAAAGTTTTTTTAGAAGGCTTTCAGTTTAAAAAAGGTCATCCATATTCATAACTGCAATTGTATATGTTTTTATTTTTGTTGGCAGACTAGCAGTACTTCACCATTTGATAAAAAGACTCCATAGACATGTCTTTGGAGTGCTTTCCACTAAAGAAAGTAAATAATGTAGACAGGAGACATTTTTTGAATAAGTAATTATATAACTATGTCCTTAGATATATGTCCTCACTTTGCAGCTTTTTGAATGCCTGTATGTACTATATATTTATTTACTTCAAAACAGTTTTGAAGTTTTTAAATGGAATATTTGATGAAACTAAAAATATTCTTGGCTTACAATGTCACTCAAAACCAATTGACTGTAAGCTTTCTGCATCCTTAGTGAGTTCAGCGAGTTCAGCGGGTTCAGCTTGAGGTCGGCTCAGTGGTCAATTGATGTTTTTAAAATCAAAAGGGTGATATAAATCATTCAGTATCAAATATGTTTTCATGAGCTTTCATGAGTTATTCTATCTAGTTATTCTTCCCTCTTCGTCTCTCTAGTTTGGTCTAAACAGTACAAAAGTAGTAAAACTCCCAAAAGTGTCCTCTGAGAGTGTGTCTCTGGTGGCCTAAACACCATGTTTTATGCATTAGTTAAATACAACATTTCCTGCGTGAGGTAGAGATGTGTTTATTGTGTGGCATGTGTGTGTGCACGCAAGTGTGTGCTTGTATGTTTGTACGAGCATATGCACTTGCACTTGTGCTTCCAATATGTTAATTGTCAAAACAGTTGTACCATGTAATTCCACGTGACCACCAAAGGCTCACTTCAGGTACGTAGAGGAAAATCATGTTTTAAAGATGAGCTACATCCAACTGTGTGTGTGTGCATATGCTTGTGTGTGTGTTGAAATATTAATGCACTGAAAATCACAAGGGACGTCTTTGGAAATCTCCCCCTTGTGTGTTAACATCTCCCCTAAGGGGAATAACTGTGTATGGCACCAGAGGAAGTTTGTATTTGTATGGAAACCTATAAATGTACAATATAGTGAATGTAAAAGCTGCATTCTCTCTGGAACGCTCTCTGTCATTCTTTCCCCTCTTTCCCATTTCTTTCATGGCAGCCATATTTAATTAAATAAAAGAACTGACATGCTCAGATTAATGGGAGCCAACCCCCAAAAAAATCACTAAAATAACAAATGGAGTCATCAGAACTCACAGATAAGTGTATGTCAATTCTGTAACGATGCACAGCAGCATCTACGCTGCTTCTTTAATGATGTGCTGCAGCATCATTGCTGTTGTGCATCATTAAAGAAGTGATATACGCTTATCTGTGAGTCATATTTGATTTACATGACTCTGCAATGGCAAAACAACAGTAACACATTTAGTATAGACGTACATGAATGGAAATATATAAATAAAGAAATAAATTCATGGTGTTGAGGAATGGGTGTAAAAAGCCACCAGGGCGTAACAGTGTATTCATTTTTGATTTATTGTTTTATACACAAACACTCACACACATGCAATTGTCAGTCAGGAGGTAAAGTGGGTTGTCCTCTAATCAGAAGATCTGTGGTTTGACCCTCGATTCCTCCAGACCACTTGTCAAAGTGTACTTGGGCATGACTAAACCCCCAAAATGATCCCAATGGTTGTGCCTGCAACTTGCACGGTAGCTCGCTGGCATTTTGTGTGAATGTGAATATAAATGGGTGACTGAGCAGCAAAAATACTGGATAAAAGTGCTTTATAAATGCAGCCATTTTGCCATTTGTCCCCACATGTAACTGTGTTAACAGATTTATGTCCCCAAAACATCAGGAATACCCAGTACACACATGCACATATTTGTACATGGTATAAATATATTGTATCCTTGTATGGGTCAACATACCTTGATTCTGATTCTGATGAAAGAGGTGTGGACACAGGTCATGTGATCTGGACTGGAAGTAAGACACAAGCCATAAATGTGATGACTTCAGAGAAAAAATCCCCAAAAGATCATCAACTAATCTTCGAGAACACCAGTGACTCGACTTTTTGTAAACAGCGTCCAGGGAATTCAAAGTATACTTGGGACCCATCTCAGGGCCTTATAGCCATGACTCAAGACTTGCTTCTATACCTCATAGTACTTAATTCAGGAATGGAATGTATGTAGGGCTTATGAACTGTCAGCCTCATCAAGGATTAACTAAGCATAATCTATACAAACATTTTAATGCTCATACAATGTGCATACAACATTACTGAGCTCTCTGCTACTCCCACCATCTCTCCAACATGGTCGTGTATTAGCCTGTAACTGTATATGGAACCTATAGACTAGATTGCTGTGAACGTTAGTGCACTCATTTGTGGTCACAAGAGGATGAACTGCAATAACTTATATATATGATATCAATCTGTCCAGTCTGTACCCTGCCTCCAGTCCCTCAGAGACCCTGCAAAATATATAGAAAAGTGATGCATGGATGGATGGAGTATGAGGACGCCTCCTAATGCAGGATACATAGCAACATTGCAAATAATGTTTCTCATTTCATATCATCTCATATATGATATATGGTAGATCTCCCAAACCCCAACAGAGACATATCAGGCCACTACTTATGCCTTTTATGATGAACCGTGCTTGGTGAAGTAAATTCTACTACATGTCCTTTCGGTGCCTTTTCCTCATTTGCAACAGCAACACAGCCAGGGTAAGAATTTTATTGTCTCTAGAGAATCAGTACAAACCCCCTCAAGTGTTCATGAACATTCCCTACAAAAGCAGAATACTTTCATGTATCCTGGATTACTGAAGTGGGTGAGAGCTCTCCTTTACTCACCACTTGACACATCACACCATATTATTTGACTTATTTGTTCAACTTAGCTATAATTTACCATTTCCATTGTAACACTATAACACTTACTATCCCTGGTTTGTTTGTGTTAGCATTATGTTACAGTTTACATCAAAGCATATGGGTGGGGTTCAGTTATCTGTATTATGTTGCAGGTTTGAATATTGTGCAGTTGTTTGTTCCTTTGTTTGAACCCACCATTCAGGTCTATTTTTTGGGAGAGGCCATCCCAGTATTTCCAGACCTTTATGGTATTGGTGAAGTCATGCTGACATCATTGGGCCAAACCAAGTGGCAGGGGTAACCATTTTGTTAAATTGTTTTTTTGGTTTATCGATGCATTTTGGAATAATGTATTAAGGACAACCTTTTATGAGCCTTGAGTCATGTGAATGAGTTTGTAAATGAAATTTGATTGCCTTGTGTTAAAGTTACCTTATTTGCTATGGTGCTGGTTGGAGCATTCAAGGTGTGAATTGAACACCCTTTTTAGTCAGTTGGGGTTTGGGGGCATATGTGCCTTTGTTTGATTTATGAGGAATTAAGTTTAGTTAGGTTTTATGTGTTTTTTGGGGTGTTTTTTGTATTTTGTCCAAAGTACACGTGTGATTGAGAGCACTGCAATAAATCTTCACCTTTGAGAACTCTGCTAAGTCTGCCTACCTACCACCTTCCTGGAAATCCGAGCTAGACTACTCTACTGAGCCATTGATGGTTTCAGAAATTACTGGCTGTCTCAGAGCACATCTTTAGATCTGAGATGGATAACATGATTTAAATTAGGTCTGGTCATGCCATGCACCTCTCTGACTCTTTCTACAGCAGCAACAAAGTGGGTAGTGTTTACATCAAAAGGCGTAATGCCTGAGGGATCATTGTGAATCAGTGGAGCATAGCTGCATTTATCATTTACTTATGTAAAACAGCAAGCATATTGCAAGCTTAGAAAACCCCAAGTCAGCAATATGTCAGTATCATCATACATATGTCAGTGTGCGCGGGGGCACTGAATGTTGAAGCTAAGTGAACCACGCACGATGCATGATGTATATGCAATAACTATGAATTATCAAGCTGGCCTGACGTAAGAGCAAATACATCAGTGCAAATATTAAACCTGGGCGAAGTGAAGCAGTAGAGAAGATGTTGGCAAATAGCGGCCTGTGGGCCAGATTCGGCCCTCCAATCAAAATATACTTTGCTTCGTTCTGAGCTAGCCTGATAAGGTCGTACTGCAAATAGACAGTGCAAGGTGCTGAAATTTCATCAGTCTAATAAAGATGTGAATTGTACAGATGAATAATTGAATCAGCTTCATTTACATAAAACAATTAGGCTACCCTTTATTTTAAACACAGCTTTAAATGACTAGACAAAAACACATCTGTGTCTCATGAACAGAAATAGATGAGAGTCGGAAAGAAGGGCAACTGTTTCATTTAAAAGACCTACTGGTTTGGTGTTGGCAAATGAAAGTAACACAAATACCTAACTTTCTGTCCATTCATCTTGTTTCATTCACATTGTTTGAGCAACCAGTTTGCCAGAGGCCAGTTTCCAGGGGATATTTATTACTTATTATTAGATATGTATGCAAATATGACCGTTTCTTTGCTACAGTTAGTTTAAGTGTGAATGGTTCAGGACACTTGAAGCGGATTAAGTTTGGTTGATATTTTGTCTTACCGTGTCTAAAGGCGGAGGAGTATCTAAATGTGAACACTTCTTTAGGTCTGCTCAAGAACTCTTGTCTTTTGCTAAACTTTGTTGTCGTGTAAATGGGGATGAGGCTACGCAGTCTCTCAAAGACATAAATAAAAAGGTGACTAAATTTGTTGAGCTAAGAAATAAGACAGAAAGCTCTAACCTTGCTTTCATGTACATCTTTGCACTGTCAGTTGCTGCCTGGAAACCATTTAGACTGACCAATGGACTGCAACTAATGATTATTTTTAGTGATGTATATACCTATTATGTTATTGATTCATAGATTAAACCTTTTTGTCTTTAAATTTTCAGATAATATTAAAAAACGTTCTTTATACACTCATCTGCCACTTCATTAGGTACACATGTGCAATCTAATGTAATCCAATTCAACAGCTTTGCCATAAATTCTACCTTAAAGAAGCTTATACATGTTCAGTTTTTGTGGACATTATCAGAAAGGTGATAATTCAACTCAGTGTTTATTATTGAGGTTGTAGAGGGTGCTGCTGGTGTACTGGAGTGCATTATATTGAATGGTGTTTCTATTTTTTTGTCCACTCCATTAACTTGAATACGGGGGGCAAAATATCAGGAACACTTTTCAATATAATACACTCTGGTTCAGCACCAGCATCCTCTCATGACCTTAATAGTAAACATTAAATAGAATTATGACCTTTCGAACTATGTCAACAACAGCTGAAAGTGTATGAGTTTCTTTAAAGTAGGATTTATAGCAGAGGTGTTGTATTGGATTGAATTAGATTGTACAGGTGTACCTTATGAAGTGGCTGGTGAATGTAATGTCAAATGGCCTGATGTATCATTCAAATTGCTAGTTTTACTCAACCAACAGTCTAAAATCCAATCTGATAACTGCTATTGGTCATATTTCAAAACTACTATACTCAATAGTCACAAATGGAACAGCACTACACAAATAATACTGTATTCTTCATTGTTGTCCAAAGTATGGTGAAATAAACCTTCTCTACCTTCCTCTCATTTTTCTCAAGTCTCTTTTGCTGTCCCTTTCTATTTTTGTCATTCTTCTTTCTCTATCTTCTAACAACTCTAACTCATTGCTGTTATTATCTCACACTCTCACTTTTCTTTTGCCGGACTTCCCTCTTTTTTTCCCCCTTCCACTCTGTCACTTTTTATCTCTATCTCTGCTGCGCTCTGTCTTCCATTTCCTTGTCCGTCTACATCACACTATCTCTCTCTTGGCCTTTCTGCCGCTATCACTTTCGCACAGTGAGGAAACAACAAAATCAATCTTAAGGTCTCTCCCTGTCTCTGTTGTTGCCATTCTCTTCAGTGTTAGTGAGACAGGTTTGTAGAAATGATAGGCATTCCACAAAAAAATTACATTTTTAAAACCCAACAAAAGAGTCTGTTTTCATGCCATCTTGGGCACTTGGAATACAAAGTGTGAGCGTGTGTTTACATTGTACATTGTCCCTTTGGGCTGTGGCATTTAACAGCATATTGGCCAGTCAGATATGTTATTTGCTTCAGTGACATATTCATAGTTTATAGTCACCATCCTGCTTTGTGTTTTGTCTGTCCGCTCAGGCTGAAATAATTAAGTTCAGCTCAGTTCAGTTGGTGCATTATTGTTATTATGACACAACAGTGCCATGTACTGCCATAGCAGAGGGTGACAGAAAGGATAACACTCACTACAGAACAATGGCAATCCGTTATATATAGATTATCTACATACACTGTCATTCTTTTTGTATTGTTCCCCCCTTTTTCAATCTATTTGCACCAGTAATTAAATTTCCCTGCAAGAGTTAGATTCAGAGTTGGTGTTTGGTAGGTAAGTTATGATGTGAAAATATAACTATAGGGATTTTAAATTGTCTTTTTTTAAAAAAACAAAACAATTTAGAGTAGTTGCTTAGCACCTATTCCCACCATAATGTAAGTAAGCAAGAATTCAGCAGGACATTTTAATTTAATCTAAAGAATAAGAATATCTAAATTGATAAAAATATTGGGTTAAAAAAGGTTTTTTTTCACTCTACGTAGGGAACATTTTTAGGTATGCTGCTGAAGCCTGAAAATGTAATTTAATCATGAAGTGGTTGAATGGACTGTACTTATATAGCACCTTTCTAGTCTTTACGACCACTCAAAGCGCTTTACATTATGTCATTCACCCATTCACACACATTCATACAGTCATACACTGATGGCAGGGGCTACCACGCAGGGTGCCAACCTGCTCATCAGGGGGAATTTAACCATTCATTCTCATTCATACACCATTGGCGCAGCAATTTGGGGAACACATTGACATGTGGACTGGAGGAGCCGGGAATCGAACCACAGATCTTCAACTGGAGGACGACCGCTCTACCTCCTGAGCCACAGCTGCCCCGTTGAAGACAGGTGGAGCAATAAAAATACTCAAAAACAACCCAAAAAATAAATTCGGTATAGATAACTATGTTTCCCAGGTGATTATTCTCGTACTCAGTGAAAAGATTTTACAACTGGAAAGTTTGCAGCAACTATTTAATCTTTCAATCGCAAGATAGAAATACCACGTTCACATTACAAATCATTACACCAAAAATATGTGCTTGCATGTATATTATTGGTTAATGCAATGCCAAATGACGTCAACTTGTGTAACAACTCTACAGGTGCGTTCCTTTTGTTCTGCCATCTGGCCAAAATGTCAACTTAACAAGTGTTTTTTCTCTAGGCCTAGTGCTCACCTCAAGTCAAACTGTCAACTGTAATAGCAATATATCAGACACTAGTGGACACTCATGGTCCCCAAAAGACACATTGTATAGAGACCATTGGGAAAAACTCACCCCGTGTCAAGACTTTCATTATTTAATCATTATTTGTAGCTCTGAGTAATTTATGTGAGTTATATGAGTTATTCACATATATATATATACATATATATATATATATATATATGTGTGTGTGTGTGTGTGTGTGTTATATGAGTTTTGTACCTCTGCATTTTATTTTGAAAAGTACGCATGGCAGTTGTGTCCGGGTCTTGGCAGAAGCACAGTCCTGGAATAGTGATATGAGAATGTTGAGAATGAAAGTGTTATTTAGCACACGCGGTTGGCGTTCGATTAGCGCCGCTAGCTCGCGTTAGCATTTTCGCTAGCTCCCGATTAGAATGCTAGGTTAACTCCATTAGCATTCTAACCTAGCGCTTAGCTGGCTGTTGTTAGCATTTAGCTTGTAATGTTAGCTGCTAATGTTAGTACTGTGACACTGTTTAATCATTTGGGTCTGTGTTTATTGCAATTCATTACTTTAATTCAGAAGACATTATGAATTGATATCAATCAAAGACATTTGATTGATATATTAAAAAGTCTATGGTTTGTTTAAAGTAAAAGGTATTGTAAAAAGCAAAAATAGCTATTTAAAAGTTATAATTTCATGAATATTATCATGTGTAATCTGTTATATTTGGTTAATCATTTCAGGTTTATGACCTGTGGCACCTGTGGTCATTTTGTAATAAAAATAAAAGAAGACCAAGCTCCAGTGTGCTTCCTGTCAAGCCTTTTCGGAAGGCTACGAATTTAAAAATCCTAACACCCCAGTATCCCTTTGAATTAAGTCAATAGCAGAACAATCTGTAACACAGGAGTGAGTAAGTGATCCCTTTATGAAGCAAAGCAGAAGCTTGTAACAAATCTAATTTGCATGCAGGAGACTGGAGTTTCCACACCTGCAATTACTGTTTTGTTTTTATGGTTTTTAACCCATTTGTTTCCTGAGCTAGAGTGGCAGTAGCAAATCTTGTAGCAAGAAACTAAAATTGACCTGGACTGAACTTCACAGTTTTCCAGAAACATCCAATATTAATGTTCTTTTCTTGTGATAGGGTTTTCAGATCTTTACCTGCATAGTTGTAGGGCTTAATATCTAACCAGCACATTCTCACTAGAGTTTCTGAGAAAATACATGCTACCAACTTCATAAATCCTTTTAATTTTAATGATCTCATGGTGTGTCCTGTAGGGGCACTGTCTGATTAAACTTTACAGTTAATAAAGATAGGGCTTAGTCATGTTTCTATGAAATTGATTTGTATAATAATGGGGTGGGATGGCCACTACCTCTAGGTATGAATAGCAAGGCTTTGGCTTCTCAATATTATATTCTTTTGTTTGAGGTAGGTTTAATATTCAGTCACTGAAGGCTGTATGTTATTTGACAGAGATGGTTTGTCTTACTGGTGGTCTCTTTTGAGGCCTATTTCTGTCTCCACACATTTCAACATATGGTGATCCTGCATGAATACAGTATGTTGTAGTTGACTTTGCTTACTTGTGTATGGTCAAGGCAAAAAAAAGAAAAAAAAGTGGCTCATTAATGACCTAAAAATATGTGATGCAGATAGGAATTTGTGAACCGCAGATAAAAGTTGTACCCTGCAGGCATGTTTTCCCCCACTTAGTCCTATCTGTGCATGTTTATCTGTGGTGGTACATAGCTCCAGAAATGGCAAAAGGCAGTGAAAAAGCATTTCTTACGAATGCAGTTAATGGGGGAAAAAACAGAGACAGAACAGAAATAAAACGTTAATGGTTTAAAAGACAGACAGAACGCAAATGTGAGTAATGTGTGTGTGCGAGGGAGTGGAGTGGGTACACAAAACACAGTGAGCCAAGCAACACATGTCTATATCAGCTATTATATACATATGTGAGTCTGAGCGAGATGGACAGATTCCTCACCATACAGAAACGTGCACAAAGCATCCAAGACAAGACATTCATCTATCTGTCCCTCTAGCTGAGTGAGATATCGGCATCTCTCCATTTAGCTTCAGCCACGGTTGAGACTAAGATAGAATCTGCCCTTTCTAGAGGCCGGCACAAATCCATAGAGCACTGTGACAATTATCGACAATCAATGTCTATTTACCTGCCATTCACACTGACTGAATACTGCTGTGTGAATGAAGCCAATGTCTATCTCAGTATTTTGAATAAAAGGGCACAAGTGTGTGGGAGTTTCTTTCTCCTTCCATCAAAACAAGGGTATATGTGAAATATAATGAAATCATTGCATTGATTTCCCAAGGTTTGAATGGATGACACTTGTGAAAAGAGGTCATTCGGTCATTGCGATCACCATTCACATTTCACATTTATATACTAAAAAGCTCAGTATTCTTAATGTTTCATACACTAATGTTGCAATTCAATAGATTCTTTGACTGATATTTCCACTTGTCTCTGGTCAAAATATTTTCATGCTGTCAATATTTCAGGGAATCCTATTCAATCTTTTCTCTAACATGACTCACTTTTAAAACCTTCATTGTTTAGTCTGGTTGAGTCAGACTCTGCTTTGTAATCCTCCTAGGTGCAAATTGGTTGTTGCATCTGGGGTGAAGATGGAAAAAAAACTTCTCCAAGAACCTTTGAGGAAGTGGTCTTGGCCTGGACCAAACAAATTCTCTTACAGTGGGAACATGATCCAATCTAAATACACCCCAATTTTTAGGTGTAAACAGGTCTTGTAGCCAGATGTGCTTTGCGTACTAGGAGGAGGATGACATTAACAGTTTCTAGCAGCTAGCTGGAGAGTCAATCGATTTGACGTAGGCTACATGGTCAGAGTACTTTCTCAAATCACGAAACAGAATGCAAGAAAACGCAACATGTTTCCAACTCATAAGGTGACTTGGACCAGAGAAAGCAAACTATAGGCTTTAAAAAATCCCAAGAAACTGGTGTAACATCACCTAAGGCTCCAACCAAAGTGCCTGTCGGGTAGTGGAAAAGGGTCTGAGCCCTCTACACCTTTTCAACTTCCAACAATTAGTAAGCAGGGCTCAACCTTACATAACTGTCAGTGTTCATATACAACCGAGTGCAATACTATGAATGCCTTCTAGAAAAGATTGTAAGTGTGGACCATCATTCCCAATTGTACAGTAGTTATACAAGCTAATTTGGATTCATTGAAAGGAAAGAGCCTTTTGATGGTAGGAATTTTCTTTGAGTGTCATCCAGTTTAACCTTGTTCATTGTGCAGAGCTGATGGAGGCACTTGTTGGTCTATTCTTTTAGGTATCCCAGATCAATAAGCTGAATAGTCCAGTTTCAAAGCTAACTTGATTTTCTTTCCGTCCATTTAAAAAAAATGTATACACCATGTAAGCACAGTATTGAAATACATTTTATTAAATGGGGATCATTAACAAGGCTGGGCCTCGGTATCAGGTACAAAAGCAGCTGCTGTAAGGCCCTTACCATTTCAGTTAATATTCTACTTAAATGGCACATATTCAAATTCATTTTAATCAGATGAGTAAATCAAATGAAATAAAAGGCAAATGGACTGCATTGATACAGTGCCTTTGTAGTTTTCCAACCACTCAATGTGCTTTACACTACATGGCACATTCACCAATTCTCACACACTAGTGGCAGAGGCTATAATGCAAAGTGCCAATCTACTCACCAAGAGCAGTTCTAATTATTCATACACTCACACACTGATAGCACAGTCTTTGGGAGCAATTTGGGATTCAGTGTCTTTTCCAAGGACACTTCAACATGCACACTGGAGTAGCCAGAGATCGAACAGGCAATCTTCCGATTAGTGGACCTGCTTTCCCTCTTGAGCCACAGCTGCCTATATACAGTGAACATGTAGCCTGAAGGTCTGTGGTCTCTGGACATTTACACACTGGTCCTTAAACTACAGAAATAAGTGGTCCCAAGCCTTAGGGTTGGAACATCAGTCCAGAGAGTCACAGGTTCAATACAACAGTTGGAAAAAAATTCTGCACAAAAGTATAATATATATTGTATATTTTTGTCAACATGTGGCCCCCGAAAAGCTTTATCTATTAAAATAATTTAAAAAGCACTGGTTTGCATCATCATATAATATACGGAACCTTATGATGGGCCACAAGAATATATTACTTAATTTTTGAGGAGTTACAAACCAAAACAGTTGAGAACCTTTGCTTTACATACACAAAAACAAAAAACCTATTCACATACAAAAACCAAGAGACACATGAATACGTAAAGAAGCAAGAGCACAAACACACACACTCATAGACCTACTCTTCAATGAAAAGTGCTGCTGGCATAAACAAAACCAGCACACAAAGTACAGGGAGGAGTAATGCACAGGCATGAAAACAGGACACTGACTATGTTTGACAGAGCAGAGAAGATGTGTGTGTGTGTGTGTGTGTGTTTGTGTGCATGTGAACCTGCTGTGAGAGCAATTGAGATTCTAAGGTCATGAGTCTTGTAGGAATATTTCACTTCAAACTAAAGACACCCTGCTGAGAACACACACGCACACACATGAAATTACAGATTCCTCACAAGTAGTTTAAGTCAGTAGACCTCCACAAATAGGACACAGAAGAGATGAGGAGAGGAAGATGAATTGAGAGGAAACGTTAGCATAGAGGCAGAAAAGTGGTGTGGGATGGAGAGGAGAGAAATGGAAATGAGTGAGAAGAGTGGGAAGTGGTGGAAAGAGTGGTGAAAGACGAAGTGAAGAGGGTGACAGAGAGGAGAAGACAGCGGTGACTCCGTGAATTAAAGTTTAATCTAACTTGCATAAAACAGAGTAAGCATTTCACAGATGGCAATGTGTGAAAGGTGACAAACTGCAATGTCAAACAAAGTCTTACAAAATCATATCACAGCATGGTAGACTCAGAAATCAAAGGAAACAGCTTTTGGAATGGGTGAAAGTGATGTTAGAGTGACATTTAGAAAGATATTTAGTTTAATACCACAAAATGAGGCAGGTAGCAGCCATGGATCACTAAACACGTCTCCACTTTGATTTTGGCTTTGTATCATTAATTATTCCACAGAAAAATGTTTGCTCGGAAAAAGGTCTTCTACTCAACGCACAGATATTAAGATCCTTAAAGTTAAATATATATAATATATATTTACAGTACATGGGTAAATTATGTTTTTTTTGTGTGTGTGTCCATGTGGTTTAGTCAAATTTAAAGGGGTTACAATGTCCCAGCATAAAATGTCTGCTTTTAATCCATTTTGAGAGAATATATTAGAAGATTATGGCAAAAATATCTAAGTGGTGTAAGCATATAAACGTTTAAATAAAGGTAATGGAATATAATTGTTCTAAATATTACATTTGATCTGGGGAATCATGGAGATCAGGAAACATTTTTATAAGTCCACTTAAATACACTGTAGGTGTATAAAATATTTAGTATTTATCATTCTTTTGTGGTTACACCATTTGACATTTTCAGGAGCTTTCAGTCTTACTTTTGGTTAAAAATGTGCAAATGTCATTTCAAAAGACCAACAAAATGTACATTTTAACAAACCTGATGCTGCTTTAAAGACAATTTTTAAAGATATTTTTGAATTGTTCATTTTGCCAACCCTTATTTGTCACCGTATACAGTACTAGTCAAATGTTTAGGGTACACTTTCCCATTAGAGTAAAGGTTATTAAGTGAACCTTGAATTTATCATTTTTTACTTACATCGATGTATTCCTGAGGATGAATCTCCATGCTGAAGTTGAAAACACTGTGATTCCCATTGGAGGTTTGAACCATTGCAATAGCTAATAGTAATAAGTTCCAGAACATATCATCATAGTGGTGATGTTAGGACCATTGTCCAGCGTTCTGATTGTGGATCTATGCTTAGTATTGGAACTGATGGCTGAAACCTTGCATTGACCAACCAGTCTCATTACTTGTGCTACCTCTGCAGGTCCCTGTTTCTACCATCTTGCTCCAGATCTTGGTTGCTGAGTCTTGGCTACAGTCACTTCGGTCTCCTTTTAGGAGTTATTTTGTTTAGTAAGACTGTCTGAGTCAAGTTTAGATAGTGCTTTTGTTTTTTTCTTTTGGTCTTGATGAGGGAAAGCTGTTCAATCGTCTGAAAAGCACCTCTAATGAAGCATACTGGCAGTTTCAGCATGCCAAGTTGAGCATTTTAGCAATATTTGTTAAGTAGCACTAAACAGAATGTCTTGCTGTGGCTGATTGGGATATTTCAATTTGTCCTTTGGGGAGTATGAATGTCAACTAAATATCATTCCAATGCATCCAATTCCAAAATATATCAACTTTTCATAGTACCACTAAAGAAAAAAGTCAAACGATGATTTATAATACAAACCACAAATATTTGTACCAGATTTCATGGCAATCTAATTGGTATTGAGATATTTCAGCCTGGAGCAAAGTGGAGCAACCAGCAACATTGTCATTCCTTACACTGTAGCGTGGTTAAACTGTCAAGAATATAAATCCATGATAGGATGTGCAAATCCATTAAGTGGAAAGAAGGAGGCAAAACACATGATGAAGGGGTAAGAAGGTAAAAGGTAAAAATGGACAGATGAGAGTCATGGAAGAAACAAACCCTTTCGTAAGCTATCCTGCCAGGACAACAACCAGTTCCCAAAGACCTGTCTCCTTTTCTTAATTTAAAACTCCCTGTCATGACTAAAAAGGAATTAAATCAAGGAGATTGCAGCATTTACCTCAATTTACCCACTTACTGTTTTTTTATGAGATGAGTGGGTGTGACTGTGATAGATTAGAGCATTGGAAGCTTTTAGTAGCACTGCAGTCTCAATGGATTAGCAAACAAAATTTAAGTTAATTTTCTTCTTTCCACCACCATGGGGTAGATTGGAGAAGACAGCAGCAGGTTGCAGAACTGATTAGGCAGACTTCTCTGTTCTTTCTTGAGGCTGATTGACACATTATTCTTCAAAACATGCAAATTGGAAGGCTGTACCTCAGAATCTTGTGATTTGTTTGCACTTGAACTAAAAAGGTAGCGCGCAAGAGCTCAAGAAGCCGCGGGCACAGGAAAACCTTTCAAAACTCTTGATAAGCATTTACAAGCAATCAGAATAGAGAGCTGAAATTCTGAAATTGGACTCTTTTGAAGGTTTTTATACTGAGATATTATCGTACAACCATTTTTGTTTGATTTGGGACAATATGGGAGGCGGGTAAGGGTTTGTCCATCTTTGAAGTGTCATTTACAGCATAATCTCAGTGGCTGTATATGGCTGGTAAATGACACTTCAAAAGACAAAATGGGAGAGAAAATAAATTCTGCTATTGAAAATGGCTCACAGGGGTTTGTAGGATGTAACATCACACATCATTTTAGCATTGTATTTGACGTTGATACAGTTATTGCAATCCCTACACGTGGCTTGGGACCTAAATGAGTCACTCACAGGCTTGCACATAAGTGATGGGTCCTCACATGACAGCATTCCTGCATTTTCTGTATGTCCCAGGATAAGAAAAGACCTTAGATCAGTGCCCTATTCACCTTGAAGATCAAAATGTAATATGTTCCCCTCACACGCACTCACTGGCTCATCTACTCAAATGATGTATAGGTCCAAGCACACGATCATACACGTTCAGACAGTCACCATGGCCCATTGACCTTGCCTCAAAGCCAGCAATATCAGCATCCAAAGCCAGTATACACACAGACATCTACATGCATGCCATACACACTGGCACATGCCTCATGTCACTAGCATTTTATCAAGTTTGAATCCAGTATTAACTCTATTTTTTCAATTCCAAATGTCTTTTAAAGTCTGTGTAAAGTAAGAATAAATATGTGTTCTGAGTTTGACATACCACAGAAAAGTGTTTTGTTAACCACCCTGCCAAATTAGAATGATTAAAAAAAAATGCCAAATATATGAAATTAGGCTTCAAAGTTGTGTACAACTTTTTTTTTGTAAGAGCCTTTTTCTCTGCTACCAAACACTGTGGGAGTGCCCGCCAAGTCCGCTGAAACCCCGCCCCCTACGTGTCACCTGTCAATCAAAGTCACCACCTCTACCAGAAACATGGACACTATGTTTGAGAACTTTCTGCTGCGAACTCAGCTGCTAGCTTGGTGGCTAACTCGGCAGCTAGCTCGGCGGCTAACTCAGCTAACTGGCTAACTGTAGACTGTAGTAGTAGTAGTGTGTGCTGAATGTATTTATACCTCGACAGCAGCAGGGGCGGGTTTATGCTAATCACTAAATCCTGAACACAGAAATCTTGAAACACAGTTTGTGAAGCCTAGCTCCACAATTCAAATCTAAATGGTTGAAATATTTTTACACCTTTTTTAGAAATACATTTATGACCTATTTAATGTGTTTAGAAGACAATGTCTACATTCAATTTACACAGTCTTTAAATAACTAAAACCCATATCCAATTGGAGCTTTCTTGGAAATATTCCAGTGTTACTCACCAAAACACACTGTGTGTATCCTTGAGGCCTACCAGACATGTTAACTGCTAAGAGCCCATTTAAAACTGTAAATGCTGCATTATGTGCATGTTTACTGTCCATCTGTCCTCTTTTTCACAGCCTTTACTACATTTCTTTGCTCATTACTGCTGTCACCTGTTGATTAGCGGAATAGAGTGAAACCACATTGCTTGGACACAATACACTCAAAAACAGGGATGCACTGCAAAACTATTGGTCCGTAGCACTGTGAGTGGTTAAAACTTAAGTTTATTCACAAGTACAACCTTAAAATTATATTAACAGCAATTAGATATTAAATGTTTAATATAAAATGTAAATTTATGTGAGGCAAAATGAAGCAAAGATTGTAACATAGGCTATATGGTTTTTTGAAACATTTTACTCCTCCAAATGTTTGTTATTTTAACCAGTGACAATTAAATAGATAAAGTCAAAGATACGTGATTAGAAAAAAGGAATATTATAAATACAATTATAAAAAGTGGGCCTGAGCTTCTATTATTTTGTTACACACACTGATTCCAAAAAATGACATCCCATGTTTAATTTAAGAGCTTAATTAGCACATCCAGGTACCAACCTGGAACTAAATCCAAAATGGAATCCAACCCTGAAAAATACCTTCAGTGTTTAGCCACTCTCCATTTTAGTTTCTTTTCCTGCCAGTCTTGAAAACTGTAAGCATACTGACCTTATCATTGTACAAGACAAGTCACACACTGATAACCAGGTCATGGTCACACATGATTCTGGTCAACTACACCTACTGCATGAATTCCTCCTCGGCTCTCCTCTCTTTCTTTCTATTTCTCACTCTGCCTCCAGCTACTGGATTTTTCTCCCATCATGCGATCATCTCTTCTTTTATTCTAGCTTTCACCCTCCCTCTCTCTCTCTGACTCGTGCTCTCTCTCCACAGTGATGGGTAATTAAAGTAGCTAGGGCCATTCCATTACCCAGGGGGTGGGAGACTTATTCAAAGGCAGCCGAGATCAAAATGAAAACCAATTAGCACTGGGGTTCTGTCCTTTTATAATGTAGGGAGAGCCAGCCAGCTTATTGGTTGGCCTCTGTCTTTCTCTCAATGCAGAGAGCACTGGCTTGCAGGCTTGGGCTGGATTGGGGTTAAAGTACAAAAGATAGAAATGCATGTGCAAATTGAGGAACAGTCTGTATCAGGTGTCATAAAGAAGGTGCCATATGCCTACAGTAAGGACACACACGTGCAAAGCCACAATCAAATCTGTAAAGGAGGAGAAGAATGTAGAATAATATGTCAGGGAGGTGGAGTTTGTTTTTTTGTTATTAATTTAAATATAGAAATGTGTCTTTATTCTGGTTAATTAACCTCTTGGACAGAGGATCTTTCAGGAGAAACAGCATGTCAACAGTAAATGCCAGATATAAGTGGTATCATCTGAAAGCTGGGAACCTGAAGATTAATTTGAGAAAGAAGCTCAGCATTGTGTGTCAAGGTTTTCTGGTAATAAATCTTTAATAAACATTATGTCTTTGTTAGGTGCGTATTCAAATTGTCAAACTTTAGTGTATAAAGGCTTCAACCATTGTGTTAGAAGTGTATGAGGGCCATTCATTCCCATGCTCAATTATAATGGTGAAAAATTCCCTTCAAAATACCACATTAGGTAACCAAGACCTTGGGGAACACCAAAGAAAAATGTATTATGTGATTTGGTATCTAAAACGTTTGACATTTAGAGATTTCCATAAGAATTGCATTTTTCGGCGATTGGATGGCGAGCACTTCTGTTATTGAAATTGCTGACAGTTGAGATGGTCTTAGACTACTGGAAAGCCTCTCTCCCACTCTCACCCCTACTGATCAATAACATGGCTGTTAAGGAGGTGGAGTCATCACCATCGCCAATGAACTAAAAATGGGAGACAAACACTTCCTCCATCTCCATCCATTCTTAGATGGATACATTCTGTCCAAGTTTTATAGAGCCACAACAGAAAGTATTGTCCTTTCGTCCATCACTGTGTGGTTTGGCTCAGTCTCTATCCAAGTAAAGGAGTGACTGACATGACAGAATCACCTGTCAATCCAAGAGTTGTTTGAAGCCAGGGTCAGGAAGCGAGCAGTGAAGACAGCCGCTAACCCTTTTCACCCAATAAATCACCGGTTCAAAAACGGCCCTCAGGATGGGGGTTCTTTCTCCTCAATAAGCCCCATAACATCAGTGGATCTAACCCCCTCATTCCCAACCCTACCCCACTTGGCACTTAAAGTATTGCTGATTTGTCAAGCCAAATTCCTGTAACTATTATGATACACCCAGCTTAAAGAGGACAATCTAAAAGTAGGTGTACAGGTGTGTGAGTAGATGTCACTGAGAGAACAAATCAAAGACCTTCTTCAAAAAATGTATATCCTTCATGAATAATAAATATTAAACAACATCTAGTGCTGTAATATCACATTATTTTCCTTTAGATTCCTACATTTGTTGGTCTTTCACCAAGCAAATACTTTAAGATTGTCTGTCTGGAGAAACATCAGGTAATGAAGAGGATAGAAGAAACATGCCAACAGATAAGCTCATTAGTGTTAGCACTAGCTTGGTTACTCCCATTGGTCCTTGACCCTTACTTTGCAGGCCATAGCAGTCCCTCAAGAGTCTCCCTGATTAATTCTTAAGATATATATTTTTCTCTTACTCTTTTTTGCATTTAAACACCATGCTTACATACATATTGTGTATGGAGTTAACTGGTTAACACATTGGGAAAGATAAAGGCATAATTTCAAACAGGCCTCTTCCTGTTCATGTGACCAAAAGTTTTAGATACTTCTTGGTCTCAGTTTTAGGAATGTACCACTGTTTAAATCTAAAGATGCAACAGTAGCCTTTGTCAATAGCAGCCGTAGGTGCGAACCATTGGTTTACATGGTTGATATCAACACATCTTCTTAACAAAATTTGACTTTTACATTGACAAACACTTCACAACTGCTCTATTCTATGCCTTTGTCTGAATAAGAATTAACTCAGCAGTCACAGATCGCTGAAACTGAGCCAACTGCCTGTCCATTAGAGACCTTGGATATGAGCCATGATGCTTAATGTCCACTTGATTAAAGGATTACCCTGACTTTTTGGCAAACAAGCTCTTTTATCAAATTGTTATTGTGTGATGATTGGTAACAGTTTTACCTTTTTGTGTCATTAGTATTAAGTACTGTTGTACTCTGAAATTATGCAAATCTGCAGGCATACTTTAACTCAAAAATCCTCGTCAGCATTGAAAACATAAAATTTACGGCACCACGCGATTCTGTGTAAAATGAAGTACTGCTCCGACAGTACTTCATTTCTAGCTGGCTTGTAGATGTCCATTAAAATCATGTAGGAGGACACTTCAGACAAAGATCTGGTCAACCACCCTTCTAAATCATTGAACTACAATAATATTCTGGCTGATGCTGAATTACCATTTACGTGCGTCAGGTACAAGAGAGCCAACCATGAATTAAATTGACTAGAAAATCTGAAATATTGATTGGTATTTGGTAAGCAGCTATTGCATTACATTCTGAGCTTTAATAGATTTGTCAGAGAAAAGCTTTGCTTCAAGTCATGGCCTTCTTGGATTTTGGTGAGTGACTACAAGTATGGAAGTCTATCTTTGAATCTTAGGACACTTCACCATACATTGTTATTTACATGTCCTTTGCCCCTTTAACTCAATTTTGTGTCTCCGCCATGCATTGGAGAGTGGATGCACACCAACTTTGGCAGTCTCACTTGGAAAATTTAAAAATGTTTTCCTTTTGTAGTATTTTGTATTGTTTGGATGAGTGTTTCGGGAGATTTCTTGTATTTTCTCTTATCAAGACAATAGAAATTTGACGAACAGCCAAATGCATATGTGTAATGTGTATTTATGAGACATTCAAACATAAAACTAAACTGTCACCACAGTTTAAATGAAAAGGTAATAACTCCCACATCAATACCCAATTTCCCCTGGGAGATCAATAAAGTATTTCTGAATCTGGTTCGGATCAGAATACAAGGACAATTTGATAGCTGCAATAAAAATATAATTGGAGATTTCATTATAAATTATTATTATGTGACCCTATTCCATAAATTATAGCAAATATTGTGATCACAGGACAGAAAAGGTTGATTAAAGGACATAACTGTTATAGTGTTCCACTCTCTTACACTGACACAACATTGATATTGGTAGCAAGTCATTAATATAACATCAATTGCTTTTCTACAGCTTCTCAGCTATAGAACATTTATGTAGAAGTAGAAGAGTAGAATTTACTGAATATTAATCTATTTTCTTACATCACAATTTGTGGAACTATAAGGGTATATGTCACTTGCTTACTATGTGACTCTCTTTTCCGTCACAATATAAGGATGAAACTGTGAGATTCTTACTCCCTGTCAATCCTGTAGCCAATCTCAGCAGATATAGACACTGCTGTCAGCAGATAGATGATTTATCCTGTCATCCATTTATGAAAGAGATTTTCATGGTCATTTTGTTCTTGAGTGGTTATGAAGGCATATGTGTCTATGGCAAGCATGAACCTTTTTTCAACTGTGCACCTGGCATTCCTTTAGAGAAAGATTGCAAAAATGTGTCTGGGTACATTTAAGATAATGTATGGTTATATATGATAATGGAAATGTCAGTTGCAATGCGTTGCTTCTGTAGCTCTTTGGTTTCATCCAACAGTTACAGTTGATAGAAATAAACCCTTTGTCCCACAAGTCTTCAATTACTGTCTGCTCTGTCCTCCAGGCTTCATACAAATCAATAGTTTGGAGGTTTGAAGGCCAGGGTAGTGATCAGCCAGTCTGCTCTACCCCACTTAACTTCTGTATTATGCCTTGAAGCCCAAAGCCAAGACAGATTCTGGCAAAATCTATCCAAATGAGCAATGGGATTGTGTGTTCTTCTCTATGGAGGTCAGTGATTTGACCCTTCAGGTCATTGTGATAGAGATGGGAAATTTGTCTCGTGTCTGTTTTCATTTGTGATCTGTTCTGTCCTTCAGGGATTGTACAAATCCATCTAGTGAATGGCAGGAGAAGGGCACACAGTAGGAGTAAAAATAATATTTAAAATTAACACATTTGTCATAGTTTTGTCCAAGTCTGGCTCTATGTCCCTCCCTTAAGACTGGACGGAAGGATAGATTAGATTAGAAGAAGAATACATACGAGTGGCTGCAGTATATATTTAAGAACCACTTGAGATACTGTTGCTTTCTACATTGACTCTTGTTGGAACTAAGTGCTAGTCATGTTCCTTGCTGTTTCATTAGTTCAGTTTGTATTCAAGCCCTAGTTTTCACTTTAGTTTTGTTGGATCCTTTGTTCAGTTTTGCTTTGACCTGCCAGCTTTGTTTTCGCTTGTATGAGCCTTAAATAAAGAATTTATTCTTCAGTCATGCTCAGCCTGCAGTCTTCCGCAGGCTGAAAGATTTTTTTGGCACTTTTATTCATGTTGCTCTACCACAACACAGTTTTTTTGTTGTTGTTTTTTTAAAGGGATAGTTCGACATTGTGGGAAACAATTGTGGTTGTGTTTCTTGGTTGTGCTTGGCACAACCCACCTACTACACAGTTTGTGTGTTTTTTTGCACGGATCAATCAAATAAGATAACATGTTAATTGGTGAGCTTTAGAGGTGCTGCAAGACAGATTTTGTTACCTTCTGACAGAGCCAGGGAGGCTGTTTCCCCTAGCTCCCTGTCTTCATGGAAAGCTAAGCTAACTGGCTGCTGGCTCTAGTTTGTTATATTATTCATTTGTGTTATCATCAGGTCAGAATCGTAACCTCAGCAATACTTTGGTTTATGATGAAACACCTGAAAATTAAATTAAACTCTCACATTGTGTTTAGCATTTATTAGCAAATATTAGCATGATAGCATTACCATTTGGACATAATGATTACATTTACTGCTGTGCTGAATCAGCCACATAGATCCACTAGCATGGCTGTTGACTGGTTTCACAGTCTCTTATTTTAAATTTAACTGTTTAAATTCCTCTCTCAACTATATGGCAAAATGCCACTCACAACATAATAAAATCCAGTATTTACACAAAGTTTGTCAAATCAAGTCATTTGTACTTGGACTACATGAATAAAAATCTCTATTTTGCCTCTAGGCAATTTACAACACACCACCACCAAGTCTCCATCTAATCCTTAATTAAGAATACAGAATACAGTTTAACGAAACTGGATCCACTACAAAGTCAAACAGCAAGAACATCTAATCTGGGCTGCTGGTGCTGGTGTTACTACAAGGCTAACAATAGTGCTGCTAACCATTTTGGAATAATGTGTGAACTTTCCCAAGGCAGAACAATTGTAGGTTTTTTACATTGTCTGCCTATACTTCCTATGAGTACAGCATAATAAGAATTAATGAGAAATTCTGTATTCACCTAATCATATGAGTGCTTAGAATCATTAACCTCTAAAGAGGTAGAAGGTTACAGTTTTAGGCAGGTACTTGTCAGCCTGAAATTTATTAGGTTTTGGAAGTATATTGAGAAAATCCTTTAAGCTGTCATGAAGGAAAAGGCCCATGCACAAGGTCCGTGGTGAATTACTGCCCTTTTTGTCCCTCAGGCATCCCACAAATAAGCTATTTGGAGGCTGAGCTGATGATAGACAAGTCCTCTCAACCCCAATCAGCTTCACCAAAATGACCTACAAAACAAAGCCAAACTATACTGACAAGATTTCTGTCAAATGGACAGCGTAAATGCCCACTCTATTCATTCTAATTATTTGGTTTGACCCTATAATTCATTTGCTTTTGACACAGCATTCATTCACAGTTACCTCTAAATTGGTTTAGATGTGACAACCTGCTCAAGCATAAAGGTGTTTTGAATTTTTAAAGAAAACCGATCGACTTGGAAGTGAAGAAGCTGATTGAATTGAAAGCAAATTAAACCAGGCCTCAGTTATTATGGAGATTGAGTAATCCGTCTTCTGGTGTCTTTTCTGTCCCCCAGGCGTCCTGCAAATCAATCTACAGCTCAAGTGGTCAGTGGTCAGTATTGCTTTCAGTGGGAATAGGAATTGGTAAATGGGACCGAACATAATCTGTAATGGATTGAATCTGAAAACAAACTAGAGGTCATGATGAGGATGATGGGGTATTCATTCATTCAGTGGCTGTACTCCGAATTACTGTCCCTGCGTCCCATCAGGCCTCTGGCTGACTGACACACTGAAGGTAAAAAAGCTGATGATCCATCTGCCTGTGCATTGGTTTCATAAACTTGCAGATTACAGTGGCTAAAGAGGTTCAATCTGCTGCCACTTTGCCCTCTTTGCTTAAAGTGCCCTTCTGAACCAAAATGAGACAGCTATTACCTATTAATTATTGTCAAGCTGCCAATCAGTGAGCATGATGTTAGAGACTGCATTGTGGAGGGAATTATTTTCCTAGTACAGTTTTTTTCTTTTTTTTAATGTCCTGTACTCATTACGACCAAGCAGACGATTTAATCAGCAACTCTGGATTGGTTTGCATGTTCTTAACTGTGATTACAATGACCACTGTACGGTCTAATTGATTCTCTATAGTCAGTTCATTGGGGCTCACACATGGGGGCTGTATTTGATTACAAAATAAAACAGGAAATAACCAAGAATGCACAAATTTAGGAACTAGATGTTACAAATGTGACAAAGCATTTTGTCCTTGCCAAAACGATAAAATCTCAAAAATAGTATAAAATTGTGTTCTGTGGGCTTGAAAGGTGTCTAAAAGACCGTAATTTGTACAATTACGGGTGACTCAACTAGGACTAGTTTGTACAACCTTTTCTCTGGAGATCAGAAAGGGTGTATGTATTTGTTCTGTTGTCAGTCTCACTTGAAAGCGGAAAGGCCGATCATGGCTTGAAGTAGGTACAATTGATGGTTTCCAAAGCTATTAGACCATCCAACAAGCAGTTCTGGTGGAGTTTACCATCCACTAAACCTCTGTGGTCAGCATGGATTGACACTGGTTCAATGGAGTCTTTTTATGGCAGGAAAAAACATCTGGAACATCCATAAACGGTTCACAAATACCAATCCAGCATATTCCACATTCCAGTGTCTTTCTGTATGTATTCCATTGTATTCCAGTCATTAATGAAATATAACACAAGTTTTTTCATCCTATTACAATTAAGTAGTATAAGAAATTGTAATGGGGTCAGAAGTTCCATCATAACTAAGCCACTGCCTTCAAAATGTTGTGTATTGAACATTATATTACATTGAGCAGGCTGATATCGACCTTTTTAATGTTCAATCTATGTTTCTCACCATAATAGAGGTGAGGATGACATTTTCTTTAATAGCTTCAGTCTGAAATGATGTTGCCCCCACTCTGCAGACCATGGTCTATAGAAATAATATAGAGTTATTGTGAATGGCATCCCGTGGTTTGTGTTGGCTCACTTATGTAGATGATGTAATATTTGCCTGAAACTGAGGTAACACCGTATGACTACTTAGCTTTTAATTGACTCTCATTTATCAGTTAATTAGAGCTCACAGAGGGGGGTTGCATTGTTAGTGTTGTAACTGTTAGACATACATTCTAGCTCCACACTCTTCTGTATGTATCTGTGCACAATATTTTTCGGGATGGAGGCACTTGCACAAAAGAACAAAATACAAGCGAAAGACAAAAATGTTGTTTTTATAAAGTGTGTAGTTAAATAATCTTATTTTGTGTCATAAGGCAGCCTTATATGGATCTCCAAAACTCTGAGGCTCTTTTTAGAAATGGGGGAGGCATGCTTTCTTTTCACTAAGCTGCTATCCTTCAAAGTGTCTGGGCACACCACTGATTAGTTTAGCATATCAGGCTGAAATTGACCTTTTATTGGTTAGAGTCGCCCACCTCAAAGGAAGGGATGACATTTTACTCTGAAGCTTCAGTCTGCACAGCATGCAGTGATGCTGTCCTCACTCCGCTGACTACATACTGTAGAATATCCTGATGTAGCTTGCATGACATCATCCACAACACAGTGGTTTGTGTAGAAAAATTTGAGGTTTAGGGCTTTTTTCCATTTCCAGGCAGGTAGTGCTGCCAAAGAATAAACATGTATCTAAAGTGGATGGAGGCTAGATAGAGCTGGAAAAGGACAACTACAACAGCTGATACAAATAGATTGAGACCTCTGTCACTAAAATTGTCACCATTTTTTAAAAGAAGTGAATGGAGTGAATTGAGAGCCAATTGACTAAGGAAATATTAACTTTGGGTATTAAGTAGGGGTTATACATGTATGAAGAGAGACTTTGTCTAAGAGGTGTTAAATGTGCTCAACCTTATCATACTTCTATACTGGTTTCAGAATGTAGCGATGGCGGTAGCTATTTTCTGCTAACCATGACTGATTAAATTACTATAATTTGTTTCAATGAGTTGTCACATTAGGGTTAAGTGTCTGCTTTGAAGGGTTTCCATCCTGTTTTAGACTTTTGAGCTGGAACTCAAATAGCCGTTACCTCCTTCATGACATACTTTTAGTTAAATTAAAAGTGTATTTACATAAATCAAAGAAAATCTAATAAAGCAACATGTTACAAATACAAGAAATAAAAGCTTTTCACAGGTTTTAGATAAAGGGGATTCTAATCATGTGTGGCTGCTACTGTACACATGCACAGGTTAAATGGCAAAGTCAGGTCTGAGCCCTTCACAAATCAAACATGCTACTGGAGTAGTGTTCTGTACATGCAGAAAAATGTGCTAGTCCAGGCACAAAAAGAAAAGAAAAAACCTCACACATGCAGTATAAAAATCAGTGATACACTCATATTTTCTTACACACAGTCTGATGCAGGCAGGGAGAGCAGTAAAATGTGCGTTGCTCAGCGGATGCTGCTGCCATCGGCCTGCAGACATGGAGAAGGTTTGAAATTCAATCAGTCACACTCTGGCAGGAACCTCAAGTGTGTGTGTGTGTGTGTGTGTGTCTGTGTGTGTGTGTGCGTGCGTGTAGGCATGTGTGTGTGTGTAATAGGTAATAAGGCTCTTTTAAGTCATTTTAAGATGCATATTAACATTATATTGTTATTATTAACACTTATAGTCTTATTAATACATAATTAATGTTTTTAATCACTTATAAGAAACTTGTGAATTTATTGACCGCTAAAGGACAGACTTTCTTATAATTAAAAGTATGACAAACAACATTTTTTTACCTATTATGCCAACCTTTACTTAGCTTTATTTCTTGCCCTATTAATTGCTCTATTAGGTTAAAAAACGCTATTATTAGTTAATTATCAGTTAAGTATGCCCTTGTTAACAGTTAAAGCTTTCTTCAGCAACTGGATCAAAAGCGATAACAGCGATTTAATCCTTACCTTAAATCACCCTTTGTCCTTTTTTTCCCTTCATCTTTTTATTTGACTTCTTACTCCTCTTCTTCCTCCCATCATCTGAGGGTGAGGAGTCAGTAGAGTAACTTGGCTCAAGGGAGCAAAGAAAGACAAATCAGGCGCTGACTCAACAGAGATCATCAGAGTAGTTATTGATAGTAGATATGATAGTAAATACAGTACTAATGACATGACTAAACAACATACGTGCTCTTACATTAAACTCTATGACCTGACACATGTACACCATTAATATCAAGTATATACCATCCATCTCCACACTTTTCTGAGCTTTTTAGCATCTTTTAACTCCTTGTTTTGGTTTTTACTGCCCGCATCTTTACTGTCTTGGTTGACTCTCATGGCTCTCACCATTGTTGTTTCCAATGTTGAGGTCAGCAGCTAGATTGTGAACATATTTAAAGTTTTAGCAACTAGACGCTCACATCTCGAACAAAAAACTTTAAATCAGCTGATGGACCAGCTGATGTTAACAGATGTTGCAATGTTGCTCCATATCTGCTGGAGTCTTGAGGTTGCCACGCAACCAGCTGGGACTCCAGGAAGTTAATGCAACCATGAAATAACCCTGTGCATCACCTCAGAGGTATCTATCTTCTCATTTAAATCTTGGCAAGAAAACACATTTAGACCAATTACCCAAAAATGCCAAATTATTACTTTAGCCTTAACTGTAAGGTTGTTATTTTGTAAAAGACAACTAATATTTGCAACATTAGGAATGGACTTTCATGCCAAATTGGATATTTAAAACAAACCTGTTGTCATATTCCTCATGTGTGTAAGTGTATGTTTATAGTGAGAGATTAACAGTCTAAAGTGAAGTTCCAACTGTCTGCAAGTTAATTGTCAGCAGTTCTTGCATAAACTGAAATGTCTGGCAGTTAAGTGAAATATGATTGTTAGTCAACAGACTAAATCCTTATAAATAGAATAAATCAAGTGCCTGTGACACAACATTTCGACACAAGATGTGTGTGTGTGTGTGTGTGTGTGTGTGTGTGTGTGTGTGTGTGTGTGTGTGTGTGTGTGTGTGTGTGTGTGTGTGTGTGTGTCAGTGCCAAGCTGCTGTTTTTTGTCTGTCTGAGTGGTCAAACAGCTTTTTTTTTCATATGCGGCTCAAGTGAAGTCTGTGAAATGCATGTGTGTAACCGCATGGGCCTTTCTTTGTATACAGTGTGAGCTTCCATATGTGTGTTTGTGCGTTTGTGTGTGTGTGTGTGTGTTTCCCGGGAGTTCTTCCTCAGGCTGTCGGAGTGAGTTTCTGTCTTCTATACAAGCAAAGGTTACCTCTCCCAGGCACAGCCCACTGCCAAACTGGCCTTTATACAGAGAGAAAGTGTGTGTGTGTGTGGTGTACACACACAGCTACACACCGATCCACCTATTCACTCAAATACACATACACAGGTGTATCCATGCAGTTTTTGTTTGACAGATTAAAGTTAGGAAAAGACTGTGCCTGACATTTGAAAATGGGAGATAGACATGTAAAATAACTATCACTCTAAATCTGTTTTTGTTTTGCTTTTTAATTTCTCAATCTGTTTTTTATTCTTTCTCATTGTGCCCCTCCCCCCTCTCTTGGTGTTCTGAGGTTTTGCCTAGTCCACTTCTTTTTACATTTTTTTTATCTTACTCAGGTTGCACCCAAGCAGTGTTTTTTTCCTCATCACCATCACCATGACAACTAAATTAGGAAGAGAGGTACATATTATCATGTTTTCCTGGTATTAATATGTTTATCAGGAACATTGTCCTGCTCTTGTGCTCTCTCTCCCTTTGTGTGTGTGTGTGTGTGTGTGTGTGTGTGTGTGTGTGTGTCTAGATTACACACTTTTTCTTTACATAGCCAGCTTGGCCTTGGACAAATGGCTCCCTATGCATTTTGCTTCAATGCTCAGTGCTCTTCGGGGCACGTTAGCTAATAGGCTAACGTCATTAATGCTGCTAATTACCATTAGCCTTTTCAGGTATACCTACAGGCACACGCACCCACACACACACATACACGTCAGTATATGGACATGTCTACATGCCAACCTGCACACAATTTGAATTTTGCATATGTATACAACCCACACACACACACACACACACACACACTTACAACTCACACTCACATAATGTACAATGCCTACCTGCCAATAATAAGCCAGAGGATAATTGCTGGAAACAAGTCAACCATGTCACCTCTGTTATTACGCCTTGGTCATCAATACAGACTGAGGCAAAGGACAGAGCGTGCATGTGTGTGTGTGTTTGAGTATGTGTGTGTGTGTGTGTGTGTGTGTGTGTGTGTGTGTATGTGTGAGTGACACAGAGGAGGAGAGAGAGGCACAGAGGACGGGAAAGAGAGTGGTGATGCAATTGATTGGCAACATGATTGAATGGCTCTTGTAAGTGTAACAGTGAGACTGAAAGTCCCAAAGCTCTGCTAGCGGTCCTCACAGGCTGCAATGTTCAGTGCATTACACAGAACAAAAGTGTTGGATAGAACAAGCAATATACAATGTATCTTTATTTTCAAAATGGGATTACAAATTATACTTGGGTTAAGTCCTTGTCGTTAAGAACATTTATGTGTTTTTTGGTGTGGTTGAGGATGAATTTTATTTTGAAATTAATTGTCTTTTGTACACGGACTTGAAAAGTCATTTAATAAATAATGATTTATTTTGGTTGTCCAACGTTGGTATGTTGAATTGACTCTTTAAGATAGAGATTTTTGGTGTAGCAATATAAAAAACAGCAAAATAAACAAATCCTAAAATAACTGCATTATAAAAGAAAACAAATTAAAACAATTTGATAAGTAAAAACCATTTCAATGCAGAAAAAGCATTCTCAGACCATATTTAAAGGAGATAGAAGCAATTGAAAGAAAATTAAAACTCAAATAAAGCTTTCTGATAAATGTATGTTTGAAGAAAGGACTCAAAAGACATTACTGATTCAGTTAAATGTTTTGCTCTGTTTTCCTTGTGAATTGAACTTGGGCAACTTTATATTATGATTTTTCATGTAGCCATCCTGGTTGTTATTGGTTAATATCTTGTAAGCCCATATTTCAATCAATCAAAAAATATAATTTAGGTATTAGTCTATTGGAAAGGTCATGGGGGTTATCAACTTCTGAGCATGAATATTATGAGATATCTCACAAATGTAGAGGGTTCATCCTCTGGAGAGAACACAGTCAGCCTGCTCATTTTGATTGAGATAATTATTTTCAAATGTATTTTTCAAGGTGTAATTCTGACATCGGAAATGTCACCGAGATGACACACTGGTATCATTTGCAATCCTCGACTGGAGACCATGAATATACAGTGTGTACCTATGTGTACCTAAAACACACACAAGGCCTTGTGTGTGTTTTATTGTGTTAAAAGTATGTTACACCATTTCTAAAGCTTCTTTACATGAAAAGTAGAGAGGAAAACAACTTGTGCTTTTGAGCTTTCATGTAGGGCATTTCAGTCACACTCAAAATTATTTTTTCTTTCTTTTCTTTTTCTATGTCTGCTTTACGTGAACGTATTTTTGTCCATTTTAATAATAAAAAAAACTTCAAGGATAAATGGTTAGTTTGGAAAATGTACATCTCACCACCCGTAGTCACCAGCCTTGGTAGGTGTTTTTTCCCTTCCGGCCTCAAGTTACATTAAGAAACCAGCATACCACAATGAAGCAAAGAAGACATCAACTTCATCAGAAGTATTTTGTCACAGTATTTTTTGGGTATTAGAAGAGAACAGACTTCAAAGATGAGGACTAAAGTGCTGAACACAATGGCTTCATGAAGCTTTTCAATATGAGGCATCTGGTTCCAAAATGAGACTACTCCAGTCTTTGTCTTATTGTCTTTGTAGTTTTGACGTGATGAATCATCTATTCATTGCGCTACACTTGGTTGTACACACAAAAAGTGGCAGAAGTAGTTTGATAACTTTATTAATCTGCTGAATGGGAACTCGTTTGGTCAGCCATACACTGTTATGAGTAGCAAAAATGGGTACATAGTGAGAAAAGGACCTTTCTTACTTCGGCAAATCTGGTCAATCAATGTAAAAGTAGAATTGACTGTTGGATACAGTTACAGTTAAGATATTCAAGGAAGCAGGACCAAGAAAAACTCAAGGATTCTTGTGTTATTGAATCATATTGCCTTATTTTCCATCACGTCCTACTCCAGTCATCAACACAGTATAAGATTGGTTTTAACAAGCTGTATTGTTATCTGTATTGTTTGCACTGAATGTGCATTGGCAAATAACCGTCTTTCTTTTTTAATTTGGAGGGGGAAAAAGTGATTTGAATTGAATTAAATTGGTGTAAAAAGAAGGGCCAACACAAAAGATAGTATCAGTGTGAGGAAAGGAACAAAAGGAGATAAGAAATTAAAAAGATTTCCTCAAGGGTTGTGATCCAATTTGAGACTAGGAAGGGTTTTCCTCATCTCTCTTAACAATGCCCTTCTCTCAGTCCTGCAGTCCAATCCTTTTACACTTACCGATTAGACTGTGGTGTCCATCAATACACAGAAAAGAGAGAGAACGAAAGACTGTGCCTCCACTGTTTCTCAATGATACTCTTTCTTTGTTCAACTCGGGAACCATCGGGGGGGATGAGATGAATCTGGTTTTTCCAGCGTCTGATCAATACAAACTTGTTTGACTCAAAATGTCTCCCACTATTTTCTGGCTGTGTCGAGAAAATGATGAGAGAACTACTGTTGAGAAGCTTTCTCAGGTTTGATTACCTCGTGAATTTCTATCCTGCAGAAGTGCTCAGTTAAGCGAGACAGTAGCCGTGTGGCACGGAAGACATTAAAATGCAAATTTAGCATGTAAACAACATAAATGTACCTGTTCATTGTGGAGGGCAGTGTATCTGAATAATTTTCACTTTGTTGCTGCCACAGAAACAAGCAAATCAGGAGAAAGTGTCAGCACAAGTCAACTAAGTCAATTTCCAAGATTGAAATAGGTTTGAAGCAAAGAAAATGTATGTTACAAACTGAATCTGTAATGGTCAGCGTATGAAGAAATGGGAATCCCCTACCAGCCTACTGTACCTGCAGGTGGTAGTGAATGTGGTCAGTTGGTCATTTATCAACATTTTCTGTTTCAATTTCACTGTTTTTATCTAGCTGAAGCATTGTGTTTGTGCAAGCTGTACAAGCTCCAGCCTGGCGGAAAAAACAATGGCCTTGTGGGGTCAGGAGATGAGATTTTTTTGTTGGGTTTGCACATCAACAGTTTGATCCACAGCACTTACTAAAGGCAGGTCATTACTGGGGATGTCTTGGAGCTTAAGATGAGATGAAGAAGCAAACCAGGACTGTGTAAGAATGAAAGTTTGTTCAGTTACCCCCCAGCAGGAATATCACCACCACAGAGTTTTGTGAACTAGAAAGCGGACAGTTCTCAAGTCATTTTCACACCTGTAGTTCATTCACTTTTTTTTGTAGTTCAAGGTAACAAAGTCATAATAGTGACAAAGAAGTTCTAGTCTGGTTTATGTTTAGTAACTTTTTAGAAATGATCCAAGAGCAGGAAACATGAAGTCGCATGGACTGACAAGTTACTCTTTGATTGGACAGTTTTAGTGATGTCATCCTGCCACATCAGTGCTACATGGACCTACAGTATGTGGGACAGTGAAATTTACAAAAAAATAAAATGTCTTTTTTCTTTTTTAATGAGAGCATTCACAAGCTTATGTAGGTTTTCCATCTCATCAGCATAAGCTCTGTCAATTATGTATTAATATCTTGGTGTTTTCTGCCTGTCTAAATAAACGAGAAATAAATAAACTAAACACAGTTTCTCTGGTGTCACAGAGAGTTCACATTAGATAATTATGATTATGAGTGTTACTGAAGACAGAGAGCGATGACAGTAGAAAAGGTAAAACAGGGTGACAAAAAGGAGTCTTGCACCTGAATAATAGAGGAGGATAGTCACTGTGTGGTCACTTAGTTTTTAATGAGAAACTGCTAAAAGACACTGTAGTCTACAAGAGCAACATGTCTCTGGTTTATCAGTTCTTCATTTTATGTACTGAGGACAACACACATATAACTTTGTATTAAATACGCTGTTTAATACAGATTGTTTCCTTGACACCTCACAATCTTCAGATGGATTTAGTAGTTCAGTTCAGAATTCATGCTAAAATCATACACTATCATAAAAGTCTCTGTTTGGTTTGCTTTCATACCGTGAGTCCAGTTGACAGAGGTGCTCTTTTCAGGTGGTTTTGGTCAGATTGTTACATTCATAGTGCTGTTTGACTGTTAGCTTTCAAACCAGCATAAATAAAGCACTGTTTACCAAAAATTACCTTAACACCATGCACAAGGGAACAAATAAACAAACAATACATGATATAGATGCTAATTCATAAGCACTGATTATCCCTGTCAGCTCTTATGAAGACCATTCTGAAGGTGTAAACATCAATTGAGTTGTTTTTGTGACTAAACCAGACCAGGTGTTTTGTACCTCACAGCTGCATATTTTTGAAACTGCACCTGCTTTGCTTGATACTAACAATAACTACATCATGACTACCCATATTTTTTGCTGCTGTGTAATAAGCACCAATACCCTGTGGAACAAAACTCAGCTCAGTTTCTTTGTGAGCCAGGTTGTTTCTCCTTGGCCTCGACTGTATCTGTTCTCTTGGCATTTGGCTCTGTCTTTATTATTGTTGTACATGACCTCACCTGGTTCTCTCCCTTCTGTGACATAATGCAAGATTTCCATTTTTGAAGTGGGTGGCAAAAACTGCTTTAATATATATATATAGTAAGAATTGAGGTGAAAGAGTTTTATTCCAAACAAGAAAAAAGTGAAACTAAAACTACTTTTAAAAGAAAAGTTTTATTTAAACATGTATATTACTTCTGGTGATTATAAATGTTGTATTACAATCTCAAGCTCTACATCGTGTTAACATTTTAGGTCCTACCTTTTCATGGCTTTAACATCAGAGTAGTATATGCATAAAGCTTTGAGAAGTCATGCACCGGCATTTCTGACTTTAAAATCCTCTCTCCTATTCCTTAGCCTTTCTTTGCATTCCATAATGCAAGCAGAGTACTGACTCCATCACATTATTCATGAGCCTTGTAGCAAGGCATATAAAAAACCTAGACAGAAAGCCTGTACAGTATGCAGAAATGTCTTCTTATTCCCCCTTTCTCTTTCTCTCATTACCCCCATGCCTCCCATCTGCATGAGAATTGCACATCAGTAGCTCACAGGGGCAGCGTAGTAGCTTCCTATGAGACCCACAGCAAACTCCCATAGCCCGCAGAAAGTCGTTAATGTGAGACGTCATATATTTACAGGAAGATGAAGAGACGGAGTACAGAGAGGGTGACAAGAGGAGAGCGGGATTCATATATACAGATAAAATAGAACAAAGACTAAATTTGTGCAAAGAAGAAAACAAAAGATACCTCGACCCCCACCTTCTTTACCCTGACAGAAATCTTTGAGAGGTTCAAGAAATATGTATTATGGTGTTACTATGGTAACTGTTGTGTTATGGTGTTACTATGGTTCTTTTTTTCTCCTTTTCTAAAATTATGCTCAAGGCCTAAGACTGAAACACAGACACAAAGTGTACAAACACAACATAGAGCTCATACATAGCCTACAACAGAACATGCTACATGTACAATGTTAAGTATTTTTATGATGTTAATTTAGAGGCAAAAAGACCATTCAATAGATATAAAATGGGACTGTTAAAAGACTGAATACAAGCACAAAATCAAGAATGACACTATCACCAGTTTAAGCTAGGTTAGCTTTCAAAACCTAGCTTAAACCAGCTGGTAGTTTAGCTGGTGTGAGCTAGGGTTTTGACATCTACCAGTTACCAGCTCTGAGTTGCTAACTGTTTACCAGCTGTGAAAAACCAAGTTCAAACCAGCTTAAACCAGATACACAAAACTGGTCAACCAACTGATCAACAGTTAAACCAGCAAGACCATCTAATGACCAGCTAAGGTTGAAGCTAGTTCTCGCTGGATTTTACAGCAGCAATGGTTGCCTTGTTGTAACAATTTCTGATGACACACATTGAAATACAACTATCACATTTATGTATCCCTTTTTGCTGTCAAATAATGTCAATGTGAGTGTTTCTTTAATGTATTATTTTTTTTGTATTTTGATATTAAAAGGACAACGTGTTTTAACACAAACTGGAACTTCACATGTTTATTTGGCACACTATGGTAACCACTTTCAAATTCAATAATCAATTAATTAATTCATTTTCTATACTGCTTATCCTCTAAAGGATTGCAGGGGGTGTGGAGCCAATCTCTAACAGTATAGTAAGACAACCATTCCCATCTAAGGTTAATTAAAGTCACCAGTTAGCCCAAGCTGCATGTTTTTCGGTCTGTTGGAGGAAGTACCCATGGGGAGGACTTGCAAACTCCACACAGGAGGGCCCCACCTGGACTGGTGGGACAAACCCAGAACCCTCTTGCTGTGAGGCGACAGTGCTAACTCATCAATCAATTAAAAATAACCAAATTCCAAAAAGAAGGATAAATCCTTCCGTACAGTTACAATGATACCAGCTGCAATAAAAACTGAACAAACACACAGAATAAAATGCTGTCTTTTTATTGCACAATGATAATTTGATTACTGAGTATATTAAAAACAAGTAAAGCCTTTAACCACAGCACAGTGTGATACTGTTTGCCGCCTTTTCATCTTTTAGAGGAAGACTGATTGGGAGAAAATGGGATGAAATAGAATAAAATCAGTGAAAGAGTAATGCTCATCTGTAACAAAGAGAAAACAATGAGGATTGCTATAGTCTGTTTAAAGACAAGCTCTCTTTCTTTTTGTACTGCTTGATTTAAACTAGATCCACAGGGAAAGAGTGAAAAAGAGGGGAGGTATAGATGGAGAAAGAAGAAGGACTTGAAGAAAAGTAAAAAGAGAGAAAAGGTGAGAAATTGAGGAGACTGGTGAATGTCAGGGAAATAATGAAGAAAGGGGAATTACAGAATGAAGATACAAAGTGTGGAGGACTGAATGATGAAGGGAGAAGAGAAAGAGACAGAGAATGGAGGTAAGTAAATCCACTTCATCTCGGATCTGGTGATGCTTTTTACACTCCAATACTATTTTGAGGTAATCACAGGGGAAGAGGAGGTGATGGATGGAAGCAGAAGCAGAGATGAGAGCGGGAGAGACAGAGTTTGCAGGTCTTTCTTTTTTATGTGTGCACATAAGCGAAACAGCGAGTCAAGTCAAGACAATTTGATATGTTCAGACACAACAACAAAACAAAAAAGAGAGAGAGCGAGAGAGAGAGGGATTGAGAGAGGCGGATCAAGAGAGAACAAAGGTTTACAGAAAAGATGTTACATAGAGACGGGTGGTTTAAGAAATGTAGACAGCAAGATCCTGAGGTTTGCCATGAAAAAAGAATGCTTCAGAATGTCTTCAGGCTTCAAAACATATTAAAATCTAGCATTTTGTTAAAAGGAATAGGATAGTGAGGCTGTTGCAGTTATCTGAGGGTTAGTGAAAACACTCCACATGATTTTTTAGTTACACCTACCCTGCTTTCGCTTTCTCCTCTTGATTTGATTCCCTCAATCTGATATTAAAGAATCAAAATTTCTTGTAGCATAATAACAGCCTGGATCTTTATTTCACAGCACAAGGAATCATATGGTAAGAATTCAAAAATAGTCATGAAACACAACAGGTTTGGACTTTACATTGAGGTCCCAGTATTTACACAAGCCGATATTTGCTCATTGCAGATATGTTGGCATTGGAATTTATGTTTGCTGATCAATGATATGAAACTGAAGTACAGAAATTCCAAAGACATGTTTTGGATCAGTGAACCCTTCTATAATTTGTCCACCAAAGAGAAGAGATAGTCTTTTTTTGTTGTATGCACTACCAGTCAAATATTTGGACATACCTTGGAAGACATGTTTGTCACCATTGTGTACCATGAAACACTACAGCTGTTCAAAGGCCTTTGTTTTAATTGATTTCAAATGTTTTTAACTTCAATCTTATCTGTTTACTTCTATTATATTAACATTTTTATTTTATTTTATTTACCTGCCTAATATCGTTGTGCATTATTGCTTCTTGAGAACATTTAAATGAGGATTCCTCAGACCACTGGGTCTTTGGAGGTAAAATAACAGTTAATTAATGTAACCTGAAATTTGTCTGTGACATGAAGTAATTAAGTATATTTCCAAATGTGAAATGGTGGTAGTCAGTCCGATTTCTCAATTATTTATAGTTCATATTTGTTTATGTGCTTTAACTGTAATGAGGTGAACATTTATTCATTTTAAAATGCATTGCATGAATTTATAACTTCCTTCTAAATTCGGTCCCCCTAAAGTAGAAGTAAACATCAAAACTTAACTTTTAATTGCTTTCCACTGAGGATTTGTGAATGAGCCAGTTTTAGACTGTATGCAATTTTATCTGCTTTGTGAAGCGCAGAGCTTGGACTTTGCATCACATTTATATAGTCTGACATATACTTTCCATCTCTAAAACTCCTCCCAGCATTTGAATGGGTGCCTGCATCTATTCTCTGTGGTTAAAACTGTTAGTAAGTATGAGTTAAACTTTCTTTGGCTACATTTAACCACTTAGAACAATGTGTCATGTAAGTAAGTGGAATTATGCATTGACTCCTGGACTTATGAATGTGTTTGTGTCTGTTGTTTGGACATTGAACAGCCCTTCTGTTCATTTTCTGGCAGACCTCTACAATGTAATATGCACCACTGTTTGAACATCTTCACACGCCTAGAGAGATCAATGCTGTATGTCCTGGTGGGAGACAGACAGCGTATGGGTTTTGGATGTCTGCATGTCTGAGTCTGAACTTTTACCCAAGTTGGACAGAAAATCCAACTTCTGTCTGTGCATTCGCTATTTTAACCAACTAAGATCTGAACGCAGACCACAAGATGTGCAATCACAGATGGCAGAGAAGTTTGAAGCGATGAAATTGACGACCAGCAACAAGCCAAAGCCATTCCCCCCTGTCAAATCGGACATGATTTGATTTCATGCTTCCCACAGAAAGAAAGAACTCAAAAGGTCAACCATGTTCTCAACCAAGAAAAGGCATTTCCATCTAGATTCTGACACATTTTGTGAAACCCTTTCCACTTCATACTTTAAACAGAAAATACAAGGTATTTTCTCCCCCGGCGGCTAAGAATAATAAGAAACTCTCTCATTGTGCAAAGTAATCATTTTTTTCAGAGCAGCGAGTCTGCCACACTGTCTCGTTATACATGCGCCATATTGTGTAGAAATAACCTGTTTCTCATTAGCATGCTGGGAAATGCCACAGTTGGGCTTTGCAGATCCATTTGCTTTCTGTTTAGTTGAAAAGCCTCGGGCGGCACAAGACTCCCCAGCTAAATCTAACAAAAAATATGTTGTGGATGAAACAACATTGATGAACAATATGAAGATGATTCTTTTAAGCGACCCTCTGTGCTTTAAAAGAAGCAACAGTCTTTTTGGAGGCACTTACAATTGCTTTGTCTTGATATGACTCAATTTTAAGTTTATTGCAGAGGCTAATCAACAAATAGAGCCATTTGTTTTCTAAGATTCTGCCTTCCGAAGCTTCATGAAACCATCTCCTTGATGCGATTAGCTCAGTTTTCATCACCCAGCTGTTGCCGACGTTCCCCAGATAATCCAGAGGAGTGTTAACCGGCCCTCTGCAGAACATCAGATCTACCCAACGCCGCTTCATTTGTTTTCCATTATGGCGACATTTCTCTGCTTATTAACCCTAACACAGTATGATAGTATTGAAGCCTTACATGGTTGAAGTCACACTGCGAGTCTCCAATGATGGGATTAGCCCAGTTTTCATTATTGTGGATTTCATTTCGTCTTTCCTTTTTTTTTCTTTTTTCATTAAAGTAAATGCATTATTTAAAACTTCATTTGATTCAGGGAAGATCTGCTGAGCATGCATGGTTCTTCCCAGCAGCTCCTCCATACATTCATACAGTGATAAACAGTCCCCTGTGGGAGCTGCAGAGTAAAACCGCCTGTCTTCTGCTAGTGGTTGCTGAGGTGCAACACAAGGTAACTGCAGCACTAAGATGCCCTGAAATGTGTTAAATAATTATTACTATCATGATTATACTACATTGTGCCGTTAATTGATCCTCACCACCCATGCTGTGAAAAACTGATGACTATTTCCAGAACTTGTCTCTTTAGACCTATTTGATTGGACTTGTTACATTGGTCTTGTTATATCTAAATTTGACTCCCTTTGACTTTCTTCTCTTTCCGTCTTCTCTTTCTTAAGTTTTTACTCCTTTTCTTGTAGAGCTCTGGCTGAGCTGTCATGCTTTATTCAAAAGCTTTCTCACTTTAATCAGGGTGGTGTCTATGGCTTCTTCCATTTCCCTTATTTAACCAATTCATTGTGTGAGTAATAAATTACTATGAATACCATATCTATAAAACATCATAATCAATCTTATCTTCAAGATTGCCATTTACAAAATTGATACCACAATTAAAAAAGAAAGGTTAATGACCATACATCCAGAAAATAACATCTTTTCCTATATTCAATATTCTTCAGAAAGTGTACCCTTTCATCTCAAGCCATCAATCAGTTAAAAAGATTGTATTCTTTCAGCCTCGTCATTCAGGCTAGCCTTTCAACATTGTATTTGAATTAATTCCATTATTCGATGACTGATCTTGTAAAAGTAAAGAGGGTTAGGTTTAAGGTTAATAAAGAGGCAACAATGGTTTATCATTTTAATATATGATGTAGAGCCACTGATTTCACCCTGTAATTGGGTGTCCTGAGGAAATGCTATCATTGTTTACATTAAAGGGACCGGTGGTCACCATGTTCCTGGGTTATGTCTAAATAAGGCAAAAACTTGCGGTTTGGGAATGGGTGCAAGCACATCATTTATGGCTTATGGCCCCAATTACCTGTGTCCTGGGGGTACATGACTTTTAGTTAATACATTTGTGTATGTTAATGGATGTGATGTGGCAGTTTACCATTGGGTAAAACCATATAGAATGATATGTTTGACCAATCACTGATGTTTCTTTGTCTTCAAACACTATAAAAGAGGTTGGTTTGGCTTTGTATACTAAAACACATTATGGGATGATTTTCTTTATGTAAGCTCTTTCTTCTTATTGATCAATAATAATTTCATTTAACCTTCAGATCAAGCAGTGTCTGTGCTTTTATATTTTTTACCTGTTTTCAGACAATTTTGACAACAGGCTCAACCAATTTCATCTTCATCTGTTCTTTTAATTTAATACACAGAAAAAAAGAGACATTTTTCAATAGCTCCCGAAACCTTTTTCTTTTCTTTTTGTATTTGAGAGCCAATCTGACCCAGTAAACTCTACAAGAATGGCTTCCATTCTAATACCTCAAAAAATGTGCAACTATTAGAGTACCAGCTGAAAACAGTTTGCATTACAAAACATAGGGTTAAGCTGTTAGGGTCCTAGTGTGGTGTTTCCTATTGCCCCCTTCCCTCTGATGGATGTGTGAGTTGTTTGTGTCTCTCCCTGCACTATTCACCTGCATACCTGTTGTTCCTCATCAATGCACCTGAACTTCATCATCTCATCAAGCCATCTACTCAACTCTCTATGTTAAAAGCCAGGCCTTTCTTGGCAGAGTTCGCCAGATCGTCCACTCACCATTGCTGTGTCATGCCTTGGCTCTTAGCTTAGAATCTCCATTGAGTTTGCTTGTTACTAATCTTGTGCTTCTTGCTGGTTGATGTAACATCATTGATCTGCGAACTCCACCCTGCCCAGCCAGCCCAGTTCCTGCCTACCTTTGTTCTGTACTGCCACAGATCCCCCACACCCCAGACCCTGGAACTCCACTCAGTTAAACTCTCTCTTGGACTACTTCTTTTCACCTGTACTCACTTGTAAAATTAAACCACTTCATACTCTCTCTTGGATTGACTGCTGAGTTTTTTTGTGTCTGCATTGTGGGGTTCGAGTATTTTACATCCAATGTGACATAAGCACTGTCCTGAACTGTATTAAAGATATGCATTTAGAACAAGATAAACACTGAAAACCAACATTTAACAATAACTGACACATGCTTTCAAAAAGGCCTCCTATGTGATCATGCCCTCTGGCTATAGCTGCCCCTTTTGACATTTCACATGACCTTTTGAATGAGTGTCACTTGGAGAACATTGCCTGTGGTGATTTATACTATTGAATTGTATGACCCTCTATGATTACCAATCTCTTTTCTTTTGCATCATGCATCCTGGCCTGCACTCTGGGAGAAAAAGAACTTGCTAAAAGTGTCAACATCAATAGGGATAAAGTCGACATTGTGGTTCTGTCCCACAGCGCTGACAGATACATTTATGTTTTACCACTCCAAAACCACATTGTCAGTAAGAGTTTCTACTCTTATGGAATTAGCCCTCATGTCATAGCGTAGTAATATGCTCAGTGGAACTCGACAGAATGCCCCACAGACTCCCTCCAATGGAGTGTGAACAGTTTTACATTAATGCCAGTGTGTTTTGACATTTCCAGAGGCTCTGTGAAAGGGTGTAACTGCTTCTTGAGACAGGATACTACCTTTTTTTAGACACTGAGAAAATTGACATCAGGTACAAGTGATACCGCCACTTCATACAAGCCTGCTTCTTAAGTCAAAGTGCTACTTGAAACTCTTGGCACACACCCATGTTAACATAAGTAATATTTGCTAGACATTTGAGTAAAACAGCCTGCTATAGAAACCGGACAACCATGTGGCTCCAAAAATCCAAAATCCAAAGATGAAATTTTCACATCTTGCAAAACTAGAGTCAAAGTGCCATTTGACTTTTCACAGTTTTGGGATTAACCCACTTTCCATCATGCAGTGAAGTCACAGAGATTTGACAGTTATACCCGCCAGACTATCTACTGGAGTGTGAACTGGAGTGACCTCTTTGCTTTAAAATGCCTGCTTTTTAGGATCTTAAGGGAAACTGACATTAAATGTGTGCTCTCTGAATAAATATGAGACCGCTTGGTTTCCAAATCTGCTCCTTTTGTACGACATTCTGACAATTTGAACATTTACAAAAGCTGAGCAATTTTCTTGTTGTAGATTTATTTGGGAAGGGTTATATTACAAATTCTTAGTGCCTTAACAACAAAATAAGTTGTCAGTGCTTTCCGAAATTACCCATATGATTTCCAAAATGCATCTCCTGGCACACAAACTATGGTCTCTTTTGCTTGAATTGAAAACTGAGCACAACCAATCCTCCACCACAACCTGAACTACATACAGACATTTGCAGCCAAAGCACACTATTAGTCTAGTCCAAGCATCAATTCCCATTACTACAATTTAAAATAAATAAGACTAAATAGATTGGTAATTGTTGACAGTCCTCTTCATTGTCTCTATGTTTCCCGCACTATTAGAGTTGTGGTCACTGAATGGCAAACAGCTCCCTTGAGCCTGGACTCTCCAGCAGCTGTAGCCTGAACTCAAATGGCCCACAGTTAAGCAAACTGTCATCTAGAGACATCTTCATTGATGAGAGGATGCTGATATGTGGTGTAATGGGCTTCACAAATGGTTGCATGGATCTAGTGTTGATTATGTGGATTGAAATCCACCAGCCCCAAAAAATGTCTGAAGGGAATGCTGCAACAATTTTAATATAATTGAAATATAATTATTAATCTGCCAAAGCTTGAATGTGTGTTGATATTTAACTGTTTAGACTTATTCTGACCTTACAACATCCACATTAGACAGCCAGCCATCACTCCTAACTTCCTTTTGGAAGACTTCCTTTTGCAACAGCAGGCCTCACAGCAGCTACGAATATTATCTAACATCATGTAGAGTGAGTGGAACCCTCCCACAGGCAGAAGAATTGTTAACACACTGCTTTGTTTTTAATAATTACAGATTTTCATCTTTTTTGTTTTTCCTTTTTAAATCAAAGGGTGTTATGTAAAATTCCCACTGTAACATACTGGGTGCTACATCACCTTCAAAGCCATTGTTTTACTGCATATGGTTTTCATTTGACATAATCATTCGACCAATCAACTGTCTGAAGACTGAGATCAGTTGATTCAATGAGTCAAGCCTGGTTTGCTCCTGGTTGGTTGGAATGATAACTTGCAGCCACATGAACCCTTTATGGAATAGTTTGGACATGTCTGATCTAGTGGATGTTGAAATGCTTAGTTTAAGTGAACATTTTGATGTATTTGTCGTACTAAAGTCAAAAGTCACAAAATCACTGTCCTCTGGTGACCTTGAAAGAGATATTTCAGTTGTGACCAAAGTGGTGGACTGGGTGACTGACCAACATTGCCACCCTAAGCTGCTAGCATGACTAAAGTTATGCTTACTCTGCAGCTTTGCCTTGTGAAGCTCAGCCACTTTAATTTGCATTGCTGTTTGCTTCTTGATTGTGTTGCAGTGAAGCAGCTAATCAATCATAGTCCACCATATAACAAAACAGGGTCTTGTTCGTGGAATTCAAGTGAAAATTGGTGATGGTTGAATGCCTTGTGCAGTTGGAACATTACAGTTGTGATGACTACTGGCAGCTGGTTAGGAAGTTTTGTGATGGTATAACAATATCACTGTCTTATGCATCCTTTGCTAACAACCTCAAGTGGTCCAGCATTACTATAGGCCATTCTAAGCATTGGAAGAAATAACTAATACTGTCATTTTCTAAGATCTGATCATTCTTGTTAAATGTGTTCTAACCAGTGTAACTGTGACCTTTTCTCCATGACTAAGACGAGACAGTGATGAGATGGCATAGACATCATTAAACATTTACTGTGAGTATATACTGTAGACAAAAGACTAAAATATAGTTTAAAACATAAAAATCTCTCTTTGGTCCTGTTGACAAAAAAGAGGAGACAACATCTTATGGACTATTTTTTTCCAAATATCCTCCTCATTGGACAGCATGTGCAGCAGTTCCATGCCTTAATGAGCACAATGAGTACAGTGAGGAGTACATCATTTAACAGAAAGCAACTTAATATTAATAATTACCACTGTAGAGCTTGGGATAAAGAAATTAGGTGATATTTGGTGCCATTTTCGAAAAGAAAGAACACTACAAACCATATGATCACATTAAGGCTCACCATAAAGAAACTGAGCCATGTTAATGTTTTGTCAGTAACTAAAATGACAAAGAAATGTTGATTTTCACTAGACTAGATTGATAAAGATGTTCAATATAATCTGATAGATCAAAAAAGACTAAAATGTCAACAGTTCTCATTCACTAAAACTATTAAATACATTTTATCTTAGATTAAGACAACACTACAATGCCCAGACAGGGCAGGGTTGATTTAAATATGATAAAAACTAACAAGGACGTTTGACACAGGACAAAGACTCAGCCTGAATAAGAAATAGCTGACAAAATGAACACTAGTTCTAACCATACGACACTGCCAACAGTCACTGTCGTATTAAAAATAAATGAGTGACTTTAACAAGAGTGTGATCTGGCATTGACTGTATGAGTGAGTGTCACAGATTCTCCTCGGCTTCATGTAATTTGCATTAACCAACCACATCGGCACAGCTTTCTTTAAAACTGACAAGATATGCATTTTTGTTACTTGACCAGTGACTGTATTTCTGTGTTTTACATGAGTTATAACACCTTTTGATCCTCTACATTGGATTGGATTGCAAACAGTACAGGTGTTATACCTACAAAGAACCTTTCAGCTGTGATCATGAGCAAGAAAATAACTCCAACAAACTACTGCAGAGTATTTAAGTTTAAAAATGTCCAACATCACAAAGCCGTGCCTGATTTGTACCACTTGACACCTCTGATGGCGTTGGGATTAGCCCACTTTTCTTCACTATGCAGTCAGGACCACAGGGAAGTGACATGAGCAATATTCCCTTGTCGTTATCTACTTGGGCACACAAAATTGAGCGAGAATTCCCCCCGAAGACGCCTCCACCTCCTCTTCCTCCTCCATCCCTCCCTCCACACACCCTGGCATACCAGAACTGATACTTCTCTGGTTAATTTACTCCTGGGCCTTCTTTGCAATAAGGTCTTTTTATGAGTGAAAAACACCTTTTGTGAAAGGAAGAGATCCGAGATACAAAACGCTTCATTTTTCTTCTTGTCTATCTGTCGCCCTCCTTTTTTTTTGCCTCACAAGCTTCTCTAATCACTCTTCGCCACTCTCTACTTTCCTCCTTCTTTTTCTTTCAGAGGCTTCGGCGAGAGCGGTAGAGAAGCGCTGCTCAGCTTGTGCAGGTTTTTCAGATTTTTTCCAGGAGTCCCTTTGATATGGAAATTAAACGACTCCACTCAATGTCAGAATAGCTGAGGCACAATCCCACTGTTACTGGTTCTGGTATTTTCTGCCTTTAAAAAAAAAAGAAAGAAAAGAAACAGCTCCTTCGCTTTGGCAAAACATAGTCGGGAGAGAGAGGAAGAAAAGAAGACACAATCCCAGTCAGATGATTACAGCGAGGTGTTTTGCTGAGCATTATTGAATTTGATATGTCCACCCGCACAAAGGGAACTTTTTCAAAGACGCCTAGGGGAATGTATTTCGATAAACGCTGCTTGTGCCTCTAAGTTGCTTTGCTATGGTTTCCCCTAGAGTCAATCCAGCTCACACACCTGAAAAAACTGACGCTAAAAAATAAAACCGAAACGCTGCAGTCCTAATGAGTGCATCAGAACACGAGTGTTTGAAATCTGACAGAAGGAACATCGAAACCTTACGTGTTTGTTACCATTTCAGACCTAAACCCTTCGTCAATGACAGTGACAGCAGATAAAAGCAAAGCAAGATGCGGGTTAAACCTTTTTCCCCACCTAGACACAAAGACACCTTTGGCTCCAAACAAAGGTGTGATGTAACATATTGCAGTACGTTGAGAGGATCACGGTTGTATACGGCTTATAATCATCGCCAACCATTGTGGCAAATTTCAGCTGATGAAACGTATTTGACCTCTGGGCGTGCCTTGTTGAGGTAATGAAATTCTGAAATAAAGCCAGGCCATCGGGGAACCGCCTTAATTTCCCTGTTCAGTTTAAGGTCTTAACTGTAACCTTCCCTGCTGTTCTATTTTATTACTGAACACATTATAACTCTGGGATATGATGACACAGATCAGTGGAGTCCTAAAACTACTTGAGAGTCAAAGCGGGGGGAAAGGAGCGTTTGACGCAATGTGATATTTTAGTACAGCATGAGAATATATGAGCAAAGCCAGATCCTGAACTAGGCAAAGTGAGCCCCAGGCCATCCAGGGACCCCAAAAGTTCCAGGCCTAAAGTTTGTCAACTGGTTTTGTGCTAATTCCATTGGAATTTTTTGGGGGGAATACGTACCAAATGGCTACATCAAAGATAAAGGCCTTTAAGGTGAGTCCTGTTTTATTGTCAAAATCTAGACCTTTTATTATTTTGATGTTGCATTGGTCAGTGACAAATAAGGGTTGGCAAGATGAGCAATTCAAAAATATCTTTAAAAATTGTCTTAAAAGCAGCATCAGGTTTGTTAAAATGTACATTTAGTATTTTTGTTGGTTTTATATCATTTGAAATGACATTTAGACCATTTTTCACCAACAGTAAGACTGAAAGCTCCTGAAAATGTCAAATGGTGTAACCACAAAAGAATGATAAATATTAAAGATTTTATCCACCTACAGTGTATTGAGGTGTATTAATACAAATAATTGCTTCATTTTTTTAATGGTTCCTAATTGACATGATTCTCCAGATTAAATGTAATATTTAGAACAATTGTATTCCATTACCTTTATTTAATATAAAGTTATAATGTAAGATCATGCCAAACTAGTTGATATGGTGTTTATTGACAATTTAGTGTTGAATTATTTGGTACAAAATTTATATGGTTACACCACTTAGACATTTTTGCCATGATCGTAATATATATTCTATCAAAATAGATTAAAAGCAGAAATCTTATGCTGGGTCCACAAAGAAACAATGTGTGCAAGTTCATACGTTTACATTCAATTTTAACTCCCATTGTACATTGACCCATGTACAGTATTCAAGAACAGAAACAACTGTACACATGCTTTCCAAAGTAAATGAGCATGGTGGCTACATGGAGAAGTCCCCTTGTATCATGAGGTAAATGAAAGACTATAAACACAGCTCCTGCAGGGAGTATAATTAAAGCATGATACAGCCTGATCACGCACAATACACCCTGAACTATAAATTGAAAGCTACCGCTGTCTTGTTAACCCCCTGCTTTGACATTGCATATGTAAATCAGGCTTTAATTGGAGGCCCAGCAGCTCGGTTCAGTTCAGATCTCGGTTCAGAATTTTGAATACCTTTAAATCAAATCAAGCAAGTGAAGAAATGATGGCTTTAATTGGTTGGTATTGCAGACTGTGTGAAGCTCGAGACGTGAAGTCAAGTGGGAGAGAAAAGAAAATCACTGAAATAGCTGATGATTGCTTTTGAGCACATGGTAGTAACTGAAGGCGAGCCTATCTGGATGAGCCTATCAAAAAATGTGATCAAGTCAGTGCTTCTCACATCTGGATCAGAAACATCAGGATAGTAATAGAAGACTGGTAGATTGGCAAGAAAATCAAGCTGAAATGATAAAGCAGAGCATTTCAACTTCAACTTTATTTTTATAGTAAGTAAAATGTATTCATATAGCACTTTTCACTGCCATAACTCACATCATTAAAATGTGAAAATAAACATATGAATAACTTGCACGCTTTTTTTGTGGACCCAGCATAACATTTCTGCTTTTAATCCATTTTGAGAGAATATATTAGATGATTATGGCAAAAAGGGTTAGGGTTATATAACTTTTTATATTAAATAATGGAATATAATGGAATACAATTGTAAAATATTTAGTATTTATCATTCTTTTGTGGTTACACCATTTGACATGTCATTTCAAATGACATAAAACCAACACAAATACAAAATGTACATTTTAACAAACCTGATGCTGCTTTTAGGACATTTTTTAAAGATATTATTGAATTGCTCATCTTGGCAACCCTTATTTGTCACTGACCCATATACACACATTCATATAGATAAAAATACATATACATCCACACATACACCTACACACATGTACACATGTATAAATAGAATATAAAGCACCTTAAACACAACACAGTTGATCAAAAGTGCTTTACACAGGAAAAAAACACAATAAAGAGAGAAAACAGAGTGATGATAAAAATAACTACAACAATATTTATAATAAAAGTACTAATAGAAAAGCACATGGTGACAATAGCACAAACCTATGGAGACTGAGCTGCTGTTAGAATAAAAGTATGTTTTTAGATGATTTTGAGTCTACATAGTCGGGGGGGGGGGGGGGGGGGGGGGGGGGGGGGGGGGGGGGGGAGTAAGGGAATTCCACAGTTTTAGGGGCATTTAATGCTGTTTCTACAAACTTGTATTTCATCTAAATACTGGTTTTTGTGACTAGAACATAGCAGTGTGTATAGATTATGATTGTTTAAGCTATTCTCTGGAGATGTAAAATCTTATTTGTGCATTATGATGAAAATAAAAACCAAGAGAGAAAATATGTTTCCTTAAGAGTGTGTTTTTTAGCCAGCGTGTGCATGTTAAGGTGGATGTGGGTGTTTGTTGAGGTGGAGGGTGTTTGTGTGGGCGCTAAAGCTGCTCCGCACTTGTAAACTGGGCAGGCAGATTTTTACATAAACAAAAAAAGGATTTTTTTTATTTATTTTTTTGGTTTTTATGGAGCAAAAGCACGGCTCCATGTCGGCTCCAGCCTCCGCAGTAACTAACGCGCAGGCTGCCGGATGAACTCGTCAAAGTCTTCACGGCAGTAAGAAAATTGGTGTGAAATATCACACGATGGACCGTGCAGCCTAATGAAAGAGAGATTATTTCTATTTTTTGGGTTAATTACTGATGGACGCGTTTACGCTGTGACATCTTCATTTTGACATAATTGTCAGATTTTGTGGTGGCATGGTTTGTGTGGGTCATAACAGGATTTTCCTTTTTAACTGTCAGTGTGTGTCTTGCATGTGTGTGTGGGTGTGGGTTGATTAGTTTGGGCTGGCCATTTATTATATCCTGCTGTTTTTCATTTATTTGACTCGAAATTAAAAGCAATTTCTTTTTAGGAATGTCACAAAAATGTAAGGAAAATTGCTCTGCAGGTGTTAGGCAGCTGTACATTTCATAGAAATACAACTGTGATAATGTTATAGTTCAACAAATACATGTCACTGTCAAATCTAATTCAAATTGCACGCAGAGTTAATGAAGCTGGTAAAAAAAAAGTCGATAATTGGGTTTGTAATTCATTACTGGCGTATGGGAGGAAAAAAATCACACTTCTGCCGCTCAGGCTAGATTAAAAACACTGATCAACACATGCAATATTAAAATCACCAACACCCCCTTAGAGGATGAATATGCAGACTGAAAAAAAACAGGCTGTATAAATATTAACACTATAAATGAGCATGGATCTGATATTTCCTGTCACGCACAAACGCATCCGATAGAATCTCGGCGACTGTCTGGTGTCATTGTTTTCGTTATGGCTCTCATTTAAGAGTGTCATTTGAAATGTGTTGATTATTTATACACAGCATTAATAAGCAGTGTGATATGTCCAGATGTTGGTCACCCTACTCAGGCAAAAGAGTTAAAAAAAAATCTGACGCACATGGACGACACACTTGGAAATCATGTTGGAAATGAATCTTTAATGACATGTTTGTGTGTGTTATACATCCTTAAATATATGTGTGTTTCCTCCTCTGGGTTTCCTTCTTTGTGTGCATTCTGTATTATGTATTATCTGGTTTTAAGATTTATGATAAATTAAAATAAAATATTAAAGATGAACATTTAAGAGTCGGAGACTGACACTGTCAAAAAAAACCCCCAAACAATTGCATGGTTAAAAGGTGGAAGAACTTGAGGTGCAATTGTGTGTGTGTGTGTGTGTGTGTGTGTGTGTGTGTTTCACTGCTGAGGTGACAGAATGGGGGCAGATGGCAGACTGTTGGGGTGTTTTTTTGATGGCACACACAAACACACACACAAACACACACACACACACACACAGACAAACACAGAGAAGCTGTACACACAGAGCCACTCTTAACACAGACCAATACTTTTAACTTCTACTTCTTCCTCAAACATACAGTGTATAGACATAAAGATGTGCACAGTTACTTTTGGATTAAACACATTTAATAAAGACAGAACAGAGAATGAGGAGAAGTGAGGAGATGTGTCCAGTCCATGAAACAAGAACAAACCTTTCTGAGGGGTACTCCAAGAAATCTGACCTATTTTTTAGGACTATTTATTCACATTTTAAGTTGACTTATTGCTGCTTGGCATGTCCTCTGTCCCTGTCCTCAGTGTCCCTTGATGACAGAGTGAGTGAGTGACCTGAGGCAGTGTCTGGGCTGGGGGGAAAAACAACCTTAAATGTAGGTTATGTATGACTCAAATGAGTCTTTATAATCACACAGTTTACTGACAGCCCGAACAGAAATGCATGTTAGAAAAATGCTTTCTCCTAACTTCACTATACGAGTCATATTTATTAATGTGGTGTAATGTGTGAGTACGGTGAATGCTCGTTATTAATTGATGCAATTATTTAAACTATATTAATGAGCAGCCATTCTAATAACTGTAACTGTGACTCCTAATCATGTGAAATGACCAAACTCCATTAAAAACCTGACACATTCTGACCTGAGACAGTATAAAATGTGTGATATATTGTGTTCAAGTGTATTCTTAATGGCTGATGTCTTCTGATAAAGATGCTTCTTGATGGTTTTTGATGCACCAAACAACTGTTGTCTCTAAGGCTTAGTCAACACTAAGCTGTCTGACTTTCCAAGTACTGTTTTAGTGTGAAAAAATGCAGGATCAGCATTTTCAGGTCAGTTTTTTGTAAAGATCATGTCATGAAACACCTAGAGACAAAGAAAATGGGTAAATCTACTGTATCTGTATCGCTGTATTTTAATGAAGCCAAACGCATGATAGATGTTCTCATTTTCTGTGTCTGTTGTCATTTTTTGAACTTACAAAATCACAACAGCATCTGGCTTTAAAGCATCTGAAGTGACACTTTACTGTCACACAGTCCCCTTCAACTGTGACCGGACAGTCTTACAGTATGTCATTGTTTTACAAAAGCTTAGTTTTCCTCATACACACTAAAACATCAACTTTTAATAAATATATTTATTTAATTTTAATTTATTGCATCTAAAAGAAAAAAAAAATAATTCAAGAAGTATACATAATAATTGCAGAACATGGAGATTAGTAAGAGAACAATAAAAGCCATAAGAGCCTTCCTACTGTGAGACATAGTCTACAACATAAAAACTTAAGAGTAAAGAAATACAGACAAATACATACAAAGGTTAAATAAAACATAAAAACTAAGATGTTGCAAGTGTACATGGAATATGATAGTGAGAAAAGTTACAATGTTGAATTACTTAACTGGTCCAGAAAAAAGAGTATGGTTCATTTCTTAAATGATTCTAGACTGGTGGAATTTCTAATGTGATATGATAAACGGTTCCAACAGAGAGGACTCTGAAGATTTATCAACTCTGTGGACCGTTTTGGAAAAGTCATATTAGGACGAGAACAACCCGGCTGATTGAGGATAGACGAATGAAATGTAGAAAACATTCCTACTGTGGACATACTCTTATATTTGACATGCAAATGACCTGAAAAACCTCTACTCTACATTATTATACACTCAACAGCCAAAGAGCCAATTGAAACCATGATCAACCATGAATGTCTTTTTCAGCTGCTTGTTTCCCCCACCAATTCACATTCTTTTCCTTTAACTATCTTCCTCTTTTATCTCATGTACCTCCCTGCCCTCCTCCACCACTTACCTTCATTCCTCTCCCCTTTATCTACCGTCTGCGTACCCCCTCCTCTCTCGTTCCTTTCTGTCTCCTGACTTTCATTTTTTCCGCTGCACTACCATCACTGTTATTCTCTGCTCATGTCTCTCTTCAACATGCAATCAGTCTCATTCACGTTATCATTGCCCTCCTTATCTGCTGCGCTGACATTACCGTCCGTCAAGTCAAACGGGAGCCATGCTAATAATAAATGCTGTTTAATGATTCAAAAATAATGTGCTCGCCCTCCTCGTTCCTCTGCTCTCTCATACAGATCTAAGCCATTGTTGTAGCCCTCTGTCTACCTCTATACATTCTATCCCGCCATTACTTCCATTCACTTTCTCCTATGTGAACATGTACTGTTGTAATTGCTATTACACATTTCAATGCTCTAAATGTCATTTGACATGTTTCCCGGTTGTATACTGTGATGTATTTTCAGCATTTTCTTTTTATACACCTTTTTTTGTCATTTAATTTTGAGCCCCTTTCTTGATGCAATGTTTGCTTATTTGTATGAATGGATAGGTGTAGATTCCAGCAACTTTTCAGGTGTTCAGTTGTGTCTTTTTGGAAGGATTTAAGTCCACACATAAACTGAACAATGGAAACTTTTGGTCCGCAAAGACAAAACTCTGCTCTGCTGAGCTGTCTCCAGCTCTCTGTAATCACTTATACTTTTTCTTTTTTTATGCCAAACTTACAGTTTTGTTTTTCTCATTTACATTTCTGCTTCTTCAGCAACTTTGATTGCAAGTTTAAAAAGTTACCTGTTAGTGGGAAGCCATTCCTGGACTGCTGAGCTGAGACACTGTAATTATTTTACAAGTGCATTGTCACCAAAAATACAGTTTAATGGCGACTTTTGTGTTGTGTGATCATCTATGTTTACATCGGTATAACCCTCCTGTTGTCCTCAGGTCTATTTTACCCGAGAAGACAACAGACGTCAACTCAAACATTAAGTATAATTTTATTTAAATGAGACCTAAATATGTATGTAAAACCTGTGGTGATAAGTTGAAATGGAGTTGGCTAAAAAGGTCTAAAACAGAATAGGGTGATTATTTATACATGACCAGATTTCGTCACTTTTGACCCAGAAGAACAAAAGTTGCGGGGTCCATGAGAAGACAACAGGAGGGCTAAAGGTACATCCTAAGATGCTCTGGGACTGGGATACATCATCAGTGATGTTCCTGAGACAATCGGGTATTTTGGGTCTCGCAACATCAGAGACACTCAATCAGGTGACCCAGCAGATTATCCCAGCAGAATTGTCCCACTGTTCAAACCTAATGATCTAAAACCACCTAGAGGCGGCCTTCTTCTTCCACTTGATGGCTCTTCTTTTACTAGCTCCTGTGATGCCAAGAGCCATGAGCTTGCACAGTGAGCGACTGGTAAAGCCTCTATATCCTACCTTAATGGGCTCACAGCGACCTTTCCAGCCACGACTCCTGTACTACTCCACCAGTTTTGATACTTGGACTGCTTCCTTTTGTTTGCCTCTTCAATATGTTCCTCCCAGGGGACAGTCAGCTCTACCAGGAGCACCTGTTTAGAGGAGGTAGTATAAAAGGTAATAGTGGATAGATAAGAGTTGACAAAAGGACAATCTTCTTCTTACTCACTGTCACATAGTGCCAACCATGACTTTGCAAACTAACATTACATCATTATTTCCAAGAGCTCAGTTTTCTTTGTCCAACACATCGTTTTTCTTCATTTTCTGATTATGGAGACCCTTTTTGAGAGCATATCATTGTCTATTACTGGGTCAGCTCCTGTAATAGACGATAATATGTCATTTGCAAGTGGCTAAAATGCCAAGCAGAACAACAGCCTTTGTTATGCGGGATGAGAGGATTTTTCCCTCTCTAATATTAATCTTGTCTGAATGTGGTTTCAGAAGGTCTCGCCTTTATTGCGGATGTGCTCTTAGGATCAAAGAGGAAGGGCTTTTTGTACTGATGTGAAACCTTCGTTCAAAGAGAAATCTAGCATCTGTAGAGGAGGCAGACATACTAATATACCAAAGAAACAGTAGATTCATTGGTTTAAAAAAACACAAGAGGCTATTCTTTTGTTTCTGTTGTCATTGGGCAGCATCATTGGGAATGTAGTCATCCACCAAGTGGACGTACAATGTAGTTTGGAATAGAGGATACAACAAAAAAGTAAGTTATAACATGTCATAAAATACACAACAAATACACATTTTTTTGACAGGTCTGGGTGGTTTCTGAGGCATTATTTGAACACTGTTAAGTCACCATTAAAATAAATAATAGGGAAACAATAATTCAGGGTCAAGGCGTTCGAGTATTGATGAATTTTAGAGGGGGGAAATACAATCCATTAATCGCTATCATATCCATCACGTCAAAGGTGGATGACACTGACTGGAGCAGATCCGATTTTTAATTAAAGACTTCTATCTGCCTCATACATCAGTCAACTCTAACACCTGCCTGCTATTCTATCATACACCTCTTTCTCTTTTCCCTTTTTTCCCCCTAATCTCTCCTTCAATAGTCAGAGCCTCGCGTTCCTCTTATTTTATCTCTCATTTCCTCTTCATCATTTCCCATCTCTTCTTCTCTTATCATAGCATCCTTACTTTGTCCCCTTCCTCTCATCCATCTCTTTTCCCTCTGTCAGTCTCTCTCATCACACCCTCCACGTCTTTGAGCCACTTACCAGTCCTCTTGTACTGTCAAGCCTTTGAAATATAGATCAGGCTTCATTAACTACCTGCCTCTCTCTCTCTCAATTACCACTTAAAAAAATAAATAAAACACCCATTCCCCTACCTTTCTTGCTCCTTGCACACTTGTTCGCTCTCTCATTCTCCCTTCAGCACTACCTTTCATCCATCTCTTGCTCTTTACCTGCCTATCAATCTGCCGACCTTGTTTGTCTCTGTAATTTCTTCACATTGTTGTCCTACTGAGCCAAAGAAGGCCACATGAAGCTGGAGAATACCCCCCCCCCCCCCCCCAACACACACATATACACACACACACACACACACACACACACACACACACACACCCGCCACCACTCCATCCGTCTGTCTCTCTATCGCTCTTATTATCTCCTCGGTAACAGTCCCCATGGTAATAGTGTTGCTGTGAATCCAGGACAGAGGAGGTGATACCTTTCAGAAGAGAAGAGAGGGAGCCCGAGATAGAAAGGAGCGAGGAAATGGGATGAGAGAGGCGAAGGAATCTGAGAAGACTTTTCAGAGCAGGTGTGAGAGAGAGAAACAGAAAGAAAAAGGGTCAGAGGGACACAAGATGGTATGAGAAGAAGGAGGGAAGGGCAAGGAAGTTGATATAAGAGATACAGAATGATTAGATAGCAGTTATAGTTAGTTAAGGAGCAGTTATTGATAATGTAATAACTAATATTATGTCTTTAAATAAAACATTGGATACTGTGAAACTCATATAGTCATTTTAAAAAACGGATCAATTATTCATCCAGTAGAAAGTTAAAAGAAAAAACCCAAGGCTAATTTATATCTTAGCTAGCAAGGTCACCAACACCAGTACTGTGAAAACAAAGAGCCAACCAGGAAACTCTTAAGTAAACTGCTTCACCAGGAGGTTTCTATGATGTTTTAGTCTACTCAAAGCTAGCAGCAATAGCATGTATTTGTTTTATGTGTCTTTTCAGCAGACCTATGCTGTGTACTGACATTATTTTGAGTGAGAGTCAAAAAGTTGAGTGTGGAACTGTGAACATTTCTTACCCTCAACAGTCGCTATCTTGGCTTTATAGCGTAAGAGGAGGAACCACTTTTCACAAAGCACCATACTGTTGTCACATATAAGCCATCAGTAGATTTATTGGGTTAATTTAGTAGTCTGTAATGATTCTGTACCGCAAACAATAACTAGCTTGCTAACACTTGCTTGCTTGCTAACTACCTGATCGTGAGTGCTCAACTGCTGTGCTGTGATTTGAAACACTAACACTTAACTACACAAGTAAGTACAGAGTTTACACGGTGTACTGCACAGAAGTGTACTAACAGAAGTATGTGATTTTAGACATAGCAATACTGTATACCTTAGCTCTGCATGTTGGTCTCAACAACAAATGTTTCTTTAGCTTGTACCCAACTGTGCTAACTGCTATTAGCTAATTATGTTTTCTTGGTCAACAGACAGCATACAGTTTATAATTTTTCCTGGAAACAGCAAAAAATATGAAAATCTCTCTTGCAGAAGTTGATTAGAGCCTCTCATGGCTAGAACATGGAGAAAGGTGCACATATATGACTTTGAGACACTGGTGTGCATTTTTTTGAAAAGTTGTAATGACATATATGTATTGACTATGACATAAATGTATCCAGTACAGCTATGTTGTGTGTTTGGTTAAATGCAAATAGACCTATGTTTAGCTGAAATATCTTTCTATGTAGGCTATGCATGGATAAAAATGTACATTCATTATCATTATGTGTAATTCCTGCATCAGATTTAGTCTACAACCGAAACAATAAGGTAAAAGAGGCTAAGATAATCATTCAGTGCAATACAGTCCAAACTTGATGAAAGAGCTTTCCGCTCACTTAGACCTACTTTTGAGCTTTCGGTCTATCAGGCCTTCATCATTCAACTGAGAGAGCTATGTAATATTCATTTTATTTTTGAACTTTCGGTCTAAGTGTGTTGAAATCTCTTTCATCAAGTTTGGACTCATTGAAGTTTCCAGTACCTTACACAGACTTAGCCGTGTGGAACGGTGGTCATCCTGAATTATTCAGTGCAACACCAAAATTTTGATTATTGCAGGTTTGACTACAGCTGAAAACACTTATAAAGAAGGAAGATATGTGTCTGATAAAACATTACATAATATTTCAACCCAGATAAAATGTAACATTTATTACTCTGGCAGTGATAACAGTTATTACTGCAGCATTTATTACTTTTTGGTTTGTTACTTCTAGATGAAACACTTCTGTGGGCAGAGTGAGAGCAAAAGGAGGTGAGGAAAAGTGTCGGGCTAAGAAAGTAAAGAACGGATATAAAGGGACGAAGAGAGACAACGATGGATAAGGAGAAGAGACAAGTAGAGGAAGGAGCAGGAAAAAAGAAAAGACAGCTATTCAAGACATGAGGTGGTGGGAGGACACACACACACGCAAACGCACACACCATCTGAGCCCTCCTGTACTAAGCTCCTGTTCTCCCAAGAGTTAGAGAGACAGAGGGTGTGTGAGTGTGTGTGTGCATGCGTGTGTGTGTGTGTTGGCCCAAATCCCAGGTATAGTGGGCGGGATTTGTGTATTTCTCTTCCTCTTAATGTCGAAATGCCACCTCTCTTTTTGTTTGGAAGCATGATCTGTGTGTGTGTGTGTGTGTGTGTGTGTGTGTGAAAGAGAGGGGAGATCTTCTGGTGTTAAAAAAAAAGAAAATATATATGTGTGGATTGGTGTGTGTGTGGACTGTGTGTGTGTGTGTGTGTGTGTGTGTATGTAAGTTTCTGATTAAGTTTATGCCAGGTTCATCCTGATACGGCTCTCTGCAGGTACAATGCTATATAGTCTTTACTATGATGCATCTATTACACTTCCTAACAACTGACATATTGATGGCACGCTATTGTTGCTATGAGTTGTCTCTTTACAATAAATAGCACAGCATTTAAATTATAGGTACAGAGGCACAGAGGTATATACTTAAGCTATATATTCAGTATCAAGATCAGGACTGAGCTTTTATATTTGCCAATATCTTATTCAGCCAAATACTGATATGACGCTTAACACTGTACTTCTCATTATGAGTTCTCTGTTGTTGTTAAGCACTGCATTGTTTATTTTTATTATTTGTGACTATATGTAATGTCTGTCAGTAAATGCAGTCTATGTGAATGTTAGTATTCAGTATTCAGTCTTCGATATTTAGAATTATTACAAACCAGTTGCTGTGGAACCAAAACACAGTTCATAAAACAGCTGGCGACCTTTAATAGTCTGCATAATTCCTGCACAACTCTAACAACCACACATTTCCAGTAGCAGAGTTGGATAAGCTGTTTTTGTTTTTTCATTTTAGGTACTCGTCAAATGATTTTGTTGTTAGGTCTACAGGATTTTTATTACCACCGAGCCTTAAGGTTGTACCAGCTTCTAACAGGCCACTACATATTGCATAATGACCAACAAACAGGCAAAGAATACTGGCCTTTTCTGAACCTCAGTGAGCTCACTCCACTTGTCCCCCCACAGCGCACACACTCCACTTGGTAGTCGAGCCAACCCGTTCCAGCCCACTTCTTTGGCTGCCAACTGTGCAGTGATTGTTGGTTTCAGTTCATTCAGGTTAACAGATAGACACAGACAGAAATCAAACCAAGATACTCCATGGATGAAGATTATCACCCATTGTTCATGACAGTTTTGAGGAAAGATTTCCTCATTATCACCTGCATGTCTACTTTTGCTTGATTTTCTCTGTCAAATAAATTACAAATGACAACTCGTGAAAGAAAATGCACTAATGCTGACATTTGGTTTGTTTTACTCAAACACACAGCATTAGGGAAACGGTTGCAGGAAAGTGACAACCACCAAAACAAAGTGGAAGATGCAGAAATCCATCTGGCAAACAACAGAAGTGGTAAAAGCAAAGTAGTTTCTTTTGACTTCTATACGTTTTGTATAACCTGGTTCCTTTGAACGCTTAATGACAAATCAGAATATTGACAGAACCTAACAGGATAAAATTTATGGGACACACAATAACAGCTAATCAAGTTAAAACGTTACTTTCTCCTCATCTCTGTGACTAAGTGTGTCCATGGGAATTTGATCTAACAAATCTGTTAACAGTCTCTCTTAGGGGGACGCAACAAATGCTTTGGCAATAATCAATATTTATCAGACACTTCCTATCTCTGTGACGTAACTGCATTAACACCTTAAGAGCATGACATGACTTAACATGAAGTGCCATCAGCTATAACTGATCTCCCTCGCTCCAGTTTTTGCTTGTAAAACCTGTTCAATTCATAACATGAATCAAGATATCATCAAAAGAGGAGATATGTGAGAAAACAGGAGGGATGACACTGACATAGTGTTAGCATCAATGATGTATAATGTTTAGCATCACCAATTTTAGCACTTTAGTGAATAGGCAAGAACATTTTGCAGTGCCACGAGGCTTGAATAGTTCACGAGTGCTAAGTGTACACATGGAGATTTGTGTATCTCATTCGTGCTCATTCCTGCTGTTGCTAAATTGGCTTGACACTATGTTGGTGTACTACATCCTGTCTTCTCCTTTCTCTCCTTAATCTTCTATTTTGGTTATACACCCTTCTTCTCTTCTCTCGCATGGACCGAGGGGAAATAGGAGAACGAATGGGAAGACAACTTAAGACAAAAAGACAGAAGATGAGACATCTGGTAAATCATTTAGCAGACAAGAACAGGTGGCTCTCTCATCCCCCCACGTCATCCATAATTTTACAGGGTAAAATATTTATTGGGCTGCCACAAAACGAGGCACTCATAATTTGGTTTCCGCGCATGGTGGCACTCAGGCTCATTACAAGTAAATATTACGCGCCATATGCTTTAATTTTTACTGACTTATGTCCTACAAACTAATGCGCCATTACCAAGGGAGGACAGGAGATGAGAGGGGAGGGTTAGCTTTGTCAGTTCAAAGACACTGAGAACAGAAGAGAAGGAGGAGGAGAAGATATTGTTGGTAACCTGTCATCTCTGCAGGTGACTGACTTTGGTGATGAATGGAAACATCACTTGTCACTAAACCAAACTATGTCTTCAAGTTTGACAGTGCATTTTTGTTCTTGCAAACAGCAGTTGACATAACAATATCTGCTCAAGGGCCACTTACTCACTTGTTTCAAGAGTTTTCAATCATATCACACAGTTTTCATGGAGATGTAGATGTTCAGACTTTCCATTACATGTAGCATGTTTAGGACTTTCTCTTCCATGTTGGCTTAAAAGTAACAACACAGCTGAGCAAATGCCATCTGCTAACAAAGGTCATGTTATATGGTCGAAATCTCCAGAGCAAGCAAGTGATCTTTGAGTGGGGGGTTAGAACACATCCATGTATTTCTGTAATGCTACCTGATTTTAAATAAGAAGTATGATAAATCACTTTGAACTGAACAAACCAGATTCAAATCAGCAGAGATTTATAGTCTTTCTTTTTTGTCTAAGACCGTATAATTATATGTGCATATCAGTTAGTACATTAGTCTGTAATCAAATCATCGTTCATAAAGCTGTGAGATTAAAGCAGTGTTTCTTACATTGAGTTCACTACAAAACTGGGCCGATACATGTACTGTTTATGTGGTTAGTAATGGTGTACATCACTGAGCTGATAGTGGGTGTTAAAGATTGATTTGTACCTAGCACCTCTTGTTCAAATGGCATAGTTCCCATGTGGCTAAACAAACAAGAGCCTGAAACAAACATTAAATATTTGAGCATGGAGGTACATTTAGATTTTTTGATGTGGCAAATTTCAACTCTAGGCTCACTCACTAGCTGTGATGGAGCTATAAACTATATTTCACATATTTTTATTAGGAAGTGGTAATGGTGACTTTGGACAGAAAAGCCAAGACCAGTCACATCATCAGCTGGCATCACATGTGAATGGCATCCTTGAGCTTTTTCCACTGGCTCCTGGTGGACGACTGTGACCCTTCCAAAGACCAATGGATCCAAGACATGGTTCAGAATCATTCCCCTTATGTTTCATGTTTTGAACTTACTTCCTGTTTTATTTTCTAACCCATGTACCTTTCTGTTGATTCCTATGTTACTTCATGTTACCTGGGTTCCCACGATTTTCCCCTCACCCCTAACTTTGTTTTTTGTTCTTAATCTCTGTATGGTACTCATGTTAAGAGTTTCACCTTATGGACGGTGTACTGAGTTTTGTTCTGCCCTCTGCATCTGGGTCCTAGCTTCGTACTAAAGTGCTAGAACAACACTGTATCGTGAGACTGATGTGTCGTACATTATCAGTCCGTATCATGGTTTAATTACACCCCCTGCAGTAACTGTATTTAGATTCTACAAGCAGCCCAGCTGACCATCTACAAATCAAGCATTCTCCACACAAGGTCTCAGCATCCACCTTATTCCTGTAGTGTAATTTGATTCTTGATGGGGCACATGTCTAATGGCATAGTCTGACATATCTTTGGTGGCTATGTACAAAGGATGCATAGCTACGACTTAACCCCTTGCAGCAGAATTATACATCCATGTGGAAAGAGTTAAAGAGAAGAAAGTGAGTGAGTAGATGACAGAGAGCCAGCATAAGCTGTGAGAAAGCAGCAGAGCAGAAATCTAATGTGTCCACTCTTTTGATTCTAAAGGGCATTTGGACTTGAGGCACTGAACTGAAGTGAATATGCGAACTAATTGACTTACTTTACATTCTAAGCAGACACTGTACATCCTAATTAATATAGTGATACTGCTCTACTGAGCCTCTTAGCCAGTGGACAATGGGCGATTAATGGCCCCTACTGTTAAGGTGCCAAAAGGAACTACTACTGTGCCTCTATGTGTAGAAATTACCTCTCTTCAGGGACATGTCATCTGGGGAAAATGGACACTCAAATTGTCACACTACCTAAATACATCTTCACAAGGCTGGATAAGCCTCAGAACAAAAGATGACAATTACATTTATTACATTTATTGAAGTTTTCACACTTACGACTGCAATTGACTTGTCTTCAAACTGTCTGCAATGGAGCAACTAGGCCAATCTAAAATACCTTTGTAAAGGCAATGTGGAAAATTATGTTTTGAGGTAAAAAGATTTCCTTAATGTCAGCTGTTTGTTCAGTCCAAATATATGAAGAAGTGATCAGTTCCATCTCAGCAGTTTGGTCACTCCATCAGCTTTATGATACCTGCTAAATCATCCTGTGAACTAGCATTGGCTGTTTTTGTGAGGATAAAACCACACAGGGAAGATGAAGATTTTGCAAAGAAGAATAGCATCATTCATCAAGCTAATGTTTTCTCACGTAAGTAGATAATTGATTGTTTAGAAGAGCACACTCTTTAAATTTACTTCAGCCTGTATAACCAAAACAGTTAACCACTCAGTATAATCAGGCGTGTTAACTAATCTCGGGAGTGGTGAGGCTCATAAATTCTTCTCAATGTGGCGGTGTCTGAATTTTGTGCATGGATTTAAAGTAATACACATTTTCAGCAGGTAATGGATAACAACCATGTAAGGCCACAGTGAGGTTACGTCGAATTTAGTAAAGTAATTCATCTGATCACCACTGTTAATGGTGTTTTGGACAGTACTGGACAACTTTCAAGTATTCCCATTACCTAATGTAGCTTGTAGCTTAATAGCAAAGCCAGTTTTGCATAAATCTCTCATATTTCAGATTTGGCCCCATTTTTTGCAAGCAGCAAAGCAAATTGTGAAAGCCTATAAGTGAAGCTAATCATTTTTGCACAAAAGGGTTTTGATTGATACAAGGTGCTTTGATATTGGCTAGCGCTAGTGAATTACAAGCAGAAAATGAATAAACTCATAGCCTACAGAGGGGTTTTCAGTAAAGGATAGCTTATTAACATCTTTAACTGAAGAAGAACATTCTGGCTTTAAAAAAGTCTTGCCTGTAAAACTAAAAGTAATAAAGAAATAAGCTTGGAAATATCTGGCAGAGTAAAACAAGCACACTATATTGCTAAAGTGGGAGGAAAACACAGGTGCCAGAAGGATTTTCTTCATTATAAATCCTTTCTCTTCATCAGCTTTTGTAGATATAATTTAAAGGACAGATTCACATGTTTTCAATTTCACCTACAATCAGATGCCCAAATGAACATTGAAATAGTTGTTTTATTGCTGTAATCATTCCTCTTGTTCATACTGAGCATTAGAATATCCCTTCATAATGCACTTACAATATAAGTGATGGAGGACAAAACCCACAGTCCCCCTTCTATGTAAAAAATGTATTTAAAAGTTGATCTGAACTTATATGAAGCCTCAATTGTCACATTGTCACAAATCAAGTAGATATCTTTTTAGTCCCTCTTTATGTTACTATACTTGCACCACAGCTCAACTGGGAGACACTGTCTCTAAATATGGGCACCTGACTGTTGTGTTAAGACACAATGTGAACCTATACATTACCTGAATAACCTGAAAAGTTTAATTCCCAATCAAACCTTCAAGTACACCAACTACCAATACATCAAAAAACCTGTTTTACTCTCCTGGAACCCTGAAGACACAAATTACATTGTTTAAAGTGACTGGATTTGTTGTACCATGCGAGTTTGATGGATTTTGACATTTTGAATGTGCCTGATATGAAAACATGCACTTTAATCCCACTCATCTAATAATAAAGTCTGATCAAAATAAATAACAGACAGCTGATTGACTACTCTTAATATTACAATGAGGTCCTGCTATCAGATGTGCCAAAATGCTGTTTAGAGGCTAGATTAAAATAACAGTTTGACATTTTGGGGATATTCTTGTATGTTTTCTTGCTGAGAGTTGACTAAGAATAGTACTCAAGGTGAAAGTATATGTATATGTATATGTATATGTATATGTATATGTATATGTATATGTATATGTATATGTATAGTATATTTTAGTTCTGTGTGGTTTAGATTCTCAATTTCCAAATACTGTATGTCAAAGCATATTGTGGTTCAGGGCACTATATCAATAATAGTATTTGCTAGCACCCAAATTACTACACCACACACCACATTAAAGCTAAATGTATTTTTTCCCCTAGTAGCATTATTGGGATGGCTTATCTGTGCAAAAATCCACTGATTTGCATCATATTAATTGTCAGTTTCCTCACAACTGTACGACATTACAGGGATGAATTGAAAAGAGAATTCTATATTTTCAGCTGGATCGTCATCAGTGGAAGACATCAATAAGTCATCCCTCATTGGCCTAAGAATCTCATCTGACTCACAGCTACATATTAATTATGTTAATATGTGTGTGTATGGAATATTTATTTCTGGGAGAGATATGCCAAGGCTTTGTGATCTAAAGGAGCAAAACCCACCTTATAGCAGCACAAACACGCCTTTTTCTCTGATCTTCCTCAATCAATATTCATGAACACAGGCTTTAGCCAAAGCTAGAAAATCCAAAGAAACAAGTGTTTTACTCTCTAGGATAAGATGAAGAGATGTCATTTCACTACATTATGGTCATGCTCTGCCATTAAAGAAAGAAAAAAAGGGAGTTAAATTATGTTCCATCTGGCTCCTCTACAGTGGAAGACATTATATTCCACTTCATCCATTTAGAGTTTCTCGCTGAGTCATCCTCTGAATGCCACTTGGTGAATCTGTGTTACGTAGGAGGTATGAAGTGATCAATGGCTGAAAATAATGGATTTTGTATTTACTAGTAGGAGGGCAAACAAGTAACAGAAGATTGTTTAAAGGCTGCAGTGAAGATGACATTCAGAGTAACTGTGTATGAAAAACAGATTTTCTCTTTTATTTATTTTGGAAGTGGGAATTCTTGTCAGATGAAGTCTTCCTCTCACACTCTCTAGAGTCCATTAAGAGATGTTACCTGCATTTCTAATTAGTTTTCTCTTCTGACATTAAACATTATTAAAGAGGCACTCTGACTTTACATGTTAAGATCAGTGTATGTGTCACAAGGAGTACTACTATGTCAGGTCTTGGCAAATAACACTGATGATGTAATCTGTTACCTCAGCTTCAATTATTAACAGAAAGGTTGCATTATTTATGATGTGTGTAGTTTGAAAGAAATTGGAGAATAGGGTTAAATAAAATACACTGACTTGCATTATGGGAAATGTAGGATTCAGTATGATCACACTAGATACTAAAAGCCAGGATATCTTGGCCTCTGCTGCTGGTTTTTATGTCCTCACTTGCAAGTCCATACATTTTATGGAGGTGCAATATTAAATAGCTTGATACCCAGTGTTACCCCAACCAGCACAGATGTCCATGTGTGGAGCAAGGGTCTGTTTCTTGCAGTGGGAGAATCTGTAGTCAAGATGCAGTGCAACAGCTGTTTTGAGGGTTTACCACATGTGATATAAAGTACAGATGTCCAATTAAATGGTAACACCAAACATGTTTGTAACAGACCTAGGAATTAGGGACTTTGGCAACAGAGCAGATTCTTGACCCATTTAGTATTTCCATCCTCAATTAATGTACATTTCAAGTTTTGCATGAAAAAGCAGCAAGAAAGCAAAAATCGTTTTTACACCTGGCTAAATATAAAAAGTTGGTGACAAAGTGCCATGAAAACAGACTTAGTTAAGAAGTCATGACATATGAAGCATGTGACTGAAGCGCACAGTAAAGGTAGAGTCAGTCATTCTGGAGAAAGACTGTTGATATTTGAACTAAACAGCCAAACAAATATACCCCTCCCTTCATGCTCCTTCAACAGCTCTGTTACCAAAATTCATGGACTTGTATTGCCAAGGCAACGACTAAAAGAGAAATATGGTAGAATCCAGAGTGATACATACACACATACATAACCCATCCACACTCTCCACCTTGCTGTGGTTTCCCAGTTCAGCATCTCTGTCCACAGAAGCAGCCATCTGTCAGCTGCAGCTCCTGAAGAGCTGAGAGGAAAGCGACCTGTCCTGTTTAATAAGAAATATTATGTGAATTGACAACAGCCTGTTCGTCTCCAGTTTGCCAGCCCTCCTCCACCATTCATCGGGTGCTGGAGATGGGAGACTGAGCTGCTCTGGAGTCTAATTTATAACCACTGCGTATGCACAAAATAGGGCCTAAAGATGCGTACACCACCTCCCACGCAGAAGACAAGAAATTGGCGACACAGATGATGAGGTGGTGAATTGAAACCAGATTGTTTAATGACACCTCTCACACAGCTTAATTTCACTTAATATCAACGTTCATAAACATTCAAACCAGCAGCATTGCTTGCATTTGTAGTAACCAATAACTATTCCATAGGCACCTTTCAATTTGATAAGATATAAGCTAACTCAAATCTTAAATCAAAGTCTGCTCAATATTTCGTCAGTGCTATCTCAGCATCACATTCCCAAACCCTGGAGTGCAGAGGAGAAGCGTGTTCTGTGCGGTAATTAAATGATGAAATTATTATCATCAGCTGTGGAAATCCAAGATTACATTAAATAACACTAAATAATTGTAAAACAGAGCGTAAATAGTATTTAATAGTATTTCCTGTGCATATGTCAAGTGTGGTTTCAATCATTGCAGTGAACACAACTGTGCTGTCACTGGACTCATTGCGATGGTTGCCACACACACACTCATCACTCAACTCATCCGGCACATCTTCACCACCAACGCTCATATATGGATTGTATAAATTAGCAAAGTTTGGAAATAAAACTGGTGACAGCTCTTGTTACACTCCATATACTCATTATCAGCCTTAAAGCAGACCAAGTTCACTATAAGAAAAACAACATAAATTATTTTCACTTGTCAATCTTCCATCCATAAAGACTGGTGGATACCAATGATTGACACCATCATTTTGCCAATGTGGTAAGCAATCAGTCTGATTGCTCTAGACATGTAAATACCGCTGTGACTCTTGTGCGTAATACCACATGATGGATGGACTGGCGCTCCTAGAAGACTATACAAATGGAGGGATTAGGAGGGAATGAGTGTTCAGGGACCATGAAGATTTCCTGGCCTATGGTGATGACTGGCTAATAAGCCGATTTAGATTCCCTAGAGCCGTGCTCTTGGAACTATCTGCTGAATTGGTTCCAGTAAGACAGACCAATCCGACAGAACTGCGTCATCTTGGTACATATACAGGTATTAATCACTTTGGGATTTCTGGCAATCAGTTGTTACCAACAGGAATTAGCTGACAGGTCTGTGTTTGTTAACAGTTACGCAACATGTTAACCTTTCTGCCCACAGACCCTTTTGGGGAATAATATAATTCTGTTAAATTCTATCCTTAGGTTTGGGATATTGCAACTGCCTCTAGGTTCACTATTGCCAGCCGACTCATTATTACAATGAGCAGTAGATGAGCAGGTTTCCTTACACTGTGGGAGAACAGGCCAACATTAATGGGCAACATTGTATGGTTTCCCAAATGTAATTGACACAACTGACTGCACTCATATTGCTATAAGGGCGCCATATGAAAATGAATTTGCCTACATTAAGTGGAAACATGCATTCAATTAATATCCAAGTCATATATGAGTCCACCATGGTCCTGGCGAATATGGTGGCTCAAAATCTAAATCTTTTATTCTGAGGCATAGCAGTGTAGGGAAGAGGCTTCTTGGTAAGTTCATAAACAACTTGTGATGTATAAAGGGAAAGAATGGACAGATAGTGGACTGTGAGGAAATAATATTTTAATTTGACAAAAAGTGTATTGGATTAGAATTTCAGACTCTACCTTTATTAAGGATTGTGTTTTCTGCTACATTAGAATAGAAACGTATTTATTGTATATCACCTCACTAAGGTAACATATAACAGCAGGAGATTGACATGACATTAGGAGAGTTCAGGCTTACAGACTTCACCTGCAAAACCCACATGACATACTCTTCTCACTTGAACATAAAGTACATCCAAATATCCTTTTGATTATGGTAGACTAGTCAACCTGTCAGTGCTCTGTTCTGATTTTTACAGCTGTGCCTGCTGCCACAATACTCATCTGAAAGCTATACTGTCACTCCCTTCTACTGCAGCCGCCATTTCTATTTCCCCCCCTGAGACAGGGAGTCATTACCATCACTCCCTGCTGTGTTGAGCTTAGTGGGGAGTGACAAGGTCAGACCCTAGATGCCAAATATCAATGCTGAACACATTCTACTTTTGCCATTTCAGAAGAGTTGGCTGGCTGAGATACTGTTGCCACATGGTATTTGAGTGATTAAAATGGTTTTTAGTATTAAAGGGGAAACTAAGCTATAAATAATAAAATAATAACTAACTAACTAACTAACTAACAGCAAATTATATGTGCTAATATGTCATAAATTACATGCGTCGAATTGGCATGATGAGTCACAGAAACAGCACTGATAGCGCCAATGACTTTAATGAAACTTTGTCAGTCTTTGTCAAGCAAACAATGAACAAAGTCACAAGGAACAAACAATATACACATACACAGTACTCAAGTGAGTGAGATCTGCATAATTAAAACCAGAACAGCGCTGCACCACCCTGTCAAGAGACCCATTAGTCTTTCACAACAGGAACTCTGAGCAATTCCTAAAGTTGGCTGTGCATCAACAAACCTCTACCACACACCTTTCACTTGAAAGGAGGGAATTTAACAGCAGTGAGATCAAACTGCAAATGTTCACATGTCCAGTCAACTGAGTTCATCCTGGGGTTATACACTTTGCCAGGGGCCAATCTTCCCCAAATATAATGTTTTTTGGTGGGTGGTTTGATTTAGTTTGAAGAGTGTTTGACTTATCTCGCTTGGCTCTTTGAAAAAAATGATTCCAAGGTGCAAACAGCAACTTCAAAGATAAGGAACATAAGGTAAGGCATAGGTCAAACTGCCCTAACTGTCATTCTTAAACGTTTTGTATTGAGGTTAAGGTGACCAACATGGTGACATGGTAAAAAAAAAAAAAAAAAAACTGCACTCACTCTGTTTTAGTTACACAAGAACACTGCCAATTCCTACCCATCCATAGCTGGTCACCATTATTGAGCTGCTGCCCTTAATCAGACAAGGGTTAAGTGCTGGAGCAGGAGAAATATAGTTCAGCACTGTACTCTATTTGATTTAGTGGAGGTGCAGTTGATTTATGGTGCCAGAAACTCAGACATTTCCCTCAAGTGGGAATAGTACTCGCAAGAAAAGATAAATCAGATTTTTAACAGATCACAGTAGGTTGCAAGGAATCCCAGAAGCATGTACAAAGCATCTTTAAAAAGTCCTGTAAACATTTTGAGAGAAGTGAAAACAGTCTTTAAGTTGACATCGTTTGACGTATTGCGATGCAGTCCACGTCGTTTGAAGAGTTTTTTAATGTGACAATATTCTTGTTCCGTGTCACGTTCAGAAAACTCCTGAGAGTCTATTAGAACTGAAAAATTACATTTTTCAACACTGGGTTAAGCATCTCTCCCTCTGTACTGACTGCTGTTTGATGACTGCCGTTTGATTTTTTTTCGGGAGCTGCAGTCTACATTTATCATGTCCAACCTTTGAAACGTTTCCCAAAAGTAGAAGCAGTGTTTGAAAGATAAAAGAAAAAATGCCCTGGGACAGGTCAGGAAGTCCCGCTGGCAGGAAAGTGATCCCCACACAGGCCAAATGCTGCAGTGCAAATGGCTGCTTGGTGAGATGACACTTTTTTTTGATTGTGTCAGATTTACTAGGGCTGCACTCTGTCAAGACACTTGAATATCCATTGAGAGCAGTCACTGCTTCCACTGAAGTAATGTGAAAATTGGTAGAAATACTAGAAGATGTGCTTCATTGCGATTCGAGTGAACCCAGCTGAAAATAGGAGATTCGTGTTGTGTCGTTGAAATAGTCATTTTTACTCTCAGTATGAGTCATTCGACAAAAGCTTGGTTAGTGTGAATCCAATCCACTGTTATATGGTAAAAAGAATTCAAGGGCAGGGATGGTTTAGAGGGATTGTACAAAATATCCAAAGTACAAGTGAAAGATGACATCACAAGAGTTACAAAGGATGTCAGATTGGGTAAGAGTAAATAAAAGTAAGAGTCAAAAAAGATAGAATCACTAAAACTCAGTGTGCGTTGCCCGGGGAAGGATGTGCTCCAATGTCTGCATGTAAAAAGAGTCAGTGAAACATATCCAAAGATGACTGATTGATGATTTCTATGCTTCACCCAATTTACCATTCAAACCATTTAATCCAACAGAGACCCGGAGGATTACTGCTACAAGACTGTGATATCTCACACACACACTGCTAATTTGTCATGACAACCTCATCTTCTATGAAATATGTTTAGATATGTTAATTTGCTTTTATTAATATGTTTTGGGGGACACGCTGGCTGGAGATTTTTATTCCAATCAAGGAAGATTGATATTTTTATATCAAGCAGCAGTTGTAGGAAGGTGGTTGGGATGGATGGTTGGTTCAACATTTACAATGAACCTTTTGCAGATGTGTTAAGTATGATTAATATTATTATATTATCTCACAAAATACATGTGCCAGTTCAAATTAGTTGTAAATTTATGTGTACTCAGATAGTCTAACATTACATTTCACAGACTGTAGCTTGAATTGATTGTTATTTACTTGTATATGGATTATAATTCAACCAGAGATCTACCTTCAGGCTCAGTGGCTATAGAGCTTCTGCTATTATGAAAAATGTAATGAAAATCAATGAAATAATTCTAGAAATTATATAAAACTAAACATTATTAAGTAATTTCTTGCAAGAAAAAATAATACATAGAGACAACTAAACTGCCCAAGTCTATCAAATTAACCAACAAACACTGGTTTCTGGTTTGAAAATGAAAAAAATCTGACCTCTGTAGTCCACTCATCTCTGCTTGAGGCAAGCGGTTCAAGGCTACATCCACCACTGTAAGCATAACACGCCTGAATCTCAGACTGAACTGTCTGCAGCAGTTGCATAATGTATGAGGCTGGTTTCGATAAGGAAGAAGAATGTGTGGAATAAAAAAAGACAATATCTCTGGTTCTGCTGCATTGATTTTGATACTTCTTTTTTTTTTTGACTGTCCATTGTGTGTTGCAGGAGTGCAAGGCAAAACCGGTTGGAGTATTAATTTAAATGTAACCATGATCTTTCCTTCAAGGGTAACTTAACACTCCCTGAAAGTCTTTTCTTGTTGTTGCTCCAGTGGCTTAACTTCAAATTCACTTGCTGCAGTGATATATTGGGGTACTCCAGGACACTGTGACATCACTGTAGGTTTTGGTTACAGGTGAAACCAACCGAACTACATCCCTTAGTGATCTTGGGTGTGCTATCAGATGCAAAAGGGTTTTTAAACTTTAAACCAGAGAGAGCAGTGAAACATTCCTTTTCAGTCCGGTATTGAGTAACATTTTAACCTTTATCAAGTATCATGATACTTTAACTTCAACCATGCTTTAACCAGAGTTTATGTTATTTAACCCTTAGATGCATAAGTGGGTCAAAAATGACCCAGTGAGGTTGTTTTCTTGCAATATCTTTGGAATGAAAAGTTATCATTTCATACTCCAGCTATTCCTCAAACATTACATTTTTAACTTACCTTTTACACATTTTTACGAAACCCTAGTTTTTGTATTACTACCCCAAGCTTCCATAAGTGGGTCAAAAATGACCGTAAATGTGCATTAATTTCCTATGGAATTTCATGGGAACCTTTGGTTCTTATCAACTGTAACTGTCAGGAATATATATTTTGTGGACTACACAGATTATATATACATGTTCAAAAAGTGAAAAATAAACATATTTCAAACATGAACTTATTCTTGTGTGGACCAAAATATAATAGAAATGATTATTCTTAGCCAAAATGGCAAAAGTGTCATGAAACACATTGATTCTAACACGGGTCATTTTTGCCCGACTTAAGGAAGAGTTTAGGGTCCAGTCACTTGTGCATCTAAGGAATAACCACAATCAAAACAAATTCTAATATTATTCTATATATATATATTCTATTTTGAAATTGCTCATCACCAACATACTATCAGGTGATAAGGTTGTAATTAGGGCTGACAAATACGATACCAATACCAATCCAAGTACCCTTAAAATGATACTGATTCCAACTGAGTACTTAGTAACTGATACCCATTCCATATATTGTGTTCTTGCTTTTAACCAGTGGAACAGGTGTGTAGTGTAGACACACTTTAGAGCGTTTAGGTGGCATCTTGGCTGCTGAACTGCTAAGTGCACACCAATTCACCCTGACTTCACGACCACAGACGGCCTGTAGCTGCTGTGGCAGTGGGCCAATCACATGTTGCATTAAATTGAAGAACGTTGCGTTGATTGGCTGTGAGTAAGTCCATACAAATAGTCATATTTTCTAGATTTGGTTGCAAAAAGGGTTGATTGCAGGTATCATTTGATGGGAGATGTTTCAATACTACTTGGTATCGATTTATTACGGTCGATACCTCAAAGGTTTTGAGTACCGATACCCAGCCTTAACTGTAATGTGCTATATAAACCTTTCTTTGCAGGACCACGACAAGTCAACCATGTCCTGTATTCACTAGAACAACTCTATGATGGGATTTTAATCCTCTGACTGCACCACCTTCAGGTTTCGACTCTTTCCGGTGCCAGGGCCCCGGGCTAACCTGCTCACAGATAATGGAGTGAGCAGTCTGTTCCTCATGTGCTGGACTGAGTTGTTGGTGATTCAGGGGTCATTATGGGGAAGTGAGAGCTTGACATTTACACAGACCAGAAGCTTCTCTGCCTCTCCACCCCACAAAAAACACTGCAGTTGGAACTTAACCCTGCCTTGTCTGTCTGTGCCTTTCTATCTCTGTTTCTTTACAGCCCTTGACAAACTCAATTTTTTACATCTTTCATTTCAAATGCAAATACAAATTCTATGTGTATATATCTTCTTTCTGTCTGCTGTGGCTTTGTAGGCAAAAACTTCTGTCAACCTAACATGCTCCTCTGTTTCTAGCCTTTTCTTGTACACAGATGCGCCCTCATACCCACATTCACCCCTCACCATGCCCAAATTCCCTGTTTTCCCCTCTAATCTGTTCATCTTTTTCCACTTTCTCTGTCTTTTCCGCTCATGTGCCGACCCAATCCTCACCCTCTGCTTCCAGCCCACCTGCCAGCCTCTCTCAGAGCGCTCAATCCAAAGCACCTCCTCAGCCCAGCCCTCTCTCGGGGCCTAATTAATTTACTGAAATCTCAATCAGCCTTCCACCCTATTACCATAACCCCATATCCTGTCTGATAGTCTCCGCTCTCTGCTGGGGGGCATTAGGATGATTACGTTCAGGATCCGATCTGTCTCTTCTGCTGTGTTGGCGCCATCCCGTTTCTCTAATATAATGATACAATGATGGCGTACACGCCCCTTGCTCAGGTCAGAACAAATTGAATTTTAACACTGAAGTTCTTAGAGTTCGCAGTTCAATCACAGAGAGCTGGGGATGGTAAATCTCTCGGGGAGGCAATGAACTCATCTGAAGTCAGAAGGGAGAGATAGGAAATGGCAAGATGGGAGGGAGAGATAAGGAGACAGAGAAACAAGAAAAAAATGGACAGAGCAAGAGGAGGACAGAAAGATAGAACAAAGAGGTGACAGACAGGAGGAGGATCATGGAAGAAACAGAGAGACAGATATACAGATGGACAAAGACAAAGAGTGAGAGAGGCTTCTCAGACACATGCTTCATGGCTTATTCAAACACATGGCATGTTCTTCTACATGCTTTCAACACTAATATAATAAGCCAGGGTGAGCTGAGCAGCAGCTCTGTGGGGCTATTCTCATGCACATATGGTGTTTGTGTGAAAAGCATAACATTAGCATTCTAACATGATCGCAATGATACAATAATCATAATTTATGGTATGTACAATATTTACTTTTGATAATATTTGATTTTTCTCAGTTTTGTTGTACAACTTGATGGATGTAGTGAAGAATAACATACAAACCGAATATCCACAACCTTATATGCTCTATGATTTGTATTTGTTTATAATTATGTCTACAACGTGACAGTCCTCAGTTGAGTATTTAATGATTAAATGAAGTGAAAATAATGTAGGAGTATTTAGCAATGCATATATAGGGAAAATATCAGTGAACATAAGAACTGTTCGGAAAAGATTTGAAAGGAGTTGCATGGTCATGAATTTCAATTAATGTCCAGTTACATATTGTAGTGCATTTTAGGCAGTTCCTTATTTTTGGTGTGTTTCCTCTGAGTGTTCCAGCTACTATTCACTATCCTGTCAATGGATCTATTGAAACCTAACTATCATTGTTAGGGTTAGGGTTAGGTTACTATCATTGTTAGGGTTAGGGTTAGGTTACTATCATTGTTAGGGTTAGGGTTAGGTTACTATCATTGTTAGGGTTTGGGTTAGGTTACTATCATTGTTAGGGTTAGGGTTAGGTTACTATCATTGTTAGGGTTAGGGTTAGGTTACTATCATTGTTAGGGTTAGGGTTAGGTTACTATCATTGTTAGGGTTTGGGTTAGGTTACTATCATTGTTAGGGTTAGGGTTAGGTTACTATCATTGTTAGGGTTAGGGTTAGGTTACTATCATTGTTAGGGTTAGGGTTAGGTTACTATCATTGTTAGGGTTTGGGTTAGGTTACTATCATTGTTAGGGTTAGGGTTAGGTTACTATCATTGTTAGGGTTTGGGTTAGGTTACTATCATTGTTAGGGTTAGGTTACTATCATTGTTAGGGTTTGGGTTAGGTTACTATCATTGTTAGGGTTAGGTTACTATCATTGTTAGGGTTAGGTTGAGGTCAAAGGTCTTATGATGATCTTAGTAGGATCTTCACATCTGTTGGAGACAAACAATGTGGACAAAGTCACTATATGTTTACATTGAGACACACGTAAACACATTGTCTACATACTCAGGTCTTTATAAGGGTGAACTCCCCTCTGTTAATAGAGAAAGCCTGACTATCTAGTCAGTGTTTTGCCCTTGATGCATGAATAAATAATCCAAATCAAGAATCAACTTGTGATCTGATTGTCTTCAATTATTCACCTCTCTGTTGCTGAAATATTATCCCTTTGCAGACATCATAGTACATATGACTGAACTTTGCAAGTGCTCAGTCTGGGTTAGTCTGGGTTCAATCAAAACCCAGATGATTTATTTCCATTTTGACCTGATGATGGCACTATACATGAAAAGCCAGACTATCATCTTTCAAAATCATTGGACATTACCCTATAGAACCAGTTGCACTGGCTTTTCTTACGCTCAAACGTAACTTTGTTATAGCCCAAGTGTTAGCTAATTGGAGATTTACACATCATTTTTTTGGGGTTAAAAAGGGGTTGCACCAAACAAGGTAATTGTGACAGAGACTAGTTGTTACTAAAAATGTTCACATTCCAACCAACAGTACATAGCTAACTGAAGAAAATGACAAAGCTATCATTAGCTTGCAAAGATAGAATGAACCATTTAAATTTTCCTTAAATTACAAATATTGAGGCTAAAATTACACAAAATTACTAAATACTATATGGCTAGGTTAGCATAAGTGGCTTCTTCCCATTAACCAAAAACCAAATAACTGAAACTAACTGTGAAACATGACAAAATGTCACTATTTCTTTTAGATTTCTTTTAGATAAATACAACTGCCATGCCTACATTTACACCTGCAACGGCTTTGCAATTAAATACTGTTTTGTTTGTTTGTTGTTTTTGTCAGTTATATAGTCTCTTCCTGTTTACACCATTGATTAGATTGGGGTTTATGTTGTTACCAATGTTTCTGACCAGTGTAACAAAAAACACCAGTCGAAGACCAATTTGGCCTTTTTGGCAAAGTATAATTTTGGATTAAAATACTGTCACTTGTGTGTTATGCCTGAGTGTAAATCAGCAAATGAGTAATTGTTTTTAATCAAGCCATAATCTGTCAATTTTGCTGAAATAATGAGCATACAGCATTAGTATATTCTGAGTGCTCCACATTCTGACTGTAAACAAAGGTGCACAGTTGACTTGTATCACTAATGAGGTTCCACACTCTACACAGCCTCTTGGTCTGAGTCATTATGCTGGAAAACAAACATAAGCCTTATTCTTCAACATTATAAAGCTGTATAAGAAGATGAACTATCATCCATCAAAGTAAACCTAGCTGACTGTTGAGCTTGGCTGCTTCTATCACACATGATGTAATGTGAATGTACTGTAGGATTCTATTGCCTTAAAGGAGACTTTCCCATAATGCTTTCATGCCCGTCGGCTGTGGTGAAACTTTGGGGCAAAGGTGAAATTGCTGCAGGGTTTGAAATAACTGCTCTAAACTCACATGGTGTGAAGACGTGATCAGCCAACTGCACCTCCATCCCTCTAGGCCATGTTCCACACTGGTCCCTAGCCGGGGCCCGGGGACGCTGCTACATCAAGAAATCTGATGGTGAAAGGAGACTCCAACTCTTCCTTTCTTCTGACTGAAAATCTGTCTGTGTCAGTCAAATGTTGCTTGCAATATGTCAGTTTGTAGCAACTACTTCATTTGAGATGAACTTATTTTATGGTTACTTGGTTAAGGTTAGAAAAAGATCATGGTCTTGGTGTAATACAGAGAAATTCTCACACACTTTCCCTCACCTTAACCAAAGTGCTTTTGTTACCCAAACCTAACTACAGTTGATACACCGCATGAACCCATGAACCCTTTTTGTATGACCATCTAACCCAATCTCCTACCTAAGGCTTCTGCAAGGTACATATATGTAATTAATTGACTGGGAAAACACATTGCCGTCCAAACAGGGATTACATTTCTCAACACAACATAATTGGGTTGAGAAATGTAATCATAGTGTATAAAAAATCTCTAGGAAGTGAGGTTACCTTGCTAGTTACCTACCAATGCATCATCTAACTTGCTGTGTGTGGTGATTGTAGATCAGTAGATAAATATATCTTCTGAGGAAGTAAGCAGGTTTATGGAGGATTGTCCACAGCTAGTGGGCATTGATTGAAGCCAGAAAGAGGCCAAGGTTTTTTTTGGCCTTTTGTGTGATTGATCCACTTCCTACACTGGTCAGTAGATGCCAAAACTAGAGGAGCACGGAAGGCTTGAATTTAGTACATTGACAACATCTTCCTAAGCTACTTTAAGCACATGGAGGTGTTTGTTCTGTTATGTAAAGGTGGTCGTGTTAACTCTAAATCTTGCAAACAAGTATACTTGCTCCACATCATTGAATTGTACATTTCCATGATATGACCTTCCTCTGATGGAGCTGTTTGTTTAGCCATATTGCAATGTGCTACCTCATGGTGCTTTTGAAGGGGGGAAGATTGGAATATTGGTATTTAACTTACCCCCACAGCAAAAAACAAACAACAAAATCATCTTTGCACATAATCTCAGGTTTTGCAGAATCATCAGATGCCAACATGTTTTCTGGGTTAAACATATGGTAGGTGGGTACAGGAGGTGAAGAAAGGAGAACATTTTATAGGAAATTTTTGTACAAGGTACAACATAAATCAGAAAAAAGGATATGAGAAGGTAAAGGACAAAAAATATATACTGGAATTGGAACCAATGAAAGGAAGAGAAGATGATTCGTCAGAGAGCGAGAGGATGACATTAAAGAGAAGTATGAGTCCCACTGTGGACAATATTTGTGCCTCGGGGCTCAAAGAGGACAAGGGCTGATTTATGTGACCTGTATTTTGGGTTATGAATCCATGTAAAAACAAAAACTGAGTCACCACACACTGTTTACAGCGAGAAAAATACATTTCTTGTTCTGACAGAAACTAGAACAAATCTAGCCGTCTCATGACTGGGATGATTCGTGGTTTGTCTCTGCATATGTTTGTGTATGTGTGTTTGTGTGTGTGTCTGTTTGTGCAATATGCCTGCAGCTGCAAGAACTAAGAACCAATGTTTTTGTAATTCTTATATTTTATGATTAATTTGAAACTAAATACAAAAGAAAGGCAAAAAATCACTGAAACAAATATTCCTGCAATTCAACAAACAAATTCATTCAGCAACAGCAGTGATATAACGACTATTATTTTGGGATTTCAGAATAGAGTTTCTTTGTGGTAAGAAACCATGACTGCCAGAAAACTGCTTCCTGTCACTCAAAACCCCCCGAAAACCCCATCATTACTACTGTCTGCACAAAAGATCCTGTTGTTCCCTTTGAATTTAGGACTTTGATCATTGTTTCCTTCCAGTGCTCCAGTGGAATTATTATTCTGTAATTACCCTGAAATCTGAAATGCACTCAAACACACACTTGTTGCCGGAGTGGACCCCAGGATAAAGAATAAATTAGAGAAAGGAAAGACAGAAGGAGAGGGGGAAAGTTAGGGAATATGGGTGTTTTGAGGATTATGGGAAGAGAGGAAGAGGTTGGTGCATATACTGATGCCATGTCAGACTGAGTAGAAACACACCTGGGGTTATAGTTTGCCTTCTCTTGGCTGAGAATGATAAATAAGATCCAAGCCAAGGCTTATTTAGACTCCCTAATTGCTTGTGTATTAAAGTAATGTGCATGCAATTACCCTCTCATTAAGTCGATCATAAATGGCTCCTTGTAATAATTTACTGATATCACCCTACAGTCTACCCAGAAATAACTCTTCAACTAACTTTCTGAAGAAAGGATCACACACTGCAGAGAAGAAAATCTGACATTCAAGTGTGTTTCCACCATCTGTTTTGACTGTTCTCTGACTTCCCTCACTTTCAAAGATGCAGCAGCGGTGCTTGGCAGCCGTTTAAAAGAGAGAGAGGGAGAGAGAGAGAGAGAAAGGGGAGGAGGTGATTACCACAAGAGAGCAGAACAAGCGTGGTCACACTTACAAGTGTTACATCATCTGCAGAGAAGACGCAGATAACTCAGTCATTTACACGAAAACATCCAGTTTGCTCCTCTTGATACAATGCAAGAGATGAGCCGGGCTGCAAGGCTAGAAAGGTGGATTCCACTAATTCACAAGTGTTTTCTTTCACAATCTCCTCCCCCCTCCGGTAACTGCTTGCATAATCTCGACAAAGAAGTCATCACAGCATGCACCAACTGATTAATTGACAGGTCTACTTACAAAAGCAGTGCAAATATTCCTCCTTTCCTAATGCATCTACAAAGAAAACACTACACAACATTAGAAAGATGTTCTTAAGGGCTTTTTTCTTTTCTTGTAGGAGCCAGTTATTATGTTATTTAGTTTTTATCAGATATGTGTGTATACAATTGTGAGACAACTAACCATTTAAGGCTTCTATTAAAATAAAAAAACACCAAATAACTTTTGGGTCGCTGCTTGTTTTGTTAATAGGGAGCCAATTGTTTTCCAGGGTAAGCTGACAACACACCAAAAGGTTTCAGCTTTGCATATAATTTAACATGACAGATCATAGTTTGAAATTTAGGGAAATTCACTATCTTGTTGAAAGTTAACTGATTTCATGGCTGCCCCTAAATGTCACAGAGATGAGTCAATGCATCAGTTGAAAAGTCCCAGAATTGTGTAGTATGGAGACCTATAAGAACAAAATACATAAATATAGATGAGTCACACTTCAGACCAATGCAGTCAAGTTGATGTATTCGTCTGAAGTGTGACTCTAAGTTGATTGTGAATAACCTGAGTCATTGAAAGCCCTAAGTAATACCAATCGGATATATATCTTTCAAATATCAACCTACAGCCAAGACTTATAGCGTAGCTTAGCTTATCTTAGCTTGGCGTAAAGCAGGGGTTCTCAACCTTTTGCAAGCTGGGCCCCCCCAAAGCTGGTTCATTGCAGTTGGGGCCCCCCCTCCTCCCGGTGTCACCCTCCCTCGCGGCCCCAACCCCACTACACCACCTTGCATAGATAGATAGATAGATAGATAGATAGATAGATAGATAGATATATAAAATAATAGATTTGTTATTTTTAGGCCCACACTATTATTATTATTATTAGCCTATTATTATTATTATTTTTATTATTATTATTATTATTATTATTATTATTATTATTATAATCATCAGGTAGGCCTATCATCATTACTAGGCTATTGTTATAACTGGCAGTAGCACCAGACTTCTAATGTGAGCTTGCAGGCATTATTATTATTATTATTATTATTATTATTATGAGTAGTGATATCCCTATTATCATTACTAGGCTAGCTATATAATTATAGTTACATGCTTTGCTGTTATTATTATCATTATTATTATTATTAGTAGTAGTAGTATTACTATTATTATTATTATTATTATTATTATTATTATTATCATAGGCCTATTATCATTACTAGGCTATTGTTATAACCGGGAGGTAGGCGATGTTAATGTGAGACCTGAGCCTGCTTTGCCTTGCAAAGATCCTCAATTCTTGGTGCAATGTCTGATAAACATAGACTCAAATCATCCTCAATTTGTGCACGATTCCGGTATTTCGTTTTGAGTGCAGTCATTTTCGAGAAGCCTGCCTCACACAAATATGTCGACGCGAAAGGGAGGAGAATCTTCAATGCGACGTCACAGAGTTGAGGGTATTCCTGCATGCTGCCCAGAATGACGAAAGAGGGCAGGAGGTGAAACGTTCCTTCAGCCTACTGTCACTCTTCAGCTCAATAAGCTGTTCCTGCATGTCAATTGACAGCTCGTTTGCTGTGCACACAAATGGATCTCGAACCCACGCGAAAGAGCGATAATCCTCTTTGAAATACGTCGCAAATTGTTGTCTCATTGCAGACAGGTGCTCAGACGCTGACTGAAATAAAGAGGTGAAATCGTGTGACGTGCCTGCATCAGTGATAAAGTCTGCAAGGCTGGGGAACATGTCGCAGTTCCCTCGACTGATGCGGGGATTTTCGCGATTTGTTTTTAATGATTTTTTTTTATTTTTATGATTTTTCCCTCCATCCTGTTGCCTACTCGCGCCCGCTCACGCCCCCCCCGGAGAGTGTTCGCGCCCCCCCCACCGGTTGAGAAACACTGGCGTAAAGAATGGGAACAGCTAGCCTGGCTCCAATAAACATGACGGGATTTGCCATTTTGTCTTGTTTGTGTAGTATACACGTCAATTTTGCTATGTATTAAAAAAAAACACATTATAAAATGTCAATTAATAATTGATTAGCTATAGAGATGATATTAGGAAGACAGAGCCTTCCTCGTGTTTCAAGTCTTTAAGCTAAGCTAAGCTAACTGTGTCTTTAGCTTCAAGAAATAACAGCCCACAGACTGTTAGCTTGTCTAACTGAATATAATATAGAGAATATAAATTCAGAGTAAATTACAGTGTTACTACACTAGAATGACAAAAAATTTATATTTTGAGACTAACCCTAACTCAATTTCAAAATTGAAAAAGCAAGAGAAATTCTGACCTAAGATGTCTGTTTGCTTTGTAACAACAATTACTAAATGTACTACAGTGTGTGCCTTTTTTTTATTAATTGAAATTACTGTGTACAATACGAAGAAATAGGGAAGGAGTAAGAGGCTGAGCTAGGTGCTCATGAGAGTTTCAGTTCTGAGGTTTATTAGCAGAATTTTTCCTTCAGTTTGTTAGACGGCCGGGGGGGCTGAGGGAATCCACTGACTGAAAGGTTTAATACAGAAACAAACCCAGTGCTGGGGTTTGGAACTGCATGCATATAGCTTACAGTTTACCCTGAGCAGTGGATTGATAATTACTACTGATGCTTATACAGTAGGACCATGGCAGCACAATTAAACAAACTTGTTAAATTGGTTTCTACTCTCAGGCAAAGATCTATTTGAATAATACACAAAAAAGACAAATCTACACTCCTGTCTTCTACGTCTGCACACATGAATGAGTTAACTTTTCATTTGCAATCCAAAGAAATATACTGAGGAGAAAAATGGGCTATGTGCTGGATGCTCATGGGAGTCAGAGTTGTGAGTGGTGAGGTTTGGGGCTGAACTTGTATTATAGAGGAGGGACTGTGGGAATCCGCTGACTGACAGGTTTACATAGGAAAGGACCGGAGCTGTTGGGTCTGTGCTCTGTGACCACAGTGCTGGAACATACAGCACCATGCTGGGGGCTAGGAGGTTAACACACACACAAACACACACACACAGACATGGGGAAACACATGTACACACACAGTCACATGTGTACGACTGCAAATGTATTAAGCATTCAGACACACACATCAATAATGCAAGGAGTCAAAGCTGCTGGTGTACTTTTCCTGTCTGTGCTGCTAACTTTCTTCAGCTTATTTAAATACTCTTCTTTTACTGTGAAGCCAGCTGGAAATTCAGCTTATGACAAAACAAAATAAAGGAGGAGAAAAAAAAAGATGCAAAAGATAAGCCGCTGTCAATAAACCTTTTATCGTGGCTGAAATGGCATAGCAGGTAAAGCACAGGTATAATTAATAACACCATGATCCCTGTGCACACATTATGCATGGTGGCTCACTGCCATTGCTTACTGGCACACTTATATGGAGCAAAACTGTCATTATTGTAATTAGTAACACCTGTGCTTTTTTCTGCTATGACAAGTGTGCACATAGGGAAAGCAGTTAGAAAGATCCACCAATTATAATACATAGTAATACCTCATTAAACAAGGTCTTCTTTGGGTGCCAAATTAAAGGGAAGGCAAAGAGTCTTAGTAAGGTGTTGGACCACCAGGGATGAAGCATACTTCCAAAACATATCCCCTCATTGTGGATATCTAATGTAGTGGTTAATAATAAGTGCTCAGTTCACTCATTTATTTAGGTTTTTACCTCAATTTGTCACCCGTCTGTATATCCACAACCTTTTCTAGGGTCTCTATGGTCTGACAACAATATCACTTCATCACAACCTAGGTTAATAGTGGCAAGCAAAGTGATTTCCCTGACCTTTGAGCCCATCACAAGATATCAATATTGTAAAAATGGGTTAAGGTTGGGTCAAAGTTACTTTGATTTTGACAACAAATATAGTGGAGAAAGTCAAAGGGGCAAATCAGTATGACTGTGGTGGGTATTTTGTGGGTAAGACTGTCCATCTGCTGTCATGTGGTATTTGGCTCAGAATATGATGGACTCATCTCATCCATATGTAGCATTTCTTATCTCTGAGGTGACATTTTGTATAGCTTAAACCTTCTCAAATACAAAGTAAAACTAAGGAATCTTTTTTTTTTTTTTTTTGCATATTGCATATACTTATTTTACTTAAACTGCAACTTACTAAAATTGATTTTGTCCTTAGGAACCTGCAGTGACAAGAAGGGTTAATCTTTTTAACCACCGTAATGATATGACAACCTTTCACTTCTTTGATGGACAACACCACCACTCCCCCTCACACCCCCTCTCACCCCCACCCCCAGAGAGTCTCTTATAATGGCTTCATCACATTAGGGCGGTAAACACGAATGGTCTCTTCAGCACAAAGCAATCTGATGGAGTGGACATAATGCATATTGAAGACTCAGACTGTACAGTATTTCTTGACTAAGACAGGGTCGAGGCTAATTTTGGTTGCCTTTAATACTTTTTCAGTTGTGACAGAAAATCACTTAAAATACAAGTAATAAAAGTAATTATCTGTATTCAAAGTCTTTGTCTGATGACCTGTTAGTGTCTTTACATTACATAATAACATGTAATGATAAAAGAAATTAGAAACAATACAATACAGAACTGTCATGCAGAATGGAAAGTGGAAGTGATCCAAGCAAATATTAATAATAACATACTTACAGTAAAATGCAGAGATACTTAATTATCTAACTTACACACAAAAGTCATGAAAGAGGACTTGAAGTTGTGGACTAAAGTCGTAACAAAGATCAGGAAAAGATTCAACTTTTATTCTTTTATCTTCAGTCACGTTCCACTCAATTCGGAAGACCTAAGACTACAAGAAGCTGGTTTAAGTGAACCAATCCTTATGTAGAAGTAGAAGAGAAGATGGTAAATGGTAAATGGACTGTACTTATATAACGCCTTTCTAGTCTTTACAACCACTGAAAGCGCTTTACATTACATGTCATTCACCCATTCACACACATTCATACACTGATGGCAGGGGCTACCACGCAGGGTGCCAACCTGCTCATCAGGGGGAATTTAACCATTCATTCTCATTCATACACCAGGAGCCAGGAATCGAACCGCCAATCTTCCTCCACTCTACCTCCTGAGCCACAGTCGCCCCTTAGAAGACCATCTTCTGACTTGGGAGTTATTATCCCTTAGTTGCACACTTGAGGCATGCTGCCAGGACTACTGTATGTGGAATGGTCAAGTGAGTGATGGCATCCTCTGGGTTGTCAAGTGGGCGCCTTGCTTCCTTGGCGTTTTCCCTAGATGCCATCTACTCACTTGGGGGCCCAGGTGAAGTCCTTTCTATTAATCCACAGCCATTGGTTCCCATGTCAGGGGTCTTTGAGAGGTCTTTGACTGCCTGCCGGTGGACCTTCACTCATACTCCCATCTCCCATAGATGGTTTGATGTAGACATATCTATGAACCTTCTACAGCCTAGATACCTGGATACAGTACTATTGGGACCATTTATAGTATTTTAAACCTTCATGTCACCAACTTACAGAGTTGTTTCTCCATGTTAAATGACTAATGTTATTCATTCAGTAGAGTCATTATTAATAACAAATAATTAGCTAGCTAGGTTGCAAGAATTCTAGCTAATGTTGGTGTTCTTTACGCACATGAAAGCAGCAGAACAGCTGAACATAGTAAGACTGGAAGACAGCTGGAAACTCCAGAAGTGAGTGAAAAGGTGCAAATCATTAACATAAAATACATACATGTACAACACTGTGTGCTCTTCCTACATCCTCCAGTATAGCATTGTGAGTGATTTCAATTATTCTTTGTTGCTCATTTTCTTCCTAAAATGTGACATAAGGCCTGATAGTAAAGCCGTAGTAGGGAAGCACTAATCATCAACACATCCTGCTAGTCAGCCAACTTTACCTGGCTGTGCTCCGGCTATCAACCACCCACTTTGTTCTTTGGAGCAGGTAATGTTCCAATGGTGACAAAAATGTGTCCAATTGGTGGGAACTTGCCAAAACTTGTGGGTAGAAATCAGATTAGCTAATGGCTGTTTGAAAAAGAAGTAAAATAGCAAAATAATAGAAGTGTTTGTTTTTGAGGTTTGAATAGAAGCTAAGACAGTAGATATTACTCTATTTACACAACTCTGAACAAAATGATCTGATATTTTGTGGCTTAGCATCTTTATTCAGAATCCCCCATCTCAATCTAAACTGATTGCATGTTTAAAGCTGCACTAATAAACATATTTTTAATTAACAAAGGGTCAATGACTAAGTTAATTGAAAGATGCTGCTCATAGTTACAGACTTACAATAAATATTAACAAGCTCTGCAGTTCCACACAGCTTTGCTTTAGTTTTGTTTTAAGGTTAGTATTGCATCTTCATTTGATTGTCACCAATGTCCCTGGTTTACTGCCTTTCAGCTCATTGTTTGATTCTACAAGCTACAACCTCACTATATTGTTTCACCCTTTCCACTCTCACCAGCAGACAGCAGTTTAATATCACTAAATGCTACCTACCCAGAACCAAATTAGCCCAATTACAGCAGCAAGCTAGTGAAGGGGTTGGGGGAGACCAAATCCGGAGCTAGAAGGAGTGTGGATGCTGATTGTCAACAAAAACAGAATTTAAAATAAATTGCAATGCTTAACCAAAGTGGGGGATATAACATTTATTGTAGGCTGAGGAGTAGAAGGGTTTACTGCCACCTGCTTTTTAAGGTATCTTCCAAACAACTTTATTTTAATGGACAAAAGACTATAAGAGAGTTGAACCTTGATAAAACAGGGAACTAAAGAAATCCAGTTCTCCCAAATCCATATGTGACATCAAAATTGTAAGAAGTCATGAACATTTATAGAAATCAAGAAGCAAGGACCAAGTTTGAACATCAAATGAAGAACATTACAAATATGTGGCTGCTACTTCAAAGGCCATTTAAAAGGAGAGGAATATGATTTTGCAAGATTTGCTTTAGTTGGAATATTTTAACCTTACTTTACAACTGTATTACTATTTCAGCAAGTAAGCAGTTGTGTTTAATAGATTCTAACTGCGCTATGGATTTGAGGTAATGCCTTTTTTGCACACTTTCAACAGCTAGAATCCCTTCAAAGGGAGCACATGGAAATACAGGGCAACATTACAATTCCCTTAATCCAGATCAGACGCTGAGGTTACACCGGAGGGATTCTAGTCTTTCTGCATGAGATCAATACAGTGTTACTGCGGACAGAAGTCAGAGCCTCATATATGTATTAACTCTTCAGCTCAGCTCTGTTTGCATGCAAGTTAATGAGTCATGCATAACATCTGAGGGTAATGGAGCAAAGCGATAATATTGCCTTTTTCGTGGGCTCAAAATGGAAAATGAGGCAAATCAGTGTGTGTAACATCAAAATAAGCATGAAAAACAAAGAAGAAACCTACTCATAGGTATTAAAAGCATTGCAGAAAATAATTGCTGCTGGAATTGATAGCAGGATTTCAATTATCTCTGCAATATCAAAAGTCCCAAGGCATTTTCTACTGCTCCCTGATTGTTTACCTGTTTTCTCTTGAGTGCATGGATTAATAGAAAAAAAATCCCTAAATACATAAAAGAGCCAAGAACTAAGTGCCTTTTGTTTAACCTCCCTTAGAGTCCAAGCCTCCAAAGACTCTCTGCTGTCAAATGTAAATGAAGATACCAAGTTTTCAACCGGGATTTGATGCTTTCTAATAAAAAAGAGACCTACTTTGTTTCAAATGGGTATCGTTGACTTAAATGTCATGCAAATGAAGGAAAAATATCACTTAAACAATTTGTTAACATTTGATGAACTTTGTCTCCTCTAGGTAATGAATTTGGGAGGGTGTTTTTTTATTACCCTTTTTGATATAGAAGGTGTTCTGTGACATTTTCAATAACTAGAGCTGCAGACTTCTTGTGCTTGCAGGAAGTGAGCCGCTCCTCTGAAAAGATTGGCAACCGCTGCACTGGGCCATAACCCTGAACCCCCCCGCGGATATTAGAGAAACAATCTGGGAAATAAAGAAATAAGGAACTAAAGGTAGTCAGCAGGCCAAGCCGTTCACCTTGTTGTCCCCGTGGACTTCTTGGCCGGGCGCCAAACCAAAACACTATAAGGGGGCAACACTGAGGAAATGAGTTTCACCCTGATATCACACTCCTAAAACAGATTGTGCTTTTTTATATAAATAAAAATAAAAGCTTTTATTTAGTTGGGAGTGTTTGCTGAGCATGCAATGACCTTCAGTTTTACACTTGGGAGTTGTCCGGTAGAAGTTAGGACTTGTCCAAGACTCTATTTTCATGACAGCTCATGGCATATGATGGTGTTTTTCAGCCAGACAAGTGTTTTTATTTTTTGTTGTTCAATTTACAAAACTTCTCTCGCCTGTTTGGTGTTTGGGTGACTCACTGTGAACTGGAGTGGGAGGACATGCACAGTAAGGGGTGTATCAGTAGCCATCAAACTGTGTGATTCAATTCTGGCAACAAGCATGAGTGGGATTTGGATTTGTGTTGCCCCCCTCACAGACGTGGTCAGTGAGGTATAGCACAGTCTTGTTGTGTGCTATGTCTGTTACAGGCAGGGCCAAACCAAGCCTTTCTGCTACCACAGAGCTGAATCATTAGAGACGACAAGTCCTCCAAACAAGGTGAGTTTCATATCATCGCCCTTCAAGAAGACCAATATGAACATTTCCTGATCTGACATCCTGAATAGCAAGATTTAAGTGTAAAAATGGGATGAAAATGATGTATCTAACTTTTCTGACCAGCCACCTCTTTGGGTGAGGTTTAGTTAGGTGTAAGTAGACGACCCTAACCCTAACCCCAACTGTCCATCATGACCTCCTCCACTTTTGACTCCAACACTTATACAGTATATATTAGGGCTGGGCCAAACAATCGATTTTTATATTAATCGCATTTTTTTCTGGCGATTTTTTATTTTTATTTTTTATTTTTTTTGAACGACCAATCTTTAATGTACAATTATGTATTCTGTGCCATTACACTCGACAAAGTCAAACTGGCCTGTTGTGTTTGTTTGTCCACACTGGTCTGTCTCACAAACTGATGTGATGTGTGTATTGTTTTTTGTAAATATGACTTATGATGTATTATCAAGTGTTTGGTTCAACCTGTTCTTGTTTAAGGAAAGAAAATCACAATAATTGAAATATAAAATCGCAATACTTGGTAAAGTCGAATCGCATTACTTGTTTAATCAGAATCACAATTTAAATTGAATCGGGACCAAAAAATCATTAGAGAATCGGCACAAAAGCATATCGGCCCAGCCCTAATATATAGTACCATATTTCTAGTCTTCTGACCACTCAAAGAGTTTGACATGCCACATTCACCTATTCACACACACATTCATAAACTGACGGCAGAGGTACCAATAGTAAGGTACCAATCTGCTCATCAGAAGGAGTTCGTAATTATTCACACACAATCTAGGAAAAATTTAGGGTTCAGCATTTTGCCCAAGGACACTTCAACATACATATACCCTTCCTTTTTTCACACCACGAGTCAGTCTTGGTATACCACAGTATTTTAAGAGCCAATGCATGCATCCATGCTGCTTTGCCCTACCTCAACTGTCTTCGTCATAAGAAGTTTTAAGGTTCTGTAATGACATCACACTACTTTTGCCTTTATTCCTGAGACACATAAGTCATAATTTGCAAGTACGCAAAAGGTCACTGTCAGACAAACCAAACCAAAACAATATCATTGTGAGCTAGGAGCAATGGTCTACATGGGCTTTGATACTGGATTAAAATGACATAACCATAGGACAACAAATAATTTGATTACTGATGAAATTTCACCAAAGCTGATAATTTTTATGTCATTTAAGCACATTCTAACTCTTCATATTGAATACCCTTGGAAAATTTAATCAGGAATTATTGTTAGAAATTATTTTACACATTGACCTTTCCAAATGCCATTGCAATTCTTATTTTCCCCCATAAAATTTTAACTATTCCATCCTGATTTTTTACTGTTCGTATTTACTGCTTTGCTTCAAACTGCAATATACATGGATGTCTTTTATTAGAAAAGGGAAGGATGTTGTAAAGCTTCCACAAATAAACTCAGAACAAATAATAATTGCAGATAAATGGGCTTTATTAACCCACCCCCCAGTCTGTTTGCTGGGCTCTGCAGCACGGTGCTGGCTTTGTGGCCGTATGCAAGCTGCCCTGTCTCTGACTCGTCTCTATTAAGTGGATAGTGCTTTTGGCAGTGGAGCCTGTGTGGCTTGTTTGCCCTGGATATAAATGATGTCTGGTCTCCCCAGCAGGTTACAGACACTGCAAACTGCTCATTACAGGAGAAAATCCACCCCAGCACCACAAAAAACATGGTGGCTATTTCTATGATCCATATGGGAATGCTCATCTTTTAACAGGAACCTCACATGCTGTAGCTTTATATAGTGGGGATGAGAAACGGACATTATCTCCATCAGCTGGGAGGATGATTTGATGTCACTTATAGTTCCTGCTCACCATTTCTGTGAAATGGTATCTGCATTGGTTTTGTCCAACAACCACCATCCCTGTATAAAGCTACAGCAGTGTCTGTAACCTGCTGGGGTGACCAGACACCTATTATACAGTATATAATATATATATCGTGCCTTTAATAATATATGTTTTGCACTTGGACACTATAGGCCCACTCATGTCTTGATTTAAATGTTTGCAAATGCAACATTGTGGAAAAGTTAATGGTAACACTTTATTTGACACCTATCGCTATAACGCATCATAAATATATTTATAATGATGTTATAGCACTGTATAGCTATAGTTATAAACACTCATAAATGATAATAATGCTTTACAACAATAATCATAACACACTATAAAACATTTTATTATGACTTATAAGATCAGGTAATATAATGTGTTATAAGGTCAGGTATTATGATGCGTTATAACTGTTATGATCAGCCTATACCTGAGCAGTTTCATCACTTTACTTGAAGCACCCAATGACCATTTACAATAAGTTATAATCACATTATAATGCATTATACCAGTGATTATAATGCATTATAAAGAGTTTTAATATATGACAATTATATAATTATAATATTACCCTTTGATCCTTGCAACAAAAACTGGTTAGCAAGGGACCAGCAATCATTGAGTATTATAATTCTAGACCTTAAGCCTTATGATAATTTATGAGTGTTTATAATGATAGTTATACATGTTTATAAGCCAATTATAATACATCATAAATATATGTATAATGCATTATCTATGTGGTCATTGTCAGTGAGTTGTTAACAGTTATAACACATTATAATACCTGACCTTATAAGTCACAATAAAATGTTTTATAGTGTGTTATGATTATTGTTGTAAAGCATTATTATCATTTATGAGTGTTTATAACTATAGTTATACAGCGCTATAACGTCATTATAATGCATTATAAGTATATTTATGCTGCGTTATAGAGATAGGTGTCAAATAAAGTGTTACCGTTAATTTTTTATCCATTAGGCAATACCATCAGGGACATGTCTGATCGTCCCAAATGTATTCTGTATCATGAGAGTAACCTCAAATACAGCCAGAGTCATAAAGACCTATCAATAAGAAGAACAAGAAGTCCAGCAACAGATGGTTTGGCCCCCACAGAGCCTTGATGTCAACATCATGGAATCAATCTGGGATTACATGAAGAGACAGACACAGCTGAGATGGTGAAATCTACAAAAGAACTGCAACAAGTTTTCCAAGAGGCAGGAAGAACTAACCTGCCAAATACCTGAAAAACTATTAGTGTACTGAGGAGAACTGGAGCTGTTTTAAAGGCCAAACATTCTCAGACAACATACTTATTTCATTTAGGTTTGAACGTATCCTTACTTCACTTTCAGTGCTTAAAACCTTTGTACAGAACTATATTGTATTGCCTCCCCAGGACTCTTAACAACCTAAAAGATTATACCTGTAATATACCATGGTCCTTACACCCCTGCACTGTGTAATTCAAATTGTGTGTATGGCACAGAGTATCTACAGATGTTCACAGTTCAATATATTCAATGTCCATTCCCTCTTTTGCTTTTGGTCTTTATTAAGATTTGATGTACTCTGGTCAGTCTTTAAACTCAACTGAGCTCGTCAAAGCTAGGGAAAATCTACAAACCTCTCAAAGTTGAAACCTCCAAAAATGACCTGTTTCAGACAGAGGCTGAACTGATGGACTGCATAAAAAGGTAGTATAAGATAAATTAGGAGGTTCTGTATGTCAATCATGCAAGATAGAGCCCCACAGTATAACTATAGACCTGGAGATGTGCATGCTATGTCCCCTTTAAGTGGTTTGTATTAATGGCTGACTTTGGCAGATCATCTGACTGCTGCAGGCTAGATAATGTGACAGTCCAGCCTCATAAGAGAGCCCCACTGGGATGCTTCACGTGGTCCCCATAGGGTTGTTGAGCGTCCATCTTGGTCTCCACTAGAAGTCAGAGAATGGAGAAGGATCAAGGATCAAGGAAGCCATTTATAGATCCAGACGCCAGAGAGCAGAAACAGGGGTTATGATCTACCACTCTCATGACAGAAATTCCATACTTGCAAGTTAACAATCTACATTACAATTACTGGAACTCCATCTGCTGATTAAGGCCATGGAATGTGGCTGGAAGGTACTTTTGTTTTGGTTTGTTTGTTTTAGAGTCTATAATAACCTTAATGAGAACTGCAGGCTATAACTTGATCCCAACACCGCACACTGTACAATGTTATCTTCATAATGCGTGTCACCACTGTGAAGTTGTCTTCACTACAGCCCTGCATGTAAACAATAGCTTGGGCCTACCTACTGGGAAAATTAGTCGTCTACCTGTTAATTTAGCTAATTTACCAAAACATTAAAAGGGATATCCACCTCAAGGCACAACAGCGTGACAGATGAACCGCTTGCTCATGGACGGAGCAAAAACAAAGGGAAAGAGAGGATCAAATCATCTCATGTTGAGATATTTTTTGATGAAATTACTTCATGAAAGCAAGAATCATCCCAGGTGATGAGGCGATAGATGGACGCTGAGCTCCACAGTGGCTTTTGCAGTGGCGACAATACACACTCTGAGCTCAGCCCGCCCTATTCACATCCCTCAATGTCTCCTTGAATGTACTGCCCTATCATTGCTGGAGGAAGTTCAACTTGCTTGTCGCTTTTTGTGCTGGGGTTTTAGACAGGTATGAGAGGTTTCATCATGATATCCACAGGCTGGAGAGTTGATAGTTGAATGTGGGTTTTTGGTCAATATTCCAAAGACAAACCCTCCCTTTCTCCTGCTCCTATTTCCTCTTTTCTAAAAAGCTGCTGACCAAAAAGGAAGGAAAGTCTAATTCTGGTAATTTACTGTCCCTGGCTATAAAATGGTGCCTCCTTGGCCAGCTTATGAAGTAGAAGAAAGGGTTGGGGGGTTGTAGGGCCCAACAGGAATTCAAATGTTGGGACGCTGAACAGATGCAGCATGCCTGATATAATTCTAAAATATTGGCTGGGGAGGCTAATATAAATGCCTAGATGTTGGCTGGCAAGGTTAATATGATTGCTAAAATATTGGCGAGGTTGACTAATATGAATGCTGCTGAAATACGACCACAGCTTTGGCTGAAGCCACGGCGAGTATTACAGGAAATACTAGCTGGGGGATGTCTTTGTTTTTTTTGTTTTTTTGGGGGTTTTTTTCCAGCTGTCCTCTCTCCTACTCTGAGGTTATTTCTGAGCGTTCTATTTTCATTTTATTCATCCGGGGGTTGACGGATGGATGGGCAGTCACAGAGACAGCTGGGTGGGACAGAGATGCAGACAAGTGGCAGGCGTTCACAGACACGAGCCCTGTTTATTTTTTACAGCGCTGTTTCATTTTTAATAGTAACGCCTGACATATGTTTGAGGTTTGACTGCAGAGAAAACAATAAAAAAGTGAATCCATGCATGAATAGGAAGTTGTGCAGGCCAAATAAAGAAGTTGGGTCACCCGCCCCTCCCCCTCCTGAGCATTCTTAATGTTTTTCCTCCTTGTCTCTTGCTCTTATCCCCCCCCCCACCACTACCACCATCAAACACAGGCACACTCAGCCAGCCACCATCATCTCCTCGCATCTCCCGGGTCCATTCAGCAGCCAAGAGAAGAGAAACACTTGTCTGAATCTTAATTAGGGGACATTCCGGTTAGAGGCTGAGCGCTTTTTAACGACATGAAGCAAGACATCAAAACATGCTGAATCAGAGCGGATGCCATTTGATGACAGTGAACCTCTGATTGCCCCCCCTGTTACACCTAATCTTGTAAAACACAGGCCTTTTTGGCAAATAAGCTTTTATGGTAGAGTAGGGAGGTGATCGGCATATTTATTTTGTTGCTGTGCTTGATAATGTTCAAGCCAACAGGGAGGGCTTACTTTTACATAAACACAAAGATCCTTTGGTGTATGCAGTTCATCAGAGATTTGATTTAAAGTGTTCATGAATGTTTACTCTCCCCAAAAAGCAACGATGAGTGGGAATCAGTGCTAATGTCAGCTTACTAGTTTCCACTTTCTGAGCGGAATACAAACTCAACAACATAATGGGTCCTCCCTAATGTTGAATATTTTAAATGAGCAGATGTCTTTATTTGCAAATGGTGATAGCCACTGCTATGTGGGCTTGTTGAAATAGAGAGGGATAAAATGCACTCGTATCAACATTCAGAGTATGACTTTCGTTCCAAGTTTGTTTCACTTGACAATGTTGGTGACATGTCTCCTAGCAACAGCGGCACTCCAATATCAGTCAACCAGTGTTGTGGGCATTACTTACCCTCAGCTATTTTCACTGCTATGTCAATTTTTTTTTGGATAAATGGCACTGTGCTGAAACTTAATCAACTGGGTAATAATATAAAACCTTCATCCTGATGCCACATTGTATTATTATTTCAAGATTTGCTCTACATTTAGGGGCCACTTTCTCTTTGATCACTAGAATTACATCTTTACCCTTGTAGTCTGGTTGAACTGGACTTTAGTTTGTATTCCCTCTTGGTGTGATTCATTTGGACACATCCAAACAAACAAATCACAGTCTTTGAAGTACTAAGTGACACAAATTGTGCAATTAAAGATTTTAATATTTAGAAATGCAACATCTCTATGGTTAAGGTTTCGGCACAATGCTTGATTAGGTTAGAAAATCCAGTTTTGGTGAATATAACAACTTTGTTAGGTAAGAGAAACAGTATGGTTTGCAGTGTTGGGCAAGTTACTGAAAATTAGTAATTAGAGTTAGTTACTTTTCTCAAAAAGTAATTGAATTACTTAACCAATTTCTGCATATTAAAAGTAAGTAGTTACAATCCACTAAAGGCTTACTCTTTTATTTTCCCCAAAACCCCAAATCAGACAATTCAGTTCAATCTAGTTTCACAAACATAAAGGAAAGACAACTCACTCAAGGGTCCACTACTGTACTTGTTTTACAGAAGATCCACAACTCCAACCAGTAATAGCAGCAGTTCAGTAACAGGTATCATGTATTATATATAATGTTATAACTCCAGAGACAAGGCACAAGTTGGCTACAATGACGTGGACTTAAGTTGTGCACTGTTTTTACGTAAGACAAAAGTAACCTGTAACGAGCCCATTTAAATCTCATTCATTGTAAATGTGTTATTTAATTTAAAAATATGTAATTTGTTACATTACTAGTTACTGCAAAAAGTAATGGGATTACATTGATGCTTTACTTGGTAACATGTTATGGTAAATGGTAAATGGACTGTACTTATATAGCGCCTTTCTAGTCTGTGCGACCACTCAAAGCGCTTTACATTATACATGTCATTCACCCTTTCACACACATTCATACACTGATGGCAGGGGCTACCACGCAGGGCGCCAACCTGCTCATCAGGAGGATCTAACCATTCATACACATTCACCCACCGTTGGCACAGCAACGGGAGCAATTTGGGGTTAAGTGTCTTGCCCAAGGACACATCGACATGTGGACTGGAGGAGCCGGGAATCGAACCACCAATCTTCCAATTGGAGGACGACCGCTCTACCTCCTGCCCACAGCCTCATAAATCAATGAGTTCTGTTTGGAAAAGAAAAAGAAAATTGCAGACATCTTTGTCAAAATCTGATGCCGGACTCTGACAGGCTAATGACAAGAGTCATTATCACACAGCTGTTAGAAGTCTTTATCAGTCTGGATTCATTTTATGCCCAGGCCTTTGAGGCTATGTTTTTAATGGTATCATTCATGTAATTATGCATTCATAATTACATGAATAATACCATGAGTGTTTTTTCATGACACCTTTATGGTATTTATTGTGTACTGTTTGTATTTTGTGTTATATGTATTCTTCCTTTTAAGTTTATTTGTATAAAAGCCCATATACTCTACATAAGATATCATTCTGAGATGCATAAATACTATAATAAACCATTTTATATAGATAGTCAATACTGTGTGTGTGTGTGTGTGTGTGTGTGTGTGTGTGTGTGTGTGTGCGTGTGTGTGTGTGTGTGTGTGTGTGTGATAAAGATCACAAAAGCTAGACAGTGTTCTCTGTGCAACTTAATAATGAAATTCTTGTCCACCTACCTGAACATTCACCGGGTCAGGACCTTTTCTTCACCTCAGTAGCTTTACCATGTTCACACCAGCAGGTCAGGGAGGTGTAGTGGTGAAGCGCAAAGCTGCATCGCTGGTGAAGTACGGGGGATGAAATAGAAAAAAAAGTTAAAGACAGGAAGGGAAAGAGATATCACATATATGTCTACAGCTACACTACTATATTGGTAATTGCTTCACCATTTCAAATACCGTCAATTGGAAAAAGAGTTGGCATTCCAAGTGGTTTTTGCCAAGACACCTACTTTCTAGTAAGAATAACTAGTTGAGGCCTTTTTTATGTGTCTGGGTGCAGTTTGAGGCCACGCTGAATGTTGAAATTAGCCTAGTTTATTTCAATTACTGCTGTGAATGGGATCAGGAGCTGCTGTGCTCCAAAGGAGACATTAATTCCTTATAATGTAGCTCTATTTTTAGTAACTTTCACAGGACTTGGCTGGTGATGTTCTTTATTTTTTTTCTAGAATCAATCCTACTAACAAGTATCCAAAGACCTGTATATTATTCCTTTGTAGAGCTCCACTGTTGTCCAAAACACACATCAATGAGCCGCTCACAGCTGCACTGGGTGAAATGTTCTTGTATTATCAAGAATGCATACACTGTGGTTTATTAATCTCAGACATTATACTCTCCTGCGGCTGTCAATACTGACTCGCACACTAATGCAGATTCAAGTAGCTGCAACCCATCCTGTAACAGAAAAAGTGGAGGGAACACACCACTCCAGTTTTGGCCTCTCTTCATGTTGATAATGTAATGTAAAACATGTTTAGATATAATTAGTCAAGCCCCTGTCAGTACATTCCTTAATTGTTATGGCTTTATTGTAATTTATAGTCTAATTTAGAGGTCAGCTGAACAGTGTCTGGATGAATTTATCTTTAGCCTAAACTTTAGACTCTCCCATCTCAGAACTCCGATCTTTCTATTGTGATGTTTCATATTTGTAAGTGAATAATATCTGGCTCAAATGTGAGGACTGTCAAGGTCCTGAACCTCAATGCGTTTACAGATTTAATTGAAATGTGAGCCACGTGTACGAGGATAACAACAATAATGTAATTTGTGTGACAGTCGCATCATAAATATTGATGACACGGCTGTGTTAGCATACAGTTCATGTCCAGGATTGTTTGTTGTGAAGGTTGGTAGACGATAGAGAGACAAGAAAGAAAACGAGAAGGCGACATGTTTATTATTTTGGTGGAGACACTGAATGATGACAACAGGTAATAAAAGTGAATATATATATATATATATATCTCAATAGTTTTGTTAATGTTTCTCTTCTTGTGTTTATTACTTCTCTGCCTTTTTAATATTTCATGCTAAATGCTTGTTAAGTTCTCTTTTGCTAAGCGTTCTAAGTCAATCTTTGTTGGTGTGTGTGTATGAATCCTCTGCTGAAAATAGTCCCCAACAAATACACTATTTATCCTTGTTTTAGTAAATTTCCCTCAGAATTACAGTTCAGAGGAGTCTTAAATAAAAAGGCAACCAATAAACAACCATTTTAATCTGTTTAAGAACGTATACCCGATTGGCTGCATGCTACTGACAGGGCGGTAAAGTAGGCAAGTATTGAAAGATGGACTCCACATTTTATTAAACAGTACAACAAATTCAAGATGTAGTTGTATTGGGGGCATGGTAAAGGGGCACATTCTTCCTTCTTGCCTCATATCCTGTGTCCTTTTGTGTAGACTAGCGCTGATATTCAGCAAATGTTGGCCAGCACCACCTTTTAATATCCCCTCCTTTAAATTGCATGCAGGCACCTCAAAAAACAGCTAGGAGTGTGTCTGCTCTTGTTAAGCAGGAAAATAATTGAAGTCTCCAAATATCAGCAGTTGCAGATTGTATTTCCACTGCAGGTTTTATATCGAAGAAGACAAAAATCCACTTCATGTATGTGTCAATGTCTTTTAGATAACTGTAAATTGACTTTTTTTTATGATTATCCATTTCCATTTGTATCTTGTTATGCACATCAGAGATTTTCTTTACACGCAAATCTCACAAGGTCCACTTACATTGTGTTTATGAAGCTCTCAAACAGGGCATAGTGACACCTGTACCATCTCCATGACAACTGAGCAACTCAATCCACACATGACGGCCACGAGATGCGGTTGAAAGCTTTGAAAACGCAAAATGAATCAACCTTGTGTTGAAGCTTTATTTTTTCTGGAATTTCCAAGGTCAAGAATAAACTAATGAATCCAACAAAAGAGTAAAACTAATAATACGTTTTAGATTGTGTAAAGGAGAAAAAAGAATTAGGAAAGTCACAACAAGATGTAGAATAACAGAAAACAGACGTGGACATACTCAAATATAGAGAGGCGTTGTGCTGTGTTGCCTCATCCTGGCGTCTGTAGGCTGCACTAACTGATTGTTTCACCTCTTCCTGACAAACGCAGATGGGATGACGGGGGTTAAAAAGAAAGGGAGGGAGACAGATGAACACAGAGACAATGACAGAGAGGTAGTGTATGAGCCTTCAGCCTTGTGCAATGTGCTCAATGCTAACTGCTTGACTTGGTTCTCTGCCAGCAGCTTATTCAGAACCAAGGACAGCTCCCTTGGTCTCTGAGCCTGCTCTCTGGGGAGAGACACATTTAGATAAAGTCTCTCTCTCACACTCTTTCTCTCTCTCTTTTTGTCGCTCCCGTTTTCTTTTCTCTAAAACTCGTTCGGTCTCATCAGGGAGCCCACATTTAGCTATGCTCTTTCATTGTCAGTCTTTCTATTCAAACTCTCTGAGGAATGTCAAATTTATAGTCATCTCGCCCTCTTTCTTGCTCCCTCTCTCTCCCTCTCTCTCTCCCTCTCTCTCTCTCTCTCTCTCTCTCTCTCTCTCTCTCTCTCTCTCTCTCTCTCTCTCTCTCTCTCTCTGTGTCTCTAAGCCAGATTTCCCCTCGGTTGCTCACCAGTGAGGCTACATTTAGAGTCCACACCATAGGGGAACACCGTGGCCTTTACCTCCTATTCAATTAAGCTCTGCCTGGAACACACACACACACACACACATGCACACACACACACACACACACACACACACACACACACACACACACACACACACACACACACACACACACACACACACACACACATTCACACAATTAAAGCCTATAGGTGTCTGGAGACTGATGGCTCAGAAATATGACCTCAGAGAAATAGGAGCCATGCAGGTACATACACATATGTACAACATGAAGAAGATACACTGGGGCATGAGTACACACACAAACACACACACACACACACACACGTTTGTAGCCCCTTACCCTGATCTTAACCATCACAATTAAATGCCTAATCCTAATCCAAGTCTGAAGCCTCAAAGAGACCTTTGAAGCTGTGTCAGACAGTAAACGGCTGAAAGGTCCTCACTTTGCTAAAATGTCCCCACTTTGCAGGTACAAAACATGGTTCTCACAATGATAGCCAAACAAGCGTACACGCACACACACACACACACACACCCACACACACACACACACACACACACGAACACACACAAAATGCAACATTACCAAGCAATTACCACATGGTAAATCTCTGTGGTAATTTTGGGCCAACTTCAATTTAACTTTTTAATTTTTTGTACTTTCCCCCTCTAATAGGCCCGCAGGTATTTAGTTAAGCACACACAGACATCACACTTTGTTCCACTGTGTTTTAGGGCTGTGCTCATCAGGAGACATTTCTGGCACAAGCCAATTGTCAGGATGAGATTAAAAGAAAACATACACAAAGGTGTACATGTATATTTTTATAACTGACTCGACAGGAAAGGTTAGAGGATAATAAAACTTGCAAATCACTTTTAGATACAAAAAGAAAATCCAAAGCTGGCAATTCAAGAATAGAACTCACTTGTGCTGTACAATAGCAGCATGAAATAATAGTTTAGAGTTTAGAACAGATGTTACATTATGTCAGATCATATGTCAGATTGTATTTTCAGAAAGCCTCATGTAGTCTATAAATGCTGACGACTCATATACATACATATACATACTGCATACTTCTATGTACTTTTGCTCTGGGATGATTTTAAGGTTTGGGCTACAGGTCTTAGTTCCTAATTTTGTATACTGGTGCAGTATACAATGATATTTTAGAATTGTGGTTCTTATTGTGAAAATGCTGTGGATAGTCATCACAGAATAGTGAAGGCTGTTGCAGCAGTAGATTAACACCAGTGGTTTTGGAGCCAACAGTAACTGTAACTTGTCCACATACTTTGATGTCCAAACACTTCTGCAATAAATTGTGTCATGCAGGTTTGATATGGGGAATGACTTAAGACTATTCTGGATATTAGAACTCTATAGTGCCATGGCCTCATATGATTGGACTCTTTGTGTTCTCTTGGTTTCCAGTGTGTGTTCAGTCATTTGGTTTTGCTTAGTTATATTTGGGTTTTGTAAGTGTGTTTTTTATGGGTTTTGATTTTCAGTTTGCTTCTGTTTTTTCCCCCTTGTGTGCTCTCCTTGACACCTGCCCTACATTGTCCTCATTAGCCCTGCCCTGTTCCTTGTGTCTTCATTAGCCAGTCAGCTCCCAGCCTACCCTTGTGTTGTGCCACCTGTTCCCTGTTGTTTGATTAGTTTGGTTTGAATTTACTTCTCGGTTTTCTGTTCAGTCTTTGTCGGATTCTTTGTCTAGTGTTGCCACTTCTTGTCAAGTTCTTCTCAGTTTTTCCATTGGTCCTGCTCCATTCAGCACTACTTTTGGTTTTCATACACACATTCAAGGAATAAAAACCTTTTTGTGCAGCCCTGTTTTTATTCTCTAACCCTTACCCTAACTCATATCAAAACTGACGAAAAACTAAATAAACTGACTTGAACTCTTATCAGCAAATCTTCAGCAACACAGCCTTAAACTACTGACTGAGAATGGGCCTTTTTCACTGCATAAAATAACATCAATATTAAGGGATATACTTATACAGTATAATAGGCTACTATTACAGTATGATTAAAAAAAGTTAAAAAGGAACAATTACTGTATAAAAGAATGTGCTGATTAACTAAGCTTGGGTTTGTTTTCAGTCTGTGCTCTATTGTTCCAACACAGTGTCATTTTTTTCCACCTAAATTAAGTAACGTTGTGCATTGTGGCCACAAGCAGAGAGATGACTCACAGGCTGAAGTCTTTATGTATAAAGCTCAGCAGGAGACACAGTACAAAGACAACAAAAGACCACTGCAAACAAGAAAGCAATTAAAGTGACTGTATATTTCGGTAACAGGTGCAGGCGATGACAAGCAGATTGGTCGAATCTTTGTGTTGAGTCTTCAGAGATTCTAGCCGCCGGGACAAACGACAGCGAGGACTGAGGACATGTCCTGCAGTGCTGACAGCTGCAGGTTCAGCATTCTGGACAGCGGCCATAACAAAGAGCTTACCGAGTGCAGTTTTAAAAACTTCATTAATAACCTGACAAAGAACTTTATCATCATATGATGCTTATTGTAGTTTGTTTATAGATAGCGGACTGCCGAGCAGCACAGAACCTGAGTAATAATTCATTTCCAAAGATGCTTATGCTGGCTTTTGACTGGCTTTGAATTTTTTTTGAATAAGAGTCAGCAATAGATTTAAAATGGAACTGCAATCAGCAAAACTCTGTTTCATTGGTTATTTAATATGTTTTCAGATTGTCATTTATAGTCTGCTTTTGGTCAATAAGTCATAATACACTCTCTCACACACACACACAACTCTTTCAGATACCTACATCTAACCCTAACCCTAACCCTGGTTCCAGAATCAGCGTACATCAGGGAAACACTGACCTTTGTGTGCATTTGTTGCATGTGAGCCTCTGCGCTTTCGTCCATGTAAGTGCACGCCCCTGTGTTCATGTATGAGCATCTCTCTGTATGTGTGTGTGTGTGTGTGTGTGTGTGTGTGTGTGTGTGTGTGTGTGTGACCTTTCCACCAACTGCTCTTTCTCTGTGTTTCAGTCATCAGGGTGGTATTTTCTCCCACCGGCAGCTCTCTTCACCTCTTTGTTTTCATTTGACTGTAAAGCTAATTGGTGAGATGAAGTGTTACATTAAAATAAAATGAAGTGTGTTTGATTTGGTGTTCTGATTTGATTTTAACTATTATAAAGCAATAATAGAACATCTCTTGGAGAGTGGTTCACAAGACAGTGAATGGTTGGAAAAGGGGAAAAAAACTTCAATAACTGGGAATCAGACTTATATATGGAAACAACAAAGTTTTCGTCCTTCATTTTACATGCAAACACATACCATTAGGCTTTTTACACCACAGTCATACAAGCAAATTCCCTCAACTAAAATGCATATTTTTTTCTTGATTTGCAATCACCAATTCCATTCACATTCTTTAATGCAATGTGTCGCAATTTGCATAAAAAGCCATCGTAGGCTCCGCTTTGCATTTTCCATCCTTGCTGCAAGAAAGCAAGCAAACAGACAAAAGATGAAGTTGTGAACTTTTGAGGGTGGACAGTCTATGTGTTGCATACACTCACAATAGCATCCATTAACCCACCACTTTAAATGAAATTAAGATAAGATTGCTTAATTTGAAGGTTTCAAAGAGGCTGGAAGAGTTGACTATATGTGCCATTCCACCAAGACGACAGATTTAGTATTTAACACACTACAAGGTCAAATAAATACAAAGGGGGGCCTGTGACGAAGAAGAGTAGACAAATCTTGGCAAAACATCCAACAAATCCACTGGAAGTCCATTCAGTTTCTGTAGAGCTTGGGGACCTGGGATTCTTTGTTTGTGTACAGAAGCTCAAACACAGGGAGTGGCTATCAATAACCAATCTGATTTGTGTGTATGCGTGTCTTTTCCCTGTTGGCAAGAGAAGAATAAAAAAAAGGTTGATTACCACCATTGAAAGCTTCCCAGATCACAGATAAATGTCTCAAACTGATTAAGGTTGTTGAATAGATACACTCCATTCCAGTCACTACTGAATGCTATAAATAAAGCCAATAAGCAAGCTGCGCCTGCTATTAGGTTTTTAAGAGGGTTATGTGGTCTGATACTAACACACCCACCACAGGTATCTGATTAAAAAGTCATCTGTCCTGGACAATAAATGGGTGACATGGGCACAGTAAACTGATTAATGGCTATTTTAAGAATATTAAGGTTCTCACTTCACAAACTGAGCCTTCACCTTGAGCCTGGTTCTGTCTGAGGCTTCTTCCTGTTAAAAGAGAGTTTTTTCTTGCCACTATCACCAAGTGCTTGCTCATTTGGGAATGTTGGGTCTTTTTAAAATTAAACTTGAAGAGACCTGTTCTATGTGTATAGAGCCTTGAGATGACTTTTTATTGTGATTTGGCACTACATAAATAAAGATTGATTGATTGATTGAAAATTATGCTTGGTTTAATATCAATGCCTTATTCACACACTTTTGGAAATACACATTCTTTTTTCTCGGCAAGAAAAAAGATTGATACCCCTCATGAAGCTGGAGAAGCTTGTTCGCTTAGCTTAGCATAAAGACTGGAAACAAAGGTAATCTGCTTGACCAATTTGGTGCCCTAGGCAAGATTTTAGCTGGTGCCCCTTGCATTGCAGCCAATTCCAGCAGTGTTCACACACTCACATAGAAAATACATAGATTTATGCCTTTGACATTTTCTTTTTTTTTTGAAAGAGAAGGAAGGAAGAAGGAAAACACAGAGATAATACAGTTTAAGATCCTCACACTCACCTTCAAAGCCCTACATGGTGAGGTTCCTCCATATGTGGCAGACCTTCTACACCCCCACTCATCAGCTCGCCCCCTTAGGTCAAACAAGCCAAATCTACTCTCTATTTCACGCACCCGCCTGAGGACTTGAGGTGATGGAGTGTTTGAGGATGTAGCACCTAAGCTTTGGAATGCTCTGCCTGCATCCATACGGTCTGTTAGTTCATTTGAAACGTTCAGAAAATAACTCAAAACTCATCTGTTTAGACGGGTGTTTGGGTAACCTTTGGCTCAGGCTCTCAAAATGTCATCCATTTGAATTTGAATTTCTAATTATTCATTATTAGTTTCTGTTTTCTGATAAATGAATGTGTATATAGTATCATTGTGTGTGTCTGTTTTGTGTGGACTGTATTTTTATATTCTCTCTTGTAAAGTACTTTGTGAAATTTGTCTGTGAAAAGCGCATTACATTTTATTATTATTATTATTATTAAAACAAACAGTATAAAACAAACAGTATAAAACAAACAGTATAAAACAACCTGGGCTTGTCTAAAGTTGGAGATACTTTTGTGTTTGATGCTGAGGTGGAGAAGGTGTCTGGAGGTGGCCCAGGAGGTGCAGGGGTGGGATTAAGATATTTTAAAAAGTGCATCTGAAGAGAGGAGTAAATGTGACCATTGGGTGTTAAAGTATATTACATTATATTAAAAAGAAAGGTGCTGATGGTGAACCCCATCTAATAATAGCACCTTAGAACCATTATAGACTGGAACTTTCTAAACACAAACAGCAAGGGTTCACCTGGGGTAACTGGAACATCTCAAATTACAGAAACAAGACAGAAGCATGAAACTTATTATGAACATGGTCTATGATGATATCTAAGTGTTCACAAAGTGTGCCTGATGATGTTGCTGTTGTTTATTCAATATAAATTGTTTGTATATTTCTATAATAATGAATAATTGTTATGTTTTAGTTAAACTGGCTGTTTATGTTTATTCTGGTCCTATTTTAAGGTAAAGTGCTGGTATAATCACTGCTGCACCTGGGGCCAGATGTAAAATTTGACTTCTAGTGTTTCAATCAATATTGTGACTCTAACATTGCTCGAGAGAACACATTTTAATGACTGTTAACAAGTAGCACACACATATACAGTAAGTTACCTACATATGTGACAACCGGGTTCTTGAGTTAACTAAAGATTTTCCCCCCAGTCTCCCCTACAACATTCATACACAAAACTTCTCCCACATGACTGCATGCTGTTGATTGTACATATAAGATAAATCAATAATGAAAAGGCAAAGGCTTACAACTGTTAATTACAAAGGGGGATAAAAAAAGCATTTTAATTGAATATTACAAGCAGGGTTAATGTTGGCTAACTAGATTAAGATGTCAATAAAAATGTACGCCTGGTTTCTAGAGGCAGACAGTGGATGATGTGTGTAGCAGCAAGTGTATTTATCTCAAAATGATGTTGTAGGTTATTCCTCAGACACCTGAATCATGTTTCTGACTTTCCTTAATTAATTTAAGGTGGGAGTAACTGATGTTAACTCTAGCTATTTATTAAATTGGCAAATGTTACTTCTGTCCAAAGTAACACTCTACTATATTGGTAACTACTGTGCAATATCAGTATATGAGGTATACTACTACTTTCAGTTCAACTGTTATATATTATATGTTATTCACTTGAAAACCTGTGCAATATCAATATCACTTTATAATATGTACAAGAGTAATATTGGAGTTGTCAATGATAATATACTTCTTATTTTTCTAAATTATTTGTTTTTCATTCTTTTTATTGACACTTGTTCTATTTTTGCTATCCACTTGAGGCTGACAGTAAATTTCCCCAAGACCAATAAAGGATTATCATTATCATTTATCACACATTATCTCTGTGTTTTTCACAATTTCCCTCCTCTTCTCTTCTTTTTCTTCCCTGGACACCAGAGGACTTTTGTCTTTTTGACATGTTATATTGGAATTAGGCTTCTGATGTTAATTGTATCATATTTTATAGCCGGTGTCACACACTAGTTCAGATAAGTCACAAATCAGGTAAGACCTGGGGTTAAGAATAGTGTCTATTTAATGGGCTATGCTATGTAGTTATGTTGTTGTAAGCCCCCCCCCCCCCCCCCAGTTTTAATATCGTATTAGTAGAACAATTCTGATTAAAAAGAACAAAAAAAAAACGTTCCTCATTTGGAGTTCCCCATGGATAGACACCGCCACTAGCATTCACCCACACCACCTATGCCACAGTCTGGGTCTGCATCTTAAGCTCACTAATTACCTTGTTATTTCTTATTAGCCAGGAGCAATGTCTTCCTGGAGTCTCCACTTTTGTCATCTATTAATTCAAAGCTAGCTAGCTGCTGGCTCTGGCTACATATTAAACATACAAAATAAAAAGGGGCAAAAAGTCACAACTACATTTTTGTTCTGATGTCACTTCAAATCATTTCCCAGAGCTGTGGTATTTATTTATATGTTTCTTTTTTCACTGTGTATTATTATATTATTGCTACCTGCACTTAATGTAAATCTAAGCTGACTTGGTCTCCTTCTGTACGTCAGATGACATTAAATGCAGAGTTGTGACAACCAGGTCCAACAGAGTCACTGTATTTTGACAGCCAATTAAATCCAGCCTTTAGCTAGAAACATTGTAATGCAGGTGTGTCTACTGTATTTTTGATGACTGGGTGGGGAGTGTTATTTATTCCAAGCCTACCTGGGGTTAAGGGAATATCCCTCCCTACCTCCCTCCGGAAATATTGCTGGCACTGAGACACCCTCCGAGTTTCCTGGGCTTGATTCATTTATGCCATTAATACAATCTGCCTGTTGGCACCAGGATGGGCTGAGGGGGTAAAACTCTCTCACTCTAATCCCCCCATACTCGCAACACAACACACACACACAGTTTTCCAGTCAATTGGCTGTAACGTCTCTAGAAAGGCTTCCTATTAAATAAAGTGGCATTCAGCTGCTTTAAAGTCCCAGTGAAACAGAAGTTAGGGTGTCTTTAGCTTCTACACTGAGTCTATTAAGCAATGAAACAGAAGTTAGGGCATCTTTAACTTTTGTACTGCTACTATTACTCAGTGAAACATAAGTTAGAGCATTGTTAGCTTCTTTACTGTGACTGTTTTACAATAATCAAGTTAAGAGTGTCTTTAGCTTCTGTACTGCAACTATTTCCAATGAAACTGAAGTTAGAGCATCTTTAGCTTCTGTACTGCAACCATTTTCCCAGTGAAACAGAAGTTAGGGCAACTGTTAGCTTCTGTACTGTGACTATTTCCTGATGAAACAGTTGCAGTATATAAGCTAACCACACTCTAGCGTCTATGTTCCAATGAAACGGAAGTTAGAGTGTTGTTAGCTTCTGTACTGCGAATATCTCCCAATGAAACAGAAGTTCAAGCATTGTTAGCTTCTGTACTGTGACTGTTTTCCAATGAAACAGAAGTTAGAGTGTCGTTAGCTTCTGTACTGTGAATATCTCCCAGTGAAACAGAAGTTAGAGTGTTGTTAGCTTCTGTACTGTGAATATCTCCCAGTGAAACAGAAGATAGAGCGTTGTTAGCTTCTGTACTGCAACTATTTTCCAAAGAAGCAGAAGTTGGAGTGTTGTTAGCTTCTGTACTGTGAATATCTCCCAGTGAAACAGAAGATAGAGCGTTGGTATCTTCTGTACTGCGAATATCTCCCAGTGAAACATGAATTAGAGCATTGTTAGCCTCAGCACTGCGACTATTTCCCATTAAACAAAAGTTAGGTTCTCATTAGCTTCTGTACTGTGACTATTACCAAGTGAAACAAGTTAGAATGTTGTTAGCTTCTATTACCCAGTGAAATGCAATATTTAAGCAGTTAACAGCTACAACAGGGATTTAAATCAAACCCTTTGCATTTGATTAGACTGTTGAGAGAACTGTTGGTTCCACACACACCTCCCTCACCTGTTGTTAGATTAAGATGAGGATGTGGGAGAGGTGAATGAATCAGACCTCAGCCACAATATTTTAGAAATAAAAACTAAGTTTTTTCTCACTGATATCCAAACACACATCTCTTCCTATCTCTCTCCATATTGCTGTGTTTGCTACTACCACCCATTAATGGTGAAGTGCAGATTTATATGACAGGTGTGGAAAGCTACTTGCCTAAAGTCACATTTGATTGGATGAATGTTTGGAAATGGCCCCTGAGTGCAGGATGAGTCATCATACATTTGAAACCCCTATACAGGAAGAGGAAAGTCAGGGATTTAGATGTAAGAATACTGTGTTACTGATTTTTTTGACATATATTTGGCTTATAACGAGAGATAAATGAACAATTAACACAGAGACACAGGATTAAAACTGGGGAAATGTATTTTTCATTTCACTGCAGCACCTATTTAGAGCCACGGAGGTATAGAGAGAGCTGACATAGATTGATTTTCTGCTCAGCTGTAGGTATAGATGTATGAATCCCTCAGTGTGTGTGTGTGTGCGTGTGTGTGTGTGTTGTTTCAAATCCTACTCTCTGACTCATTGTATACCTCATTATTCATGTGAGTCCTTTTGCACTGTGATTCTGATTGCTTCACACAAACTCACATGCACACACACACACACACACACACACACACACACACACACACACACACACACACACACACACACACACACATACACATAGAAAACATTACCCATTCAAATCCAGACACGTACAGTATATAAACTGAACGCATACCGACACATTTATGCAGGTGCTAACTCACAGAGAGCTTTTAGCTCCATGATTCATTCACACACAGCTGGGGAGTGTGTGCACGTGGGCAAAAAATGAATTTGTGTGTTTCAGAGATTGAGAGCCTAAGCAATACAGCTAATGTTCCCTTGATAGTACGCTCTGGTTACAGTAAATTTACAGTCTCTGTGTGAGTGTGTGCTGGGCATACAGTAGCCTACTGTACATGCCTAGGTTTATGTGGATATGTGTGTGTCTACAGTATGAATGGACTTGCATGGCAATATGTGTGTTTTGTGCATGTGTGTGTACATATGTATATGCATTACAAACCTGATTAAATATGCTCTATTCTTTGCACCTTAAATACAGCATGCCACTGCATTAATATGGATGAAAATATATGTTCTCCATATAATAATGATTAACTACTATATATGTACATAATATAGCACCCTGAATCTTCAGTCATGTGCATTGGATTGAGAATATACTAATAATAAGTTTTGTTACATTAATACATTTCAAATGAATGATTGCAAAGCTTCATTGATTGTTAAACAGATTTTTCATAGATTCAGTTTATTCAGTGTACAGAGCCAGAGGGGGAAAGGAGAGGAGGGAGAGATTCCCCGAGTGGAACTGAACCAGGAATGTGGCCCACCTTAATCATTCAGCTATCAGGGAGCCCCACAAGTATGCAGTCTTTTTAATTTTAAAATCTGCTATTAGTTTCATTGATTGTGATGTCCCATTAAAACACAGTATATGTTATTTTGCTCACATAATGAATCTTATATGGGTCAGCTCACCCAAAACCACAGTAATAATGTGTACCTGCTGCAGTCTCACTGAAAGTGAATATGGGGTTTTGTTTGTAGTACGTAAAGCATTGAGAATTAAAAATACCCTGTGGAGTGTTTGACTACTAGTAGTGTGGAGGGTTTTTATTTTAATGAGTTAGGCCTACAGTTACTAGTTACTTGACAGATTAAGAATTTAGCAAAGCTACACAGGAGGTGTAGCGTGATCAGCATGTTAGCAGAAGGGGTTAAAGTTAGCTGGAACGATCCAAAACAGCGTTCACAAGGCTTATTAATTCATTTGGAATAAATAACTAAATCTGATTGGCAGTTTCATATATAATAATGTCAAGTGAGTTTATTTTTATGTGGAGAAGGGTCTGGCTGCTGCCTGTAGACATGAGGGCACAGCGTGACGGGGCATAACATAACCATCCAGTTAAACCCTCAGGTGTAATGCCTCCTCTGACCACAATGTAGGTTGCAATGGTCGAGTGGTGCTGTCTGCATTTCTGCTTAATGACGCTGTAGGAAGTAAAGACTATAGAAGCAGCGATTCAAAGACTGATTGTGCAGCCACACCAAATCTGTTGATGGATGTCAAGTGGATGGATCCCATTCAATTTTTTCTATGGAGAGTGTGAGATCTGGCAGCACAATGCATGATGACTACAGCACAACAACTTGATGAACCAACCGCTGCCCAAGCAGCACCAAGCACTGCCCAACTCGCAGTATGTCACTCACCATGTCACCCATTGGCCAGAGCATTGATGTCCACTGGTGAAAACCTTTGCCAAAAGATATTCATGTCTTTTTATGTCTCTAATGAATGAAACTTGCAAGACGTTTCTTTGTTCGATCTGATCATTGGACCTCATCTTCTGGGGACCATGAATAGGACCATGACAATCCAATTAATAGTTGTTGAAATATATTTTAGTTTGGACCAAAGGAGTGGACCAACCTAAATTGCATCCCTAGAAATGCTAATGTAGCGAAAACCCCCTTTGTAGCAGCTGCAACATTAATGCTGTTTTCAATGTAGCACATAATATTGTATATAGTAATAAAGCACTACTGGAGGCCTTTCTGCTTGAATAATCAGTATTCTTACATTTTGTTGATACTTGTTCTTCTAAGTAAAAGTCAGACCTGCCTTCAAAATGTTTCTTGAGTACTTGTGACCTCCACCACTGATCTTTCCAGAAACATTGTCCCAGTTTCGCAGTGTAATCCACAGACCTTGACGTTTTCAGTTGGACTATTTTAAACCGATGAAACACTCCTAAAAAGAAAGTATTGGAGAATTTCACTTTGAACTTCAGAGTACAGATATACCCTCGCTGTACTTCTACAGCCGTCACAACTCTTGAGGTGAGAAAGCAAGATTTGAGCTGGCGTTGCAAACCTGACCCCTGCACTTGTGGAGGTGGCCTGTTTTCTTGGTGTGATGAAGCCTGGCCTGTAGGCCTGCAGCCAGACTGCGTAGTGCTAGACTGGAGATGACCCTTCACAAACAATCACGCTCCCCTGCTCCAACACCTCTCTTCTTCTTTAGTTGTATCTTTTCCCCTTCGCTCTCCCTCTGATGTCTTTTCTTATACCATTACTCTCTCTATTGTATGTTCTTCTCTTCTTTGCATTAAATTCTATTCTTCCTCTTCTGGTGTAGTAAACAAAGAGACATGGAAACCTAACCCTAACCTCCCAGCAGTTATCATCACCATAAGGAATCAACTATACTTTACGCTCTCCCTCTCTCATACACATATAATATTAAAAATGGCCTGTCTCGGCTTATTTTTATACATGCATGAGGTGTAAATATAATACATAAAGTTTTATGCCAACCTAACAGGGTAGTAAAAGTAGACTTAAGACTTGGTAATAGGGACCCAAATGGGATTTTGCTGTTTGGTTCATTACTTAAGATTATAATTGTTTGTACAGTCCACAGAGAGACAGCAGCAATCAGAGAGAATGGTATTACTAATAAAATATCTCATTTAGATCATTTGTAATCACTGAAATTATTAAGAATTACACTCTCTGAATATCATTAATCAACTCTGTATTTAATGAAATGATCACAAGTTGACATATATAACCAACGTGGAGCAGGGTTTTACAGCACAGGAATCTGGGGTCTAGTTATTGCACAAAAATATATGCAAGGTTGAAGAGGGAAGTAGCAGCAAGGGTATAGACTGGAAGTTGTGTTAATAAATGCACATATTCACTATAGTGCTTGATTTTCTTTCCCCCGAAGCTTAATTTAAAGTTGATTAAAGTGCCTATTATTAAAAAAAGAGAAAAACCCACTGGAAAAAAAACCAGGCCATAACAGCTCTTTGGGCAACACTATATAATTAAAATAAAAGGAGGTTGTGCATATACTGTGGGAGGAAACCCAATCCAGGTTGTAAGTATCCATGACAAAAACATTTTGCATGCGGTCCCTAACTTCATCTGATCTACTGTTAAGTTTCCATGTTGGCAGGTTTACATATCATGACATAAAGACACATAATGAACATGATTGAAAAAAGAAAAGTTGGGAAAGAAACTTTCAAAATAAAACAAAAGCCTCTTTAAACATAGATACATCACAGTGTGCAGCTTCAGTTAGCATTCACTAAGATTTCATCTCACTCTTAAGAAAAAAAACCCACCTATCGCCTCTCTCAGATGTTTAATGAGCCGCCATTTGTCTCGAATCATCTTTTTTTTCTCACCCCCCCTCATCTTTTAATTAAAACGTCCTCTTTTACCTTTACATAAAAACATCAAAGGCATAACACGAGCTCTTGCTAATTGGAGGTAGATTTGGCGCTTTAACAATATTTTGTTTTGACTAATTTCCTCCTACACACAGGTGTATAGAGAGGACAGGGGAGTTTGTATAGGTAACAAAACACACACACAAAACAAGACAACAGAAAGGAGAAGTAGGAGAAAGCAGGAGTACAGGTAAAATAGTACAGAAGGTTATTTTGCTTGTTTGTAAAGGGGGAATTAGTTGGAGCAAAAATAGCGAAGGGAATGAGAATTACAGATACACATAATGGCTAAAAATAGCAAGATAAGACAGAAGGCTATGAAAGAGAATTATCAGCATGGGAACCAGTAATAAGACACAAGAGAGGTGGGGAAAAAACAAAAAAAAATGAGGATGAGATGAAACTTAATTACTAATACAATACAAAAAGCAGCAATGACAACATGTTTGTGCACCTTTTTCCCGCTTATTTAACATAGAATAGAGGTCAAACAAGTCACTCAGAGCAAAAATAGACATAATTATCGCCTCCCCGCTTGTGTTTTTGAAGTGTTTTCATTGCATGATTGTACAAACCTCGGAAAAAATCAAAGGTTAAGCAGCTCTGTAGGGAGTTTAGGGTGCGTGTCATTTATCAAGTCAAAACACACTGTGAGTCAGGGTCAGCACGCCTGGCATTTAACAGGCCGGAATAAGTAATGACACGCTGGCATGTATGCAAATATGCTGCAGGAAGCTCATATGTTAAATATGACAGGAAGTTGTTTTCTTTAATGGGTTTTTGGGTTCCTGATGTGAGATGCAGAAAGGAGGAAGGGCAGATCCATGTCATACTTAAGAGTTAAATACTGTAGTTAAGCTGTGTGACTGTGAGGCTTTTAAAAGAAGATGACTCTTTGTGTTCACAGTTGGCGTGTCGCTGAGGGGTGAGGGCGCTGGCTCAATACGCTGAACATGGAGCGACTGGCGAGACTGACTCACGACAGACTTTACCGAAAAAAGGACAGCAGGGTCAGTTTAACCTCACTTTTGTAGTCCTGCAGGCGCTGTGAGGCACAGCAGCTTGACTTTCATGTGTAGAAAATGTGTTGTGGGCTGTGACTGAACATTGGATAAAGGGTGTTAGAAGTCAAGAACAACTTTTTTTCTATGTTCTTTTTGGCTTTAAGCAAAATGCTGAAGGCTCATCGTGATTAAATAGATTTTATGGATTGATGTTAGAAAAAGAGCTTTACAGTGAAAATGCTCTCTGCCCTCTGTTTGGAGATAATCAGTTAAGACAAGTTAAGAGTATTTTCTGAAAGTAAAGTGTTTCTATGAATGTTTTTCAAAATTTCACATGCCTCTCCTCTTGTCAAAATACAGTTAGCTTCTTAAAATGGCTCCTGGGAGTCATTGGTCCTCTTATTGAGTATCTTGATGGCCACAGAGTCTTTGGTGTGTAGGTCTTGGTGCTGAGCGACTCTGCCGAAGATGCCATCGAATGAGAAGTACTGAAGCTGGTACTGACTCCATTTGCTAGTTAGTTTCTCACTTATTTTCTTCTTCTCTCTTGTTGAGGTCACTGACGACCGTTTTCTGTTTCTGATTCTATAACGAAGGTTAACCCTTGAGTTTTACTCTTGTGTCTCCTGTGATACTGAATGATATCTGGCTGCAGTTTTAGAAGCTGTAGTTCTATGATGGATGACAAAAAAACAACGATTTTAAGTGAAAATGATTAAGAGCAAAGATAAATACATACAGACTGAGGCATACAGAGGTTTTTAGTGCAGCTTCCTGTTAAAGAATCAATGAAATTCTGACTAAAAGGAAAGTCTCTCCCCTCTCTTCCTTATCGTGCCATACATACAAATAAATAAGTAAAGACATTTAGTCCAGTATAACATCTGAAAACAGAGTAAAGAAGCACATCTTCACATTTAAGAAGCTTTAAAAAGTGAATATTTCCAGTTTTGAGCCGATTATTGATTTGGTGGGTAATCAGTCGACCCCTAGTATTTTCCCATAGTTTTGTGTCTAATGACTAATTGTCTGGTGACTAATGGGGACAATTTTAGAAATTGTTCCAGTATTGAGTGAGAGCGCTGCAGACACTAACAGGCTCAGATTGGTCTTTTAAGTGTCTGACAACTAGGGTTGTTACAACGAATCGATACAAATATTAAAAGTGTTGGCAATGAATTTCATTACTGATTCGTTGTGTCATGTGATTATAGGTCACTTGCTATGTCGTGGATAGTGTTGGGGTCCTTACTAAATAAATGAAATGCATTACACATTACTCAGTACTTTTTAAAAAGTAATGCGTTACTTAATTCCTCCCTGTGGAAAGTAATGACACTACTAGTTACATTACTTTTGCATTACTCCTGAGCAACGCCGGCGATGTTGTGTAAAAATAATATATCAACAGATAAAATGATATGAGTCTTGACCATCATAACACCATGTTGTATAAATAATAACTTCATCAAAATAATATATAGACAACCTGTTTCTCCTCGGAGTCAGCACTAGACTAGCCAGACTAAAGACACTCTACTCTTCCATCCTGACGTAACACTGATCCAGATAGCTCATCAAAGCTGCTTGGCTTGTTTTTCTCCCAATTTATACATAATAATAAGATATGAACTAATGTAAAGCAAGTAACGCCATATTTGTTTTTTTAGTAACTGTAATGTGATTACTGACAGTAGACACTGTAACATGTTGCGTTACTGCGTTACAGGTAAATATAATGTTCATGTGATTTTAAAATATTTTCATTTTTGTGCATTTTGGGCCACTTTAGGAACATTTCAGAATAAAAGACATCTGGGGTGTTTCGCTGTCAAATGTCAAACTGGGTCAAATTTGACGCGAACAGTAAGGGTTAACATTACAGAGTGATGAATGCAGCTTTAATGATAACTGTAACTACTTTAACTGTACTTGTGACGGGGTCAGTTCAATGTTTGTTTTGCTGTGACTTAATTATGTTTTGTTGAAATTGCACATGGTGTTCCTTTTTTTCGAGCTGACCTTGAACGTCCCACAGCCGACAGACAATCAGCGCAACAAGCCACAGCTGGCAGCTTGCGCAGGTATGACCCTTTTTATTTTAGGCCAGAGACGCCAGAGAGAGAGAGAAGGCCAGAGACGGAGGAGATGAGGAACCAGCCGGAGAACCAGCAGGCCACCAAGAAACTACCATCGCAGAAAGATCCTCCTACCTGAAGTGCAGCGGCCCGTGTCTGTCGGCCTAACTACTCCAGCCTGGGTGAATGACGTCAAGTTATCACCCAGGATAAGTGTGAGTGTTAATTCCCAAATCTAAAATGCAGACACTGAGAAGGCCGGCTGTAGGGCCAGGCAGAGGAGGGAGAGTTCTGCGTCTACAGGTGGAGTACCGGACCGAGGGAACAAGTGGATCCAGAGAAGGCAGCATCCAGTCCGGAGAAGGATTCCTCCAGGACGGTCCGGATCCAGGAAAAGACTTTAGACTATGTTTTACAATAAATCCTGGTGAACTTTCTATTTGTTTGTGGTGTTTAACTCTGCTCCGTCCTGATAAAAAAGAACCTGTATCTGTAATTATGGAGTCCTAAACTCCTCAACTTAGGTGGCGTTGTTGGCAACATTTTAAACTAAATTATTGTGCTGGTTTCTTTTAACCCAAACAAACCACGTGACATACTCACTATAGTTAAAATATGAATCTGGTTTGGTATTAATGTTAACAAACTTAGATTGGAGCTGTGGTGGGTTTTAATGCACCTCTATGACTGAGAACACATATTGTGCAAAGTTTGGGTAGAATGCTAGTATGAACTTAAAAACTTCATTTCACAGGCACAGCAGTGACGTATGTTTTCCAAGTCTGCCCTTTCCAAAAAACAACATTTCAAAGAGCTACAACTCTCTGTGGCTACACTAAGATATGCCTCGTATCAGTGGCATGTGTTCCCAAGCAGCCCGGGTCGACCACCGAGCAGCCTCAGCAGAGCAGCTGGGGGTTCAGTGGCTTGTTCAAAGTCACCTTGACGGTATTAAGAGAAGCAGGGGAGCATTACTCAGACTCTCTCCCCCCCGCACTTTCCCCAGTCGGCCTGAGAATTTAAACCCTGAGGGTTTTAAACGTCACCTAAGCAAATGTACGCAGCTTACATCAGCTGAATCACTATGACACGTGACTTTGAGAGATCAATGACTCACATCCTGAGTCATGAGCGAATTTCACAAATTAGAATTGAAGAGCAGGAAACTCAAACAGTAATAACTGAGAGATGTGAATAAATGAGAGCATCACGTAGCTGTTTGTGTGTGTGTGTGTGTGTGTGTGTGATCTCCAGAACAATAAGGTGTTGAGTGAAATTGATATATTTGTGCTTTTAATTCTGTAGTGTGTCAGAGTGGAAACTGAGCAGTCAGCACATCATTGTTGCTCAATCACACTCAGCCACTCTCAAATGAGTTTTTCTTCTGTTGGGTTTTTTTTCACCCCTTTTGGAGTCTGTGCTTTAATGTATAGGTGATGTATTACTGTGGTCTATTGATCATTAGCACTGTTTTATCTTTAGCTTGTGGCCTATATTCTTTATTTTACCACTGGTATTATATATTGTATTTATTTATATTTATCCAGTGGCATTATGCCCTTAATTGGACTATTTATGTATTATTTTTTTCTTTATTTAAACATTGTAAACCATACAGCTATGTTCAGACAGACAGCAATAATATATTACTTACAGTATGTGAAAAGGCAGATAATCACATAAACCTAGCTTTGTAAGATAAAAACAAACCAAAAAAAAAAGGTTCAGATGTCATATTCATTATGCACCTCCATACATAGAGACAAGAAAAAATAGTGAAAATTGAATTTAGTAAATAGCAATCTAAAATCAATAGGCCTGGATACAAGTCGTCATAATTAAAAGGATGCTTGTGTTCATGAGGTGTGACAGTGCCTATTATCTATAAAGTGCATTGTTGCCTCTTTAAGTGTCCATTTAAAGTGGAGATATGTGCTGGGAGTTAAAGAGTGTGACTACAAGTTAAATATAAATGATTATTAAAGCAAAATAAATCAATAAGCAGGGGTACATCAATTAACAACAATAATAATAATAATAATAATACAGTGTTCTCACATTATTTGGTTCATCATGAGGGTTAAAGTATATCTGCACTGATTGAATTCATTTAAAAAAGTGTTTTAGCTTTATGTATGTTTAATTTCCTTATAGCAAGTATCGTGTGTGTCATGAAACTCAAGGGTTTATCAGATTCAAATGTAGTAATAATGATTTTAGGCTTGATTATATTATTATAGAATGCCCAGTCTTATTATAAACCAAATTATCTCTGTCACTCCATCAGATAAATGTGTAGTCGTTTCTGTCTCAACACTGTAAAATGTACAATTAACATCTATGTCATTAAATGTAGAAAGGATTGTGTTAAATGGATACTATATATATATATATATATATATGTGTGTGTTGTACATCCTTTTTATCTTGTGATACTTGTGGTTATATGTTATTGTCTGACAGGTGATTCACACTCTTTGAAATCAAAGGTTCTCATCGATTAGCCAGATTGATCTCTCCAGTCTTCCCATTGGATGATTGAGGCAGAAGTGTTGTAATGCTGCCTATGATTTGCCTGATGAAGGTCAAACATAACGTAACATTGCGACTCAATAAACATGCAACAGTTTGAGAGACAGTGTGTGGGAGATTTTTTTCTCTCCATTGTTCATGTCACAATCAATCACAGTAAAAAGCCTCCATGTTATTGACACACTGCAGCAATTACAATCATGCTCCATCCATGCTGACTCATCACCATTAAATCCAGTCTAGTCCAGTCACAGTATTGCAGTGTGTTGTGTTTGTGTCTGAAGATGTTTGTCGGTGTGATTTCCTCACATCATGGTATGTAAATGCAACGCAAACACAGTGTGGGAAGGTAATGTCTATCAAAGCACATGTTACCACTAATACACTGTCAGTACACTGTATGTTATTAAATGACTATAATAAAGTGCTGCTTATGATGAACCTGCACCTCCATTTGAGCAAATATGTGACCTTTTCACAATAATAGTCACAGTGACTGTGTTAGCATTCTGTGTTCATAATATGATATAATACAAGCTGTCTGTGTGACTGTTCAAAATGTGCTAATACAATATCCAAGTCATCCGCAGTCCAGGTTTTCATGATGTGGGCTAATTATTGTGTATGTTCATAATCATATTATTGATAATATATATATATAATATGTTACATATCTATGTAAAAAAGTTAAATTCATATTTATAAATCAGCTTACAAACCAACAGAGGTTTTTAGAGGACTGTTAATATCCTGCATTATAGCACTGATGAGGTCAGCATCAGATCTCTCTAAGTGTTTCGCAACAGTAACATTGAGTTACCGTGGCAACGCAGAGTAAGCATGCTGAGATAACAGGTAACTTGGACCAACAATGTCTTTTCAATCTGATATGTGGTGGATGTGGTCACATGACATCATACTACAACTTTGAAGAGTATACATACAAAATATATGATCAGTTGCAGGATAAACATTCAAAACAACATTATAATATTATAATATTATAAGTTTTAATATTAATATTGGCTTCTCCTTCAGACAGCTGCAGCATTACAACATATGGTAGTGTTTTTTTTTATTGTATTCACTTTATTTTATTATATTCTATATTTTATTTTATTTGGCTATTCTGAATGTTTACATGTTTTATCCTACCTCTGCTTTTTCCTCATTGCAGATTAATGAGTATATTAATAAGTTCCTGTTTTTATTGAGTCATTATTTATAACATAGTCATGTTTGTGCATGCATGAAGTTTTTGTGCTTTTATTTTGTAATGCATTTTATGTTACATTACTATGTATGAAAGTGCGTACAAATGAAGTCTGATAAATTAATTAATAATAAAGGTTTAACTTTAGATAGAGTACATTTAGCATATAATACTTTTGGGGCTTTCATATAAGTAATTATTTAAATGCAGGGCTTTATATGAAAGGGATTATGTTTAAAATGTTAAAAATCTTCTATTATTGCTTTAAACATTGTGTTCTGCCTTCTACTCAGTCTATGAACATACTGCAGACACATAAAGGAACTTCTCCTGCTGTGTGAGCCAAACCGGGTCATTAGAAAGGTTGAGGATCACACTGAGATTACAGCCTGTGCTCATTATGTCTGTTAGAAGAACAGCGAGTGTTAGAAGACCTCCTTTAATCCAAGCCTGTTCTACAGCCAACTTTTTTTTAGATTTGTCAGATTCACAGGAGCTGCCACCAGCAAATAAACACATCATCCATCAGTCAGAGGCAAATTTAAAAAAAAGAAAGAATGAAAAAGAAAGATACAACTTGATCTGTGTAAATGATTACCTTACTTAAACAAGTGTCTATTAAGATGAATGGAAAGCAGCAGCTGTCTGGAAGAAGCCACTCTCTGCATACTTGATACTTTGGGGGATTAGTGATTTTGGACTATAGAGTTATTTTCCCCTCATAGACTGCAGCAAACTAATAACACTAAACAACTTTGGAATCATGACATATATTATTCATTGCTTTGCTGAATAATATTCCGATTTGGGAACATCCCTATCAGCTAATCTATGATTACAAAGGCAGCAGCAGCATTTTGAGCTCAGCCTGCAGTAAATTACTGCTGTTTGCAACATGAAACACAAGTGTTTTATTTCATGAATAAAACAAGTGTTTTACTGTAACTCTGCTTTTCTCACTAAGGAATTGTACTGTGATGAGACACCCAAAAGCATTTCTGTCACGGGACCAGGGGCCTGTTTTTGTTTTTCTGTTCATCTGGGCTTATTTACCCAGATGTGTTTTGTCATTACAGATCCTGCTATCACCTCATTCCCCTTTCCACAGCTGGCCCCATCATCATCATCATCATCATCATCATCAGTAGTTCTCCCCTTTAAATACTGTACTGTTGTCCTCTGTCAGATCTTCTTTCTTCATGCCTGGTTTACCTGCAACTCCCCTGACACTTGCTGGAGGTGTTTCTGCACCTCTCTTTGTGTTTAGTTAGTGTACAGTTTGAAGTGTTTCTGTTTGTGTAATACTTTTTTGGCTTTGGACATTCGTACTTGTTTCTTTGTCCATGATCTAACACTGCTGTCAATCAATCAAACTTTATGTATATAGTATGTTTCATAGTGACGAAACACTAAGTGCTTGACATAATTAAAAAAAGAAACATTCCATCATTTGACTATTATAAATAACAACAGGAAGTGCAACGAAGAAACAGCAGAGGTAGGATAAAAAATGTCAAAATTCAGAATATCAAAATATCATGAATAAATAACAAAATAAAGTGAGCAAAATTAGGAGTTCAAGCAGGGTACTAATGGGAAAATAAAAACAACAATAAGGAAAGCCAGACATAAAAAGTAGGCTTTGAAGAGGAAAATAAAAATAGAATATAAAAAAGGTGGACAGAGTAGTAAAACAGGCTAAAACAAATGAATACAGGAAAAAGAAATAGTTAAAAAATAAATAAAGGTCATTCCAGACATTGCCACTCCTACCTGCCAGCCTTCCCATTGGTCACCTACTCTTTATCCCCACTCACCTGTTCCCCATTCCCTCATTAACCCACTATAGTCTGTACTGGTCTACGTCCAATTAGTCTACCTGTATGATTACTTCTTGTCTCGTGTCTCATCATGTTTGTGCTAGTTTGACTGCCCTGCCCTTTTACCCTTTTTGAATATAAAGACTGTATTGTATGCTGATTTGTATAATGTGGAAATGTTCACAGTTGTTACAAAGTCCTCAGCCGCCATTTCCTGTTTGAAAAGTGGTCCCCCCTTCTGCTACATAGCCATGATGGCGACTGTTGAGGGTGAGAAGTGTCCATAGTTCCACACTCAACTTTCTGACCGTTTTGAGTGCATCATCCAGGTACGCACAGTGCACTGCATTTTTCCATACTTCTCAGTGTGAACGCACTTATGCACTCACAATATTAAGTGTAAGTACATTAGTAGAGATCTGAGTTTCTGTGTATGTGACTTATTTCAAGATTTCAACACATTGTGGTAGTCACAATCAAAATGTTTGGGCATCTCACCCTTAAACATTATTATCTTCAAATGCTAGGATGTGTTAATGATCACCACAGTTTTAAGATAAAGGCTTATCAACGTCATCCGACTGCATCACCACCACTGCATTTACCTGAATTTAGGGGGGATAGTATGTTGATTAAAAGCTGCAGTAGAGTCAGGATATTGTGATGGTACAGTTAGTAACAGGTGTGATTATCACACTGCAGGGTGCCACTACTGAGTCTTTAGCCATGGAAGCACTATGACATGTGCTAACACACTATAATACTGAGCTGCATGTTTAATGAGCTTAGCTTCAGGCTAACAGCACTACTGGCTCTTCTTACTAATAAGCTGAGCAACTGCTAACTGGATATTAATAAGGCTGGAAGAGAACTTTTAATAAAGACATCAATTTAATCATTTCACTTTTTGTCTTATTGTCTCCTATTTTTCTTATTTTCTTGTATTCATTTTACTTTAATTTCAGATTTTTGTAATTAATCTTTTTCATTACATTTTATCATCCGTATGTTCTTTTAACTATTTTAATTGATTTAATTTTTTTTTACATGTATTTTCATTCATTATAATCCTTATTTTCTCTAATGTGCTTTGGTTTCAATGTTTTCTTTGTAAATTGTTCTTTGACAAAAGGAACTAAAATGATGAAAGAACAAAAACAGTTTTCTTTTTCTTATTGTCAGCTTGTCAATCAACTGTGAAGCACTTTGATTGATTGATTGATTGATTGATTGTTTGGTATGAGCTGATGCCACCAAAACATCCATAGGCCTACTACTAAACAGTTTTGCAAATATATTTAGCTGACTGGATACATTCACAAAGTCTTCTTGATGTGCCACGCTAAAGCTAACAATCAGTAGTATGGAGATAGTTGGACTGAATGTTAGACAAACTGTGAGACTTTGACAGTAGATAAACACATATATAAAGAGTGTCTTGTGATTTATGCGTCAGCATTTTCACTTTTTCAATATTTAACCAAGAAAATGGTCTTTTCACTACTTCCACCTTAAGAAATGTCAATGTTTAAACATAACCGTATGTATGGTGGCGAGAGCACAATGTATTTTGACAGTGTAAAATGTTGGAATGTGGATTACACTGTCCGTCTGATCTGGTTGACCTGTGAACTTTGTTTGTTTGTTAATTTTTCACTTCCACTTGCTTTCTTTTTCTCTCTTTTGCTCCGTTACATGTTTTATACTCTGTTGAATGGTTGTTCTTCATGCTACCTCATGCCCCTACTGTATAATTTACAAGTGCATTTATTTTGTAATGTGAATTATATTAAAAACTCAATAAAAAGAAGTAGGAAAAAAAGAAACCACACATAAAAACTAAACCTGTATTCTCCACCTGCTGATAAATAGTGTAACATTACCCACCGCTTTGTCCTCACGTCTCTGAAATGATTGGATCGGGACTTGTTATGAGCTTTCACTACTTCTTGTAGGAATTTCAATCTGATCGGCGGGGGAGTCTTTGACCTTTTTTTACTCTGAGCCGCTCCATACTTCAAGGGTAAGCGAAAGGGCACATGCAAATAGAGACGGTGACAGACATACGTTACACAAGAGCTCATGTGCTAAACACACAAGTAACCCCCCCCCCAACCACTACCCCCAACAGACACACCATCTTTAAGATCCTCTGCTAACGAACGTCGGCAGCCATTATGAAATCCCCCGCTCCTTTTCTCCCCTTAACGAGCTTCAATCAGCTAACGGGGCACTTTGAAGTGGCGACAGACTCGAATAATTAGAGAACACTGAGGAAATGATGGTGTGTGTGTGGGTGTGTGTGTGTGTGTGAGTGGGTGGGTGAGGGGATAAGCAAAGAGAGAGGGAGGTAGAGAAAGGATGTAAGAAACTGAAGAAGTAAACAAAGAAAGGAGAGATGTTTTTTTCTGCTTCTTTTTGGCCACAAGGAAAGAGAGGGATGATCAAGTAAGAACAGAAAGAAAGAAACAATGCTGCAGACAAGCACAGGAAAGCAGAGGAAGTATTCTTTTAATTGTTTTCCATCCTTTATTTGCACCATTAATGCCTCCAGGGAAAGAGAAAGAGAGAAAGAGAGAGGGTTAGAGAAAGTGAAACAAGAGGCCAAGAGGGACAAAAAAAAAACAACAAAACAAAAGAAAGAATGGCAGAAACAGTTATAGAGAGAGAGAAAGAGAGAGAAAAGAAAGGTGGATGAGAGTAGAGGAGGAGGAGGAGGAGGGAGAGAGGAAGGATGCTGCCAAAACAGTTTCTGTTAAACACACAGGAAAAGAAAGAAGAGGGAGGGAAAAAAAAGAAAGGATAAAAAGCTGGCGGCAGGCATAGAAACAAATACAGCAAAAAGCAGAAACAAATACAGCAACTTCCTGCACACACACACACACACACACACACACACACGTATTCACCGAGGCACGATAAAAAGGGGGCATATATGCACACACACACACACATGAAAGGGTTGGCATGTAAAACGTGGGCGGATGTGAGCTCAGGTAAGATAAGAGATGGCAGGAAGAAGGGAGGAAGGTAGTAGGAGGAGGAGGGGGGTAGGATAAAGAGAAAGTGAGCAGATCGAGAAAAGCTAACCCCACACCACTACCACACCCCCCCCACCCCCCTCGCCCGCACGTCACGCTCGCTCTTATCAGCCGAGACGAATTTGAGCAAAGAGTTTTATCTCCGCTGGTCGTATTTGAAACGCTCCTTTTCTCCGACAATACCAACGTTTGATACCGATCGCCACCCCGCTAACTGCATTCAGATACTTCTAGTAATGTGTTAAAATGTAAAGGAGGTGGTGGTGGTGGTGGTGGTGGTGGTGGGGGGGGATTCTATTCTATTCCTCTTTTCTAAGAGGGAGGTCAGAGCTTAATAGTGTAGATATAACAGCAGTCATGGAGTGGGGCTGATCTCAGAGGCCTGAACTCTAATTGTCTGGTTAAAAGGTTGGGATGTAAATGAACTGCATGCACCATACTGAGTTCCTATTGGACAGAAACATTTTCTATATGTGATATATATAGAAAATAAAAGTCCGTTGAGGTGGCATCTGATGAGAAAACCTCCTGGATGGTATTCCAGGCATGTCCCACTTGAGGGAGACTTGGGGTTAGATCCAGGAGAGATGGCACTACAGGGATTATTCTTTATATATCCCATCTGGAGGATGTGACTGGGGAGAAAGATGTATGGGCTGTAAGTATAGCTTTAGTCTGCTGCTGCCACAGCTCGGAGAAGAAGTGGGAAAAGTGACAGAGAGGAGGTCAAAATCATTTGGAATCAGAGCCCTGTTGTGTTTTTATCATATACGAGAGTCATACTGTACGTTTTATGTCTTATTGCATATACTGTAGTTCTCTCAAATTTTGTGTGTGTATACTTTTACAAATATGTGTGTTCTTTTGACAGTTTTTAAAGGATTTTATCATATTGTTTTTAATTGATTTTATTTTACTCATGTGATCTCTGTAATACTCTTCTTTTAACCCTTTATTGGGCAAATTATATTTGGTAACTTCTGTAAATATCCCAAAATATCCTTCCTTCCTTCTTTCCTTCCTTCCTTCCTTTCCTTCCTCCCTGCCTTCTTTCTTCCCTTCCTCTTTTCCTTTCTCCCTCCCTCATTCCTTATTTCCTCCGTCCTTCCTTCCTTTCCTTCCTTCCATCTGTCCTTCCTCCCTCCCTCCTTCTCTCCTCCCTTCCTTCTTTCCTTCCTCCGTCCTTACTTCCTTCCTTTCCTTCCTTCCATCTGTTCTTCCTCCCTCCTTCTCTCCTCCCTTCTTTCTTTCCTTCCTCCGTCCTTCCTTCTTTCCTTTCCTTCCTTCCATCTGTTCTTCCTCCCTCCCTCCTTCTCTCCTCCCTTCCTTCTTTCCTTCCTCCGTCCCCCTTTCTTCTTCCTTCCTTCTTTCTTTCTTCCCTTCCTCCCTCCCTCCTTCTCTCTTTCTTTCCTCCCCCTACCTTCCTTCCTTCCTTCCTTTCCTTCCTTCCTTCCTCCCTTCCTTTCAATTAGTGTCCTATAAAAGGTTAATATTCTATTATTCTATGTGTTGCTGTTCTATGTTATCACTGTTCTGTTTTTATTATAGTAGTTATTCTTATATTACTCTTATGTAATCTGTTCTGTTTTATTACTGCGTGAAGCACTTTGTAACTTTAGTTTGAAAAAGTCCTATGTGATTAAAGATTATGATTATTATTGTTATTTCCTGCCCTGGATGTCATCTACACCAATCGCTGTTTACAAAACCTGCTTTGTCATAGACCCTTCACACCCTGTCCATTACCTGTTTGACCCTCTACCCTCAATACAAACATCTGTTATTCTATTTCTATGTATACCTAGGTACTACAGTATTTACCCGTACAATGTCAATAAAACTATTCTATTCTATCAATATTGTTTGTTTATTGCAGGAATTTCCAAACTATTCCATAAAGGTTCCTGTCATTCCAACCAACATTCTGGAATAGTTTAGACGTGCCTGGTATAGAAAAACAACCATTCACACTAACATTCACACCTACAGGTAATTAAGGGTCACCAATTAACACAATTCGCATGTTTTTGATGTGTGGGAGGAAGCTGAAGTACCTGGAGAAAACCCATGCAGGCATGGAGAGAACATGCAAACTCCATACAGAAGGACCCCAGCAGGCCAGTGGGTTAGAACACATAACCCTCTCGTGGTTGGAAATGGGAAACCAGCTACTTCTACCCAGTACTGGGTTAATGCCTTCGTCTATCCTTCTTGCTATTAATGAGGAAATGTGTCAATCTTTTATATATACTGTACGTCATCTGAACCGCTTCACTGCTCTGTGTCATAATTACTGTGGCCACTAGATGGCATCTTTCAGTGAAACGCAACTATATGTTGGGAGTTTTTGGGCGAATTACATTGATTGGGAGGACGCTCTCTGTAATTTATGTTCTTCCATGTTTTAGATGTAGAACTAAGTCATAATGCTACTGTGTCATAAAGGACATGAGAAATTTTGGTGTGTGGGTTTAGTTAAAGGACCCTATACTCATCTATAAACTGGCAGAATTCTACTCTTCTTTAGAACCGGAAAACTTGTTTTGCAAGGTGAAAAATTCCACTGTGGCACAGCTGAAAACATGAATATTTTTTTGGGGGAAAAATTTACTTATTCATAAATTTGACTTTTTCACCAGGAGGTAACAATACCACATTTTTACTTCCTTGAGCAGTGAGGAGGTAAACTTCTGTAGCATCTGATGGGGAGAGAACCTGACTGAGGCCTGCGCAGCTGTCAGTCTGAATAATGTGTTTTACATCCAGTACAAAGAAACACAGATTTCAGGTTGTAGTGTAGTGGCAGAGCTGTCGATGGATATAAAGATTCCTGCTTTTTTACTGTCTGCAGATACAGTATGTTTGGCTATAAATATGGTTTTATTGAAAGCTTGGAGCTTTTTCCTGTGGTTTCGATCTTCCTGTGAAACTCCAGCTGGGGAAAAACTGCAGGATTCAGGTGTGAAAACCTGCTTTAAAATACTTTTTTTTAAAAAAGTTGGATATTTTAGAGTGAGTTGGCATCTTCTTCACCACGTATGTGTCGGGTATGGAGCCGGCACACCAGTCTAATAACAAACCTGTTGGTGAGCATTGTTCAAAGGCGATTGCTGGAAATAAACTCATTAGTGTTGACGAGGTGGGGGGAAGAGTTCTGTGGAGGTCTAGCAGCTTCAGGATTACCACCTGGAAGGCACAGCGCTGCACACAGAGATAAGTGGCGGTAAAATAATCGGCACACTTCACAGGCGAGCTGTTAACCTGAAGAAATGTGGAAGTGCGTGACCAAAGAGAGCAGTCGGACTCTCGTTTTTTCTCTTTCTAATATAAACAAACCCAACTCTGTAGAAGTTTGAAGTTGAAAATTCAGTCCAGTAGATACATTATTATCACATCAGTACTTTTTTTTGGTCAATAGACACTTCAAACTATTTGTTTTATCTGGGCATATCATTATACACACAAACTCCTTGTAATTGACTGGTATTTCCCTGCTGTCTGTTTTGTGTGTTTTGTCAGCAGCTTAACCTACATATCTGCACACTATGTTTACGTTATCCATTTCCACCTTGAGCAATGCTAACCAAAGCATATATATGATATTTTAATGTGTGGCATGTGCTGCTTCAGGCTGTTTTTCCAGGCTAATTTCAGGTAAACAAAAAAAACAAATCTAATTTAAATTCCTCTTCTGTGTTTGAAACCACTGCTTCATTTGTTGTTTTCTCAACATTTGCATATATTATTACCTACTGATTAACTGCTTATGCAGAGTAATGCGAGGTGGGGGGTGTGGGGGGATGGAGGCTTATGTGTGTTTTTTGTAGTTCTGCAGGTTACGCCGCGCTCTGTGTGTAAACAAGCCTCACGGTTGGTTTTATCACGGCTGCTCATCCTTTAACATCCTGCAGTTTGGCAATGCGGCTGCACACCGGTGTTTTGAGCCCGTGCTAATTAAAAGAGCTGGCAACTCATCGCGCTTTGTTTTGTCCCGCTGCTCCTTTTTTTTTTTTTTCTGTAGCAACACATAGGAGGAAAGAGAAAGCGGGGGGAAAAAATGCATATTTATCACACCGGTGTTGGATGTTGCTGTGTGTTTATTTTGCACAGAGTTGAATTAAATGTAACAATATCAGCAAAACAGTCCAAGGTCAGCAGAAAAATGGAAAGTGAACGATAAGCCGGCGCACACGGGAGTTGTGTTCTGGCTCCAACTACTAACAGTCATGAAGGGGCAGAAATAAAATAACAAAATGCAATACATGAGGAGTTCTTAAACATTTCAGTCTGAGACCTTAAAAGATAAATGTGTCCTCTCAGCCTGAGACCAAGCCTCATTAAAACATATTGCCTCTTGTGTCATGCGAGCAGGACAATCAGGGCTTATTTTGGACCCATTCCTTCAATTTTAAAAGTGCTGTCCGTCTCTTTTCAACATCAATAAATCATAACGGCATTTAATTTCCACATTTTTTTGTGTGTATTTCAGGGTACAAATTAGTTGCCAAGAATGATTGGCAGCCTCTGCTACTGCTGCTCTGTATTTAACACAAAGTGCCACCAGGTTTGGATTTGGTGTGAGCTGCTTTATTGAGCAAAACTAGTGCAGCACGCTGTTCTTTCAGAGCAAACCAAGTGAAACCTTTCAGAGCTTATTATTACAAGTCAAAGAAGTGAAAGCAAAGACAATGACAAGAAGCTTTCATACAAATGATTTTTACATGTTTGAGCACATTTATAACAAATCACAGATTATACACCACAGCTGTTATTTCTCATTTCATTGGTTTCCATTCATTTATATTTGGTATAAAAACATGTAGCAGACTACTGAAGCTTCACTTCACCTTACCTCACATTGTTGTTAACGTAACATGATGTAACACAGTGCTTTTTAACTTTACTGTTGTCTTAGGTAGAAATGATCACCCAATTTTGTCTTAGACCTTTTTATCCAACTTGATACTACAGGTTGTATCATTTAAATGTAACCATCCTATTGTCCTCGGTTCAATTTTGACCTGGGAGGTCAATGGGCATTAACTATAAAAATATGGACTAAATCCTCAAAATGAAGTCTATTGACCATAATTTCCAAAACAAAAATGCATAAAACCTGTGGTAATAAGTTGGAATGAAGTTGGTTAAAAAGGTCTAAGACAGAACTAATATAGATAATTTATACCTTATGCTATGCAGTAAAACCAGATTGGGTCCATTTTGACCCATGAGGTCTACAGGTGTGATTATGTGTAACCATTTAAAAAAATGAAATGCTTTGGGTCAAAGTGAACCCTTCAGGACAACAGGAGAGTTAAATCAATGAATAAAACACTTAATTGGCATTACTGTGAATGACCGAAACACACAATCCCCTCCAGGCTAACACTGGTGGAGATACACTCTGGCCTCCACTCCCTCACTCTGTGCTTCGCCACATCAAGGTACACACTGCCTCCAACGCTGGCACCAAATGTTGGCATTGGATGTAAATGAGCAGGAAAATAATTTGATACTGGGCTGCAGTTGAAAAGCGTGGGGGTGAAATACAGAAAACAGCTGCGTATCCCACCAATGAGACGCTGCTGTGTGTCAGTTTGAATCTCAGTCTGGACTCTGCTTTATTCCACATGTAAGGTGAATGTTTCCCACCTGTGTGCTTCCTGAATGTTAAATGCTTTCCATCCTTCTCTTTTCATTACCATGAAAAACTCTCAAAGGAAGCCTCGATTTAAGAAAAGGGAACATTTTTTAACATCTTTTTTTCCTTTTTGTCAGGCATTATTAACCAGGAAACGGACTGCTGCTGCTCACTGGGTAGAAGTGTATTATTTGTTGTCTGGCAGCAGCAGCTCATTGAATATTCTATGGAGACGCAGCGGCCCCTCGCAGATTTCAGTGGCAGATCTCTTTCTAGATAGACGCCTCCAGCCTGGAGTACCAAAAGAGTTTAGAAAAAGTAAAAGGGAGGAAATGGAAAGGAAGCAGAGAACAATAAATAAGTAATAGAGTAAATTTTGTCTCTCCCCTTCTGACCCGGAGCTCAGTGATAGTGTTGTGCAGGGATTCAAGCTGGGTAAATTTACTCTTTCCCTGCAGACAGAAGTCAAAGACAACTTTGAGGGAAATCTTAACACGGAGGTGTCACGGGCCTGTCTGTATTATGTGAGAGCGACGGGAAGGCAATAATGAAATAGGGATGAGAGGAGGACATTGTTTAGATGGAAGAGAGATTTGGTTATTTTACAGTCACTTGACTTTGAGAGTAATACACTCGTGTAGAGTAATAGTCTATCAGGGAAGCAGTAGGAGGAAAAAAAATCGTATTTACTCTGTGAGCTTTTGTGTGTGTGTGTGTGTGTGTTTGTGTGTGTTCTTGTGTGTACTGAAACCAGCTGCGTTGTGTAATTTGTCCCGTGGGGAAACCAATTCAGGTATGGAGACCAGCATCCGTCTTATTTCCCTCAATATTACCTCAAGCATGCACACACACATACACACACACGCACACACACACACACTCACTCACACAAACACACACACACACACACACTCACTCACACACACCTGTCTTACCAGCATTACCTGGCATCCAAAGTGGATGTATAGACATGTGTGTGTGCTTTTTTGCCTTAAGCGTGTACCTGTGACTGCCTCCTGATAGCTTCTTTGTGCATGTTGTTTGTCAGAGTCTGAATATATTTCGTGCTTGCTTGCGCCTGTGTTTGCAGGAGCCCTAGGCGAAGCGTGTGTGTGTGTGTGTGTGTGAGAGGCAGAGGGAGAAAGAGAAAGAGAGCTTGTGTGTATTTAGCCCTAGAGTATGTACCTGTGACTTCCTGCTGATATACACTCTTACCGACACTCATCCCCTCCGAGCTCCTCTCGTTTTATTCCTCTTCTTCCTCATCTGTCCTCCGCCTGGTTTATTCTTCACAATGACTCATCTCTCCATTTTTCCTTTTCTTCTTCTTTGATTTTGATGTGTATTTTTATGTACATTTGGAGTTGCGACGCAGTGAAGATGTAGCCGAGAGCCGCGGTAAAAGCAGTGATTCATGATATTATATGTATGTAAATGAAACTTATCACGACCTTATGTAACACAGGAGTGAGTCAAGCAGCAGTCATTTATTCATGACGGATTCGTTTTTCTTTACATAGTTAAGGCCAATAAGTCATGTTTACATCAGCGATCACGCCACTGATGAACTTTAGATGTTTAAATGTCAAGTTTTCTGCTATTTCAGTCGTCCATTTATTTGTTTTGAGGAAGAAAGCAAGGAGCATTGTCGCTATCAGCTATCATCCTCTCTCTCTGGTCAGTTTGTGCTTTTAAGCTCTGGGAGGCGCTACAGGGGCCATTTGGAAATCAGGAATATTTATAAAAAGTGCTTTATCCCGAGTACAATTCATATTTTAAACACTTTCAAGTGGTCAATACGCACACAGGAACTGATATGAATTTTTTTTATACGTATACTATTTTTATGTATTTTAGGAATGACAGAGTTTATGGATTCTATGGATCTTATGTAATTTTTGTCTACTGTATGTCTGTTACTGATGAGCTGAAGACAATTTCCACCATGGTGGACAACCAAGTGCTATTCTATTCTCTTCTATTCCAGTTAAAAGAGTCAACACTTGCTTGAGAACATTATAATTGCTTGATAATAAAGTTTAATTGTCCATGATTGACTCAATATATTGTATCTTCCAATAAAATGCAAATGGGATGGAAAGAAATGGAAACCAATGGCCGTCTGGAATGGTATTAAAACATTCTCATCTGATTCTTTCCAATATGACCTACAGTAAATATGTGATATAGTGATGCTGTTACTGTGCATCTCTCTCTCTCTCTCTCTCTCTCTCTCTCCCTCTCTCTCTCTCTCTCTCTCTCTCTCTCTCTTTCAACTCAACCAGTCAAGGCAGATGATTGCCCACCTGGAGTCCAGTTCTGTTTTTCCTTGCTGCTTTCACCAGATGCTCATGTGGGAATGTTATCTCTCTTTAAATTAAATTTCAGAGTATAGTCTAGATCTGCTCTATTTGAAAAGTACCTTGAGATAACCTTTGTTGTTATTTAGCGCTGTATAATTAAAATCAAACTGAATTAAGTCTAAATAATAAGTCTAAATAAAGGTTGTGTGACTTCATGGTCTGGGTGGAAATTTAAAAAATGGTAAAAGTGCACTTTGGACCACTTTGTTTGATTTGAACTTCTCTGAACACTAAGACTTTAAATTTCTGAAAAAGGAAGACTTATCTTTTATATTCCACTGAAATACCTTTTGAGGGACACTCAAGAGATGAACAGGTGACCCTTTTCTTCTCTCCTCAGCAGGGGTGACAGAAAGGAGACTAACAGGTCTCCTGAGAGACTGCTGAACTGTGAAGACTCCCTTCTTGGGGGTCTCGCTTATCTTTTTATCACTTATCTCTGAGAAATATGAGTTTAGCCAGCAAGCTGTTATATTTTCAGGGGAACTTAGCTCCAAGTTTAACACCTCACTAGTTTTTGTGGTGAATCCATGGTTTTGGTTGAGGTTCATGATTTCACTGAGCTTCATTCAGCATGCATCTGCTCGCCCTAAAAATTCAAGCCTGTCCTCACAGGAAAAACCGACAGTATCATCTAAAATTCATTCTGTTTAGTCTCAGACTGACTTTTATACACTGCTTCTGTCTCTATTTCACTCTCTGGGGTCTCTTGTGTTTGTTGACCTTCCTGCTCTATCGTGTTTTTGCTATAAATTTCAGTAACAGTTAGGAATTGAATTCATTATCATCTGAAATAATGAAGTATTTGGATGTCTGCATATATGAGTGTGTGTGTGTGCGTGTGTGTCCTTCTGCTCAGCTGGTGGTCTGGCTGTGAATCACTCCGGGCAACATTAAGACTGGAAAGCAGACTTTTGCATTATGCATCACACACATTGGCTCCTCTCCCCTCCTCTCTCTGTCTCTTTCATTCGTTCCCTCTTTGTCTCTTCTTGCTATCCATATCTCTCTTCTTCTCTTCCTCTCTCACCACTTTCTTTTCCTCTCTCTTCTCTCTCTATCTCTCGTTGCTTCTCTTTCCCCTCTGATCCCCTTTTTCCCTTTTTAATTCCCAATGTTTGCTGTTGTTGGAACCATGCGACTAATTTTAGCACCAAATAACAGCTGGGGGATGAACTCTGCGTTTTCAAGATGCCACACACACACACACACACACACACACACACACACACACAAAGTTGGAGCAATAGAGACATTTCTCGACTCTGATCTCAGCCCTCCACAGAATAAGACATCAGACCGAATAACACAGCCCTCTCCAAATGACTGATTCCCCACATTAATTTGCAATCAATGATGTAATAAATTCTTCCTCGTTGTTGTAATAAGATTGCCGGAATCCTATTTTCATGTGACCTGTTATAAAACCCCAAGTGCGAGTGCAGGGTGAACTTTGGATGTTCTCCGTGTTGATTAGTCTTGCCCTCTGTTACATAGTCTAGCATGTTCCTTTCATTTATTGTGCCTTCTGTAGCTGAGATGAAAGGAAATATGTGAATAAACTTTCTTGACTTTGACTCCGCTTTGAGAATTCGACCATAATTACCTATATGTGGCGCCGCCAGAAGAAAACTTTTAGAGGGAAATGGGCAATTTAGCCTTCAGGAAGAACTGGAGACTGTCAGAAACTCTATTCGCACGACACATTGGCTTATCAAGAAATAATAATGATTTGACACATATATAATAGCGGTGTTTACGTCAAAAACTCGATTTTCAGCCATGCAGCTTCACACTGTGAGACTCTTGACTTCTCCATTCGGCATGATTAAAAGGAAATAATGAGGCTGTCATTGGTTGACGGTATGTGCCTGTGTGGCTGTACCAGTGTTTTCTCGGGTGGCTTTCTTCTTTTTTTTTTGAATGACTTATTTAACAGGTGCAGAGCAGAGAGCTGATGGCTGTACGACGAACACAACCACGATGACGAAAGAAGACACCGCGGACAAAGAGACAAGCGACATCATTTGGCTTGTGCTCCAGGCAAATTAGTTCGTCTGTGAGCAAAAAAAAATGTGTAGCCCTGTTCCAAATGGCCACACTAATGGGCAGGGTGAAAAGCCCTCTGTTATAGATAGACAAGTGCTTTGGACTAGAAAAAGCCATAGAAGGCTCTGCAGGGGACACAATAGTTTAAAAGGAAATGTCACTGATGTGAATGTGATGATTTCTTAAAACTGGGTCACCTATTTTGTAGAAATATGCAATCTTTTTTTTTAATTGGTGCCTTATGACTAGAGAAAGCTGAGAAAAAGGTTGTAGACTCCATATATCCTACAATCCACTATTGACGGTGGCTGTGTTCGAAATCACTCCCTTATTCACTCATTCACTATTCTCTATATAATAAACACTAAATCGTTCACTCAATAATGAGCAGCAAATTAAGATTTCGGACACTAATCATCACCTTTTTGTGTCGTCACCATCAGATGTAGAGTCAAGCAATGGTATGTTTCACATCTTTATTCTCGTATCGGTGTGTAAGGATCATAACACACAACTGTTGCACTGGAGTGAGTGGCGTGGATCAATGCAAACTTACTGACACACAAGTTAGAGATGCTGCTGCTAGTGGACAGTCAAAAAAACCTCCTAGTCTCCCAAACCCAACTTAAAAATGGAGAAGACAAACAGTTGTGGATGAAGGGATGAAAAACTGCAAGCAAACACTGTTTCTGTCATCGTTTGGGATGATGGGGAGTTCAGACAGAATTGTGCTCAAAGCTGGATGATGTAGCAAAAGCTACTGGTAGCAAAGTTGCTGTTTTGTACGCTAAAAGTCCGATATTCTGTCAAAAACCAAAATCAACTATCTAACTATCCTCTATCCTCCTTGGTCGCCAGTCGATGCTACAAAGCTACTGGCAGTAGTTTCAATTAGTGGAGTGTTTTGTGAGACCCACCTTTGACTGCCCTTGAAGGCATCACTTGAAAATCTCTAGTTCTCCCTTGCCCCCAACTATGTTGCTGTACACGTCAAATGACAGAATATCAACAGATTTTCAAGGTACAAAACCCAAATAACATTGGCAACAGGACTCAAGGCCAATGACAGACTTAACATTCAATAAATCAGTTTTAAACTTGATACTATTCATGCTGTTTCGAACACCCCAGTGTAGCGTCATTACTATTAAAACCACGAAACCCCTTTATAGTCAAAGTTAAGTGTGCCATATAAATTTAAATTGGAACTAGAGTGTTGTTACGACCACACTTCTCTCCTTCAACAATTCCAGACAGTTACAGGCCTGAGAAGGTTAATGACAGTTTCACAATGTTCTCTTGAACCTATCATGAACATGTACGATTAGAAATATCACAATACAAGGTTGTTTGTTGCTCATCTGCCGCATTTAACATAAACTATCAAGTAAGTTTACCATATGTAATTAAACCTCTTTCTAAAGTAAGACTGTTCCATCTCCAACACACACACACAAGCAAGTCTCTCTTTCTCATTCTTGCTTGTTCTTTGTCACATTTTC